>NC_090444.1:1177194903-1177510903 GCF_031143425.1 Pleurodeles waltl
GGAGTATGCTGCTCAGTCCCTTTCGCTAACCAAGCCAACATGCGGCTTGATCGATCACCCTCGACGTGTAGGCGCGCCATGTAGTGTCGATAGTCAAATTTTCGTAAACGGGTTTCAATGTCACCCCATTGCTTTTTGAGTTGGATCGTGGCATTGCTAGTAGTGCTGTTTGAGGCCGCTTCACATTTCGCCTTACGTAGTTTCTCTTCAGGATCATGTAGCTCTAAGAGTAAAGTGCGTCGAATACCTCCTGCAGCCCCGATACACATGCCCCTAATTACCACCTTGTGTCCGTCCCACTCGATCGCACGCATTGTGGATGTTTGATTATTGATTGTGAAGTAGGACGCTATGGTGTCAGCTAGTTGTTTCCGGAAGGGCGGGTCGCGCAGCAGGGTGGGTTGTAAGCGCCAAGTAGGTGTTCGTGATAGCTGAGTGCCCCACCTCAGTGTGGCGATTAGAGGGCAATGATCCGATAGGGTTTTGGCTAAATAATTGGCGCTATGTATTAAGTGTGTTATCGTGGCCGAGCATAGAAGTAAATCAATCCGTGTGTGAAGGTTGTGTACCGGTGAATAAAAGGAGTATTCTTTGTCAATGGGATGAAGACTTCTCCATGCATCATGTAGCCTTCGTTCTGTTGACCAGGACCTTAGCGTCTCAGATAATCACCTGCTAGGGGCGCTTGCCATTGGCGGGTGTGATCTGTCCATAGTGATGTCCATTACACTGTTAAAATCACCACCCCAGATCATTGGTATGGACGGATCTTGTGAAATCTGTGCAGATGTGGCCCGCAGGAATTCCCCTTGACCCGAATTTGGTGCATATATACCGGCTATAGTTAATTGTCTACCAACCAACTCTCCGATGAGGCAGACATATCTGCCATCTGTGTCTATATATGTGTTTTGTACCGCGTAAGGGACCCATGAAGCAATCCAAATTAGTACTCCCTTCGCATATGTTCTTGTGTAGTGGCATGGGTCTCCTGTAGTATAGCTATATGCGCCTTGTGGCGTCTGAGGTAGGTGTGTAGTCTGCGTCTTTTAGTAGGATTGGCCAGGCCCCTTACATTCCAGGTTACAATATTATATGTCATTGAAACATTTTGTGGTCGCACTGCAAGCAGTACGCGTCTTTAAATAGAATTCGCTGCGTACCCCACCCCTCCACCCCCCACCCCCCGATTCGGACCACCCCTCAAGTGTAGAGTGATTAGCACATACTTTGAGGGATTAAGAGTGAGAGGAATAAGGAAGAAACGAAGAAAAAGGAAGAAGTATGAGTAACCAGGCCCAACAGGTGCAAGAGTGGCTTTAAGCCGATTCGTGTCCATACGGGAACCCATCTGGGTTAGGGGGCTGCTGTAGTATATGGTCCAAGGTGGCCGCAAGGTCCGGCCTGATCGGATGACGCCATCTCCCATTCAGGCACGATATGGTCACCGAAAGGGATTCCAATTTGCTTGGTGTGGTACGTGTTAAGGCAGCGCATCTCTCCCCCACAGGCAGGTTAAGGGGGTAATGGTCAATTCCGGAATGTGGGGTCTGCCCAGGTGTTGACAAGGACTGCCTGTACAGGTTGGAGAGTACGCAGGCTGCAGTCACATAGCGTTTGTACCTAACGGAATAGATTGATCGCTGCATTTACGTATTATTTTTAAAGGTCATCCGCTGTGCATGGTGTGAACGCCGGCCCCGAGATCAAAGGGGACACGAGGGGCTCTGCAGGGTCCCCACCGAGTCCGAGTCCGTGGTGCAGGATTCACGGTTGTGTTGCATTCGTATGTTCGAGAACCTATTGACGTCCTTTAGCGATTGGGCTTGCCCGTCCGCTGCTTGTTTTTCAGTGGAACGTGATCCGGTTCTGGATTTCGATTTCCTTTTCTTGCGCACCTTTTGTGTTAGCCATTCCTTTTGCTCCGAATGTTCGTCTGTGGGGTCTGCCAGGCCCTTGGCGTATATCCAAGTCCAGACATCTTCTGAGGACGGGAAAACGTGGGTTCTGTAGCTATCCACTATGCGTAGTCTGGCAGGGTACATGAGGGAGTATGAAAAGTTCTTATCGCGTAGTATCTGTTTTGCTTTGGTGAATGTGGCACGTTTGCGTTGGACCTCCGCTGTATAGTCCAGGTAGGCTGTGACTTTTGCGTTTTCAGTTTCGACAGGACCCAGCGCGCGAAAGCCCTTTAGGATGTGATCTCTGTCCCGGTAATTCAATAGCCTGGCTATTAATGGGCGAGGGGGGCCCTGGACGTGAGGGCCCACCCGGAATCCGGTGTGCTCGCTCCACCGAGAGGAGAGGTGAGGCCTCCTGTTTCAGTATGTGATCTTTTAGCCAGCGCTCCAGGAATAACTCTGCGTTAGGGAGTTCAATTTGCTCTGGGAATCCCAGGAATCTAATGTTATTGCGGCGTAAGCGGCCCTCCGCATCCTCCGCTCGTCTTTGGAGCTGTATTATCTCAGATTCCTGTTGTTGTATTCGGGTCTTTATGACCTCGATATTTGGTTGAGATATTTCTAGAGTTGATTCACTGGTGGTTACTCTATCTGCTAGCTTTCGGTGTTCAGTGCACAGTATAGTGACTTCCACTGCCATCGCATCTATCTTTCCTTCAAGGGATGTTTTAGTATCTAATATCGCCTGTAGTACCTTGTCGATTTGTATAGAGTGAGCAGCTAGTGTTTCAGTCACTTTATGCAGGGCAGCGGAATGTGAATCTAAGCCTTCTATCCGTAGCGGGTCCTCGAGTCTGGCCTCCACGTGGCCCCTCAGCGGTTTCGGTTTCACCATCGTGGTGCATCCCCTGAACGCTCCTGGTGTTACGTAGTGATTTAGGTGGACAGTTTATACAGTTCCAATATTTGTGTTGTGCTTTGATTTCAAGGTTTCGGGGGAAGGTCTTTATATATCACAATTAGGCCATTTTTTTTATTTTACCTTTCCTCACTGCGTTGTTACATCTGCATGCCGACTTTTATAACATCCAACATGAAGAGCGCACAGAGGGAGCACCTATATGAACCCTGGTTCCAGGATGTGGGGTGACCGTAGAGCCAGCCCGGCGAACGCCGGAGAGTGGGGCCCCACGGGCGCTCCCCGAGGCAGCGTTGTATATCTGGCGGCAGGCGCGTGGGGGTATGATGTGTTCGGCAAAAGTCATGCGCCGGATATTTGCAGTTGATGATTGCGCGTTGTAGCGTTCGCGTCTATGCGTTCCATTTTACGGAAGAGACAGCATTGCTCCCAAGCGTTACACAAAAGAAGAAGTGTCATTGAGCCTTATTTCGTTGGTGGGTGTGGTGGTTAACTCACAGAGTGAGTAGAACACGAATTGCTTGATTTCTGGGCCCAGGGGCTCCCCCAAGTCACTCTGTCAAAAGGGCACAACGTAGTTTGAGTTCCCCTCTGATCTCCGGTGTATTTTTTGTGCAAGAAATAGTTAGCGCTTCTCACTTTACAGGGCCCCGTACCTCATCTCAGGCCCGACGGCCCAGCCGCGCGCCCCAGCGGTGACCGAGGCCCCCGTCCTGCACCGCCGGATCCTTCTTCGGCACGCAGGTGTTCAGTGATATTGGGCAGCAGTTCTGAGCTATAAGTCACGCCGGTCCTTGTCTGTCCCGCACCGCGGCCCCTTCCTCATCCTCAGCTGGATTACAGTCAGGCCACGCCGGCAGGCGCACGCCCGGCAATCGGGCCCTGTTTTTTGCCGATCGGATTCTCAAACCACCCGTCAGATTGGGCGCCTTTAGCACGCGCCTCCATGAGGATCGGCACCTGCGGGGCGCCCCCACAGCACTCCGCTGTCACCGCCCACCGCAGGGGTATCCCTCCGTACCTGCTCGCAGGGATCGGCAGCCACGACCGCCGGTCTGCTCGGCTCCGTGTCCCTGTCTCCGCCCGGGCCCCGAACGAGCTGCGGCGTCGGTCGGGTCTAATTTTCGGGGTCTCGGGAGATTGTTGCGTACCAGGCATGCAGGTCCGGTGGTTTTTATCGCCTGGGGACAGAGAGATTACAGGATAATTTTAGGCCATGTGCGGAGCTCTAATTCAAGCGACCACACTCGCTGCCATCTTGGCCACGCCCCAAGAAATCAGTACACTTGAAGGTGTTTTTCAAAAGGCTCCATTGAGATGCTACTACAGGTCTTCAGGGGCGATTTTTTGCAACTTATCACAATTTGTGAAGGAAATATAGGATGAGTATTTTGGGGAGATTACATTTGAGAAACCTTCACTCTTCCCATTTCAGTAAAGCACAGTCTCTCCAATCACTCTATACTCCTGAATAGAACTGCATCTTTGTCAACTGTTTAATAGCAAGTACTTCCATTCAGTTTTTGAACCCCTTCACAGAGGTACCTATCCTTAGATAATATGACAAAATAGTCACCTTTGTTGGCACGTCTAATGAATATTCTGTTGTTATCCTTCAAAGTTCTCATAGCTTTTCTCTGACCTCTGGTAAGAAAATCTCTCAGCCATCTCTTATTTTTACCAGGTTTCTTGAGGTCTTTTATGACTACATCATGAAAAGTATCTATTACATTAGCAGAGAAGAAGGGTAACGAGGTTGAATCTGGCTTAAGTCCACTGGGACAAGTAATGTCCACATCTACACCCATCTCCATCACATTCTGATATGAGTCCCCTGTGTAGGGGATGTTAAAGTCCAAATCTGCAGGAGTGAACAGCATGTCAATATCCCCAATGCACAAATTACTCACATCACTGAACTTATCAGAACGTATAGTTTTGGTAATTGACTCAGTGTTGTGCAACTTTACAATGTCAGTTTACTAATGAAACTAACCAAATCAATCATACCACTTTTCAATTTCATTTTACTAAGAAAACTAAGCAAGTCATCCCCACTCTGTGTATAGGTAAAACTAATCATAGGGCAAAATGAAAAAAAAACACTGTTCAGCATCACTTGCATTTGTGATACTTTTACCACAATATTGGGTCTGTCCCTTATCGCCCCTGCTTCTGACACCTTGTTTCCATTTATATGAGGGCACGTTGCCTTTCCCCTCATCTGTTGGGGTTGTCTGCCTCTGTTGATGAGTGAAAACTCCTCCTAAACGTATTATGCTCATATGAGATTTATGTGCTACCTTCCGATGTGTCATTGTCAATATTCTCAATACTTTGCTTAAAAAAATAATTAGAAATTCACTGAAAAAAAACAAAAGTTCAAGTGTTGTTACAGGTAGGTAAAATATCAGTTTAAACATAACATTTTAAACTCACAAAACACCAAATTCACAGTAATAGTTATCTGAAGTAACTATAATTCGGACCGTTTCTTGCAGTGTTGTCAGCAATGATGTCATGAGTGATGCAATAAAGTGATATATATATACACACATGCACACATATGTACACATATATATATATATATATATATATTGCCGAAACGCGTTGACATTCGTTGCAGGACTCTGTGTAACCACTATATGGAATAAACTCGATACAATTTAACTCTGAACTGTTGAACTTTACTTCGTCTTAACGAAGGGGATTTGACTAAGGGATTGGTGCAGCCGTCGGGTGGATACTGTTCCATCTGTTGAGGATTATGTATATATATATATATATATACACATACATATGTACATATATATATATATATATATATATATATATACACACATACACAAACATATAGATATCTACATATTACCTAGTGGCGGTATGTATCCACAGAAAAAGCATTTTTTGACTTGCCTATATCTTTGGCACCATTTGATAAATCTTCACAAATCTTTCCCCAAAAAGTGTGCCAGTGATTTTTGTTGTGCATGGGAAATTTCGGGGTGATCCGTCAAGTGGGGCAGAGAAAAAGTGGCGAGGGCGGGTTAAAAAACATGTGTTTCCCATGTTAATTCCCATAGGAGTTTTGAACAAGAGTACAGCATGAGCCGCTGGACTGAATTAAATGAAATTTGGCCAAAGGTAGGTTTTGGTACGCAGATTACATTTTTGTATATTTGACGTAAATTCATTCAGCAGTTTTTGAAGTATTAAAGGGAAATTCAATTTGTATATATAGGGTCCAGATCGTGGCGGTTTTGTGACAAATTCCCAAATGCATGCACCACCAGGAATGCTGTGATTGGCTGCCCGCAACCTGACCAGAAAGTTGCAGGCGCCCTTTTAGGTAACAGGACATGGTCCATGGGGCTGAAAAATATAATTGGAAGTGGCATAAGGGGTTAGAGTGGAGGTACTCTGACCCTGGGATGTGAAATAGGCATCCTTAAGACTCAAAGTGTGCCTTTAAATTATTTTTTTCACAGCGTATGATATTCATGAGTATCTCTGTGTGGCCCCCATGTAACGTAGAGATGATTTCACGAATATTGGCGAAAAAATAAAAATAAAAAAACATTCACAGACTCATTCCTACACTAATACATTCTCTCATAGTAGCACTCAAGCACTCATGCAGCTCCTGCCAGGCTTAAACAGACACTCATACACCAAATCACACACCCACTCAGACCCTTATGGACCCACTCAAACACAGACGTACCCACTCACAGACCCCCTCAGACTGTGATGCACCCACTCACAGACCGACTCAGACTGTCACACTTCCACTCACAGACCCACTCATACCCTGCGGCCAACCCCTGACATGCACGGCGAAAGGCTACATGCAGCGGTGGGTGGATTAACATACAGTAATTAAAATTACTTTAAGTTAAAAAAAAACATAGAAAACTCACTGAAAAAAACAAAGGTTACAGGGTCATTATAGTTCGGTTCTGATTTTACTCGTACACAACTATAGAAATTCAGCAGTTATAGTTAGACTTATTTCAAGTAGCTATAACTCATGCCTTAAGGTAATTATAACTCGCATCCTCGCGATGCATTACAGCATTCATGACTGTGAGAAACTGGGACTGATTGCAGAGGCCCCCTAACTTTTTGCCCCCATTTTCCACTTTATGCTGGTGTTTTCCTGACTCTGATGGTGCCCTGGGTACTGCTAACCAGTCCCAGGGCCTGTGCTCTGTGTAAAATGGATATGCAAATTAGGCTAATTATAATTGGCTAAGTTAACCTACCTATAAGTCCCTAGTATATGGTAGGGCATGTAGGTTTAGGGACCACAGCATAGGTGGTGCACACCTAGGTGCATTGCTGAGGTGCCCAGTGTCATTTTAAAAGCAAGCCTGCCTTGCTGGCTGCTTTTAAATTAAAGTTATATGCAAATTCGACTTTGGAATTAAAGGTACTTCCAAAGTCTTAAACTATCTTATTTTTACATATAAGTCACCCCTAAGGTGTGCCCTATGTGCCCCTAGGGCTGGGTGCCATGTAACTATAAGCAGGGACTTTATAAAAATAGATTTATAAGCCCTGGTGAGGTAAAAACAGCCAAATTCGTTTTTCCCTCATTGAAGTAAATGGCCTTCATAGGCTAGAATGGGCAGACTTTATTTTAAATTTTAAAGTCTCCTTAAATGTTACATACCAAGAATTTGGTATCAAATTGATTGTTATAATAAATCCCACAACTTCCAGTTGTTGGATTTAATATAACTAGTGCAGGTAAAAAGTTTAGACTTTACCTAAAAAGTTGCCAATTTCAGCTCTGCATTGTTTTTGCTGCTGTGCTCTGATTGGCCAGCCTGCAGCAGCTTCTGCCAGGCTACTTTAATGAGGTGTGAAGTGGCCTGACTTCACACAAAGGAATGTGCTTGGGGGAGAGAATCTCCCCTCAGCAGATGGTGAGGCAGGAAGGGGGAGGGCTGCCAAACTGGTCTTCAAAGGCAGAGAAGGACATTTGCAGCACCCAGCAACACCCCCACATCCTGCAACCCCAGACAATTAGGTGCCCCCTTGATTAGATTAGGAGAGGGGTGTGTTTATGATTTTTAGCCACACCAGTGGGTGGGCTCAGCCAGATCTCTCCTCCAAAAATCAGATTCATCCATTTTGGATTTTTAGAGACTGTTGCCTTCTGGGATGGATTTTTGCCACACTTCCCAGGAAGTGGTCATCACAGGGGGACGACCCTGTCCCTGATTGGAGAACCAGGGCCCCCCTGCTTTTCACCCAGGAGCAAGGATAAAACTGGCAGACCTGCACCCACGCCTCAGATCCCCACCAAATTTCAAGAAGAAAGAACTACAAGGAGAAGAAGGACTGCCCTGCTGGACCCCTGGCCTGCACCTGGACCCTGCACTCAGAAAGACTGCACCAGCTGCACACTTGGGCTTCACCACAAGAAGGACTTTGCCTGGCTTCCACTGGTTCAAGGAGGGACTCCCTGTTTGCTACAGGTGAAAAATTGCTAACCAGAGTCCCCTGCACCAACTCCTGAAAAAGTGACCAGCTGACCACTGTCCAGTGGCCAAAAAGGAGTTTGCGCCAGGTGTATTCTGGGAGTTGAAGTCTGCACTTCCCAAGGACCATCACAGAACTTCTGGACCCTTGGGGTGAGCTGTGGACCCCAAAAGAACCTTAAAAGAACATCTGGGTGAAGCCCCAGAAGTTTGGAAAAGATTGGAGAATTTTTGGAAAAAAGCTCCATAAAGTGACCGACCCGACGCGGAAATTCTAGCCGACTTGCCTCAACCGCGACCCGGCCTGACTTCGTGGTTCGTCCCGGTAAAGAAAAACATCCAAAAAAGAGACTAAGTCCGAACGTAAAAAGTTGACCGGGACCTTCCAGCCATCGTATCCGAGAAGGGCTCCACGGACGTCGGATCAAGATCCAGGTTTACCCCGGTCGAAGGATTTTCATCTCGAAAAAACGACTAAGTCCGAAGGTAAAAATCACCACCGAGGAAACCGACTTCGCGTATCCGGACAAGGGCTCCAGGAGGTCGGATCCAATTGGCAGGTTCGTCCCGGTGAAGAAAAACTTCAAAATAAAGACTAAGTCAGAAGGTAACTTTTTAACCGAGGCCTCCCGCGACTTGTAGCCGAGCAGGGCTCCATCGCGGTCGGCCTGAAAGTTTGACTTTGCCCCGGTCCTGGTGCAACCAGATGACCCGATTGGCGCTTTTTGTTTCTAAGCGCTAGAAAATAATAATACTTTAAAAATTCATATCACCGGTTCCCCTGAACCGATTTTAATCGTTTTTGTGTCATTTTAAAGATAAAAATATAAGCTATTTTTATAAATTGGTTTTGGATTTTTAAACTGTTTCCTGTGTTTTATTTAATTACTGTTTTGTGATATTTGAATGCTTTACACTTTGTCTCCTAAGTTAAGCCTTGACGCTCGATGCCAAGCTACCAAGGGTAGAGCTGGGATTAATTTACTGAGACCTAACTGTACTTATGTGGAGGTTTGTGGCTTGTTGCTAGGTGTAGGTACCTACCTGCCCTACCAATAACCCATTTTCCAACAATGACAACTTCCGCAACGTCATTAAAAATATGATGCAACATAAGCAGTCAAATTATTGAAGACAAAATTGTGTATGGCAGGGGCATGATCTGGGAACTACCCAGAGTTATCTTTTCTGGTTTGCTTAATTTATGTGTAACTCTACCCCTGAAAGGGTTTTGTTTTGACTTATACTGGGTGCTCCCTTGTGTCTGGACAAAGCTAAACCTCTCTGAAGAAATGTAATGACATCGAAACATGTGTCAGGGGTTGCTTTTGCTCATTCCAGGTTGGCTTTGATGGTATTTTACCAGTACAAAGCTGTAATACTGTGCGTGGAGTGGTGAAAGGCTTTTGTAAATTTACAGCTCAGCAAGGATGGCACTGGGCCAATCCTTTGCTTAAAGATTTTCCTGGACAAAAGGCAAAAGACTTTGTCACTGTTTAGCTTGGCGTAGATGGCACTGTGCCAACTCTATGCTCAAAAACTTTGTTAGAAAAAACAGACATTTGAGATGAGGAAATCTAGAGTGTCGCTGGTGTTGCAGAGTGCTCCCTACTGGAGCTGCTCTCCACCTAAACTTGGGAACTACCCAAAGTTCTCTTTTTTGGTTTGCATAATTTATGTGTCACTCTAACCCTGACAGGGTTTCGCTTTGATTGAGATATATATACCAAAGGGTTTAAATACCGGTGAGGAACTCAATACGTATCTATTTGAGAACTAAAGCTGAGAGATATTGGGGGGTTGAGTTGTTTCGGTATGTAATTTGTATATAGAGACTTCATTTAATGGATAAAATCTTGATTTTGGAGTTTGCAATAATTTTAATACATTTAATTTAATTTGATTATGTCTTTACAAAAAAAATGAGACCGGATGGATCATAGTTGGACTTCTAATAACCTGTCTTTCTTCACACGTGGTTAATTGGGTGTTGGATATAGAGATAAGAATTTTTCTTTGCACATATTGTGTTTATAATGTTTTTGTATTCAGTTCCTTATTATTTTGTTGGTTTATTTATTTTTTGGTTAATTGTTGGTATAAGTGTATGAATTTCTTTCGATATATTTTTACATATATAATTCCTACATTGATTTATATTTGATGACAGGGGTGAGGGAGAGAGGGATTGATATTCTGAATATGGGGGTATTGGCTTATGAAAAAATGAAAAATTGAATTAATTGATTTAATATTTACAGAAGTCATACCGACCATATTTCATTTTCATTTTCATTTTCTCTTCCTTCCGCGGAGTATGTTGTTTATATATGTTATTCACTATATAGTTATGGTTTGTTGTCATTTTCATCAGTGTAGGAATATTGGTGTATAATATGAATTTATTTTGTTTAGGTTAGTTATTTTAGTTCATTTAATTGTAGATCTATTTTGGTACAGCAGCCCTATTTCCATGTTTTTGATTACAAGTTATTTAAACAGTGTGGATTGGATCTTTTATGCACGTGACCAAGGCTGCTAGACAGCCGAAACGCGTTGAGTTAAATAAATATTGTTGATTCTCTGGATTCCTGAGAGTGCGTTACCTACTTGCTATTTTTGGATTTGATATATATATATATATATATATATATATATATATATATATATATATATATTTTTTTTTTTTTTTTGCCAATAACTTTGGCCCCGATGGACAAATCTTCACAAACGTTTCAAAACATACTTTGGTCACTGCAGTTCACCTGCTGTCTTGAAAGTTTCAAGTGTTGTGTCAAGTGGGGCCTAAAAAAACATGGGGGCCCTCAGCCACATGAGAAAATGGAAAATGTATGCCGTAATACGTCAGCACAGACCTACCGGGGTAAGAAGGGTGGCTGTTCTGAGCACGGAAGGGGACGTGCAGGAAGGTTACCAGTACATACTTAGCAAGCCTGTGAGACCTTTGGCATTGTTGTGGCCTGGATAAAAGTGGCGCAATCCCATCCCTGAGTTTGAGGAAAATAGCACTCGAAACTGAGAGTGTGATTAGCTTTAAGTGGACACAAGTAGGGGAGAACCAGAACTGTGCTTGAGTAAAGACAATACACGAGCTTCCACAGGAGAGGGAAAATATTGGCACTAAATAACCAAGGGTGCACGGCTATTAGAAATTGAGTGATAATCAATCATGAGTGACACAAATTAGAATTATCGTGGTCAAATTTGCATGGAGTGTGAAACGCTTATTTTATACAGTGAATGAGAGTTGAGAAACCTTTAACATGGAAGACAGACAAGCAAGATGGAAAGTGGCTGCTGAACGAAAATTCAGTAAAGTAATAACGAGTAGTACTGATGGAGAAAACCAGGGGCACACAAATTAAACACCAATACAATTGATCAAAGAATTAGAACAGAAAGGTGAGAGGAATGGAAGCCAAACAACAGTGGGAAATGACGTCATTATCTAAATATTTGGAATGCAGAAGATACCTAGGGGCCTATGCGTTATGTTTCTACCCACATATGGACAGGACCATAGCTGAAGACCTTGCAAAGAAATGGTGTGAGAATACGAGAACTGCTCTATGAATCTAATGAATATTTTGATTAAGCGTGCCAAATGGAAAATGGAGCAATACACTGCAGAGGTGGAAGCAGGGCTGGCTATAGGTGCGACCCTGCCACCGCAGCCGGTGCTGACTTTGGGAGGGGGCACCATGTTTGCAGGTATATTATAGTTTTATAAGCCCCTGCTGCAGTGTTACTTGTCTCCAGCAATTTTCAGACAACCATAAAAATGGCAACATAAGGCTGGGAATTAATGTTCTGCCTGGAATGAGTTTGTAGTTTTTTCTAGTGGAAGTTTTAAGGTAGCACAGGTGGTTAATATGCAAAGAACAAGTACATGCAGAACACAAAGTGCATATAAAGTAAATAATTGGGTTACTAGTTTTGTCAGAGAGGTGTTTTTTATTACTTGCAGCTTATAAGCTAAAATTCTAATATAGAACTGTAAGCTATTAATAGTCATCTAAGAACTGCATGCATTCTTCAAGGTATAGATTAGAGTGTTATTCATTTTCCCCAGTCTTTCATTATCTTAATGTTGAAAAAAGGGTTTGTAGGAAAGTACCCTCTTTCTTGGTATGGTTACCCCCCTTTTGTGCCTGATGTCAGTGTGTTTAAGTGTGCTCACTGGGATACTGCTAACCAGGACCCCAGTGATTATGCTCTCTCCCAAAACTCTGTATTTCAACCCACAATTGGCACACTGGTGCCCCAATGTAAGTCCCTAGTACATGGTACCCAGGGCATTGGGGTTCCAGAGGACCCCTATGGGTTGCAGCATATATTTTGCCACCCATAGGGAGCCCAAGCAAAGGCGTCTGCAGGACTGCCATTGCAGCCTGCGTGAAAAGGTGCAAGCACCCTTTCACTGCCACTTTTCACTGCACCAGGTCACGTATAAGTCACCCCATGGCAGGCCTTCTAGCCCAGAGGGTAGGGTGCAAAGTACCTGTGTGTGAGGGCACCCCTGCACTAGCAGAGGTGCCCCCATGACCCCCAGGCCCATTTTCCTGGACTTTGTGAGTGCGGGGACGCCATTTAACACGTGTGTACTGGGCATAGGTCAATACCTATGTCCAGCTACATAACGGTAACTCCGAACATAGGCATGTTTGGTATCAAACTGCATGGAATCATACAACCAATGCTTGCAAAAGCATTGGGGTACGATTCCAACATCTCTGGGGGCTCCTTAGAGGATCCCCAGTATTGCCATTATAGGCTTCTGAGGTTTTCCAGGCAGCCCAAGCTGCTGCCACCTCACAGACAGGTAGGTTTTTGCCCTCCTGTTGCTTGAGCAGCTCAGGCCAAGGAAGGCAGAACAAAGGATTTCCTTTGGGAGAGGGGTGTTACACCCTCCCCCTTTGGAAATAGGTGTTACAGGCTTGGGAGAGGTAGTCTCCCCATGGCCCTAGTAATGCTTTGAAGGGCACATTTGTGCCCTCCTTGCATAAATCAGTCTACCCCAGTACAGGGACCTCCAGTCCCTGCTCTGGCACAAAACTGGACAAAGGAAAGGGGAGTGACCACTCCCCTGTCCATCACCACTCCAGCCGTGGTGCTCAGAGCTCCTCCAGAGGGTCCCTGGGTTTTGCCATCTTGGATTCAAGGTTGGCAGGGAACTCTGGGAGAATCTGAGTGGCCAGTGCCAGCAGGTGACCTGATAGGTGGGCACCCAGCTAGATGACCAATCCCCCCCCCACCTTTCAGAGTTATTTAGGGTCTCCTTTGTGGTTTGTTCCTTAGATTCGGTTTGCAAGACTCCAGCAGGATTCCTCTGCAACCTCCACTTCTACTTCTGATCGAAGAAACTGCATCTGGACGCTCCAGGACTCGACAAGCTGCAACAAAGTAGCAAGACGTCTCCTGCAACATTGTATCCACGGCTCCTTCCAGCAACTGCAACATTTTCCCAGTCATTAATCCTCTGAGGATAGTCCATTTTCAGCCTGCATTAGAAAGAAGAATGAATCTCCCTTGGGGTGAAGGAGTCACTCCCCTGCATCTGCAGGCACCAACTGCAACAATGATCGGCTGTGTGGTTCCCCTGTCCTGCTGAGCTGCGTGGATCCTGCATCATGGGTGATGGAGTGAAGTGGTCCTGATGGTCCTCTCTTCCCACTGTCCAACTTGGGTGAAGGTAAGCCCTTGCCTGCCCACGCAGAACAGTACCCCGTGCACCAAGTCATTTGTAGCTGTCAAGGCTTGCTGGCGTCTTTTCCAAGGGATCTTGAAGCTCCAGCCCCCAGCACTCCATTCTGTGGCGCACAGCTCCCTGAGTGGTTCTCCAGTGGCATGGGATCCCTTTTTATAGTGCTGCGTGGGCTCCTTCTTCGACTTTGGTGTCCCCGTCCTGTGGGACTCCTGTGGGTGCTGCCTGTGCTTCTGTGGGCTCTCTATGTAGCTGAGGACCCCCTCTGGTTCCCCCTCCTGAGTAGAGTCCACCTGGTCCTTCCTGGTCCCAGGCAGCTTCACTCTCTGCTAACTGCAAGTTTTGTGTGTGCCAAGGCTTGTTTGTGGAATTCGAAGACACAAACCTGACTGCAATCCTTCTTCCAGCAAGGGACATCACCTGCATCCACCAGTGTTGGAAAATTGGTTATTGGTAAGGGCAGGTAAGTACCTACACTTAGCAATAGACCACTAACCTCCACTTAGGTCCAGTTAGGTCTCAGTAAATTAAACCCAGCTCAACCCTTGGTAGCTTGGCAACGAGCGACAAGGCTTAATTTAGGAGACAGAGTGTAAAGCATTCAAATATCACAAAACAGTAATTAAATAAAACACAGGAAACCAATTTATAAAAATAGATTATATTTTTATCTTCAAAATGACACAAAAACTAATAAAATCGGATAAGGGGAATCGGAGATATTAATTTTTAAAGAATTATTTTTTTGTAGCGCCTAGAAACAAAAAGGGCCAATCGGGTCATCTGGTTGCACCTCGACCGGGGCAAAGTCAAAGTTTAAGGCCGACCGCGATGGAGCCCGGCTCGGCTACAGGCCGCGGGAGGCCTGTGTCAAAAGTTTACTTTCGCACTTAGTTGTTTTTCTGAAGATTTTCTTCAGCGGGACGAACCTGCCAGTCCAATCCGACCTCCTGGAACTCCTCTCCGGATACGCGTCACGGGAGCCCTCGGTGGAGATTTTTACCTTCGGACTTAGTCGTTTTTTCGAGGTGAAAATCCTTCGACCGGGGTAAACCTGGATCTTGATCCGACGTCCTTGGAACCCTCCTCAGATACGCTGGCTGGGAGGTCCAGGTCAACTTTGTACGTTCGGACTTAGGCCCTAATTCAAGGTACCGCCGTCAGAACACCGCACCGCGGTCGAAAGACCGCTGCGGTGATTCAGACATTTGCCCTGGGCTGGCGGGCGGCCGCCAAAAGGCCGCCCGCCAGCCCAGGGCAAATCAACCTTCCCACTAGGATGCCGGCTCAGAATTGAGCCGGCGGAGTGGGAAGGTGCGACGGGTGCAGTTGCACCCGTCGCGTATTTCAGTGTCTGCTAGGCAGACACTGAAATACTTTGTGGGGCCCTCTTACGGGGGCCCCTGCCGTGCCCATGCCATTGGCATGGGCACGGCAGGGGCCCCCAGGGGCCCCGCGGCACCCCCTACCGCCATCCTGTTCCTGGCGGGCGAACCGCCAGGAACAGGATGGTGGTAGGGGGTGTCAGAATCCCCCATGGCGGCGCAGCAAGCTGCGCCGCCATGGGGGATTCTAAGGGCAGCGGTAAACCGGCGGGAGACCGCCGGTTTACCCTTTCTGGCCGCGGCTGAACCGCCGCGGTCCGAATGCCCTGCGTGGCACCGCCGGCCTGTCGGCGGTGCTCCCGCCGACCCTGGCCCCGGCGGTCTTAGAACGCCGGGGTCAGAATGACCCCCTTAGTCTCTTTTTTGGAGATTTTCTTCACCAGGACGAACCTGCAAATCAGGCCGGGTCACGGTTTAGGCAAGCCGGCTAGAGTTGCTGCGGCGGGTCTGTCCCTCTATGGAGCTTTTTTTCAAAAGTTCTCCAAAGTTCTCCAAACTTCTGGATCTTCTCCCAGATGTTCCTTTAAGGTTCTTTTGGGGTCCACAGCTCACCCCAAGGTTCCAGAAGCTCTGAGATGATCCTTGGGGGTGTGTACTACAACTCCCAGAATTCACCTGGCGCATACTCCTTTTTGGCCACTGGACAGTGGTCAGCTGGTTGGTTTCTTCAGGAGCTTCAGGAGTTGGTGCAGGGGACTCTGGTTAGCAATTTTTCACCTGTAGCAAACAGGGAATCCTTCCTTGAACCAGTGGAAGCCAGGTAAAGTCCTTCTTGTGGTGAAGCCCAAGTGTGCAGCTGGTGCAGTCCTTCCGAGTGCAGGGTCCAGGTGCAGGCCATGGGTCCAGCAGGGCAGTCCCTCTTCTCCTTTGGTTCTTCCTTGTTGGAATCTGATGGGGATCTGAGGTGTGGGTGCAGGTCTACCAGTTTTATCCTTGCTCCTGGGTGAAAAACAAGGGGACCCTGATTCTGCAATCAGGTGCAGGGTCCTTCCCCCTGTGATGACAACTTCCTGGGAAGTGTGGCAAAAATCAATCCCAGGAGGCAACATTCCTCAAAAATCCATCATGGCTGAAAATGATTTTTGGAGGTTACATCTGGCTGAGCCCACCCACTGGTGTGGCTAAAAATCATAAACACACCCCTCTCCTGCCCTCTCCTAATCTAATCAAGGGGGCACCTATTTGTCTGGGGTTGCAGGATGTGGGGGTGTTGATGGGTTGCTCCAAATGTCCTTCTCTGCCTTTGAAGACCAGTTTGGCAGCCCTCCCCCTTCCTTCCTCACCATCTGCTGAGGGGAGTTCTCCTCCCACAGGCATATCTCTTTGTGTGAAGCCAGGCCACTTCACACCTCATCAAAGCAGCCTGGCCAGGTTGCCAGAGGCTGGCCAATCAGAGCACAGCAGCAAAAACAATGCAGGGCTGAAATTGGCAACTTTTCAGGTAAAATTTAAAACTTTTTACCTGAACAAGATATATTAAATCCCACAAATGGAAGTTCTGGGATTTATTATAACAATTAATTTGATACCAAACTCTTTGTATCTGTCACTTAAGGGGACTTTTAAAATTAAAATAAAGTCTCCCCATTCTAGCCTATGAAGGCCATTCACTACAATGAGGGAAAAACGAATTTGGCTGTTTTTACCTCACCAGGGCTTTTAAAACTACTTTTATAAGGTCCCTGCTTATAGTTACATGGCACCCAGCCCTAGGGGCTCACAGGGCACACTTATATGTAAAAATAAGGTAGTTTAAGACTTTGGAACTACTTTTAATTCCAAAGTCGTATTTGCATATAACTTTAATTTAAAAGCAGCCAGCAAGGCAGGCCTTCCTTTAAAATGACACTGGGCACCTCCGCAGTGCACCTATGGGTACACTATCTATGCTGGGGTCCCTAAGCCTACATGCCCTACCATATATTAGGGACTTATAGGTAGGTTGACTTAGCCAATTATAATTAGCCTAATTTGTATACTGATTTTACACAGAGCACAGGCCCAGGGACTAGTTGGCAGTACCCAGGGCACCATCGGAGTCAGGAAAACACCAGCAAAAAGTGAAAAATGGGGGCAAAAAGTTAGGGGGCCTCTGCAATCAGCCCTGTTCTCTCACAACCAGGAACTCGTCTTCATCTTCTTGGGTGCAGCACTGACTCTCCTTCATCACCGTCGACTCATCTCTTGCACCTTCAGTCTGGTGGCTAGGGGCTCCTGCTCTTCCTGGACTCTGCTGTGCTTGTTGGATTTGGTCCCCTTCTTCCACAGGTCCTCTTCTCCAGGAATCCACTGTTGGTGTCTTACAGTCTCTTATGGGCTTTGCATTATTATTCTTTTCTTCGAAGTGGGTGTTCTGTGGAACTTACAGTGATTTCCTCCTGCTTTCCTGGTCACTGGGGAGTGTTGTGGTACTTACCTTTGGGCTTTCCTGGTACTCCCAGCTCCCCTCTACACACTCCACTTACCTAGGTGGGGAAGGACTCTCGCATTCCACTTTTTTAGTATAATGCAGAAATGAGTATAAGTATTGGCATGCTGACCCCACAATTTTAGAACACTTCTGGATCAAGAGGAATCTCTGCCAAGGAAAGGAGCTTAAGAGTTGTGAGGAGAAGTACTGCCCCTTTGCTGTGTGTGCTTTGCTGGGTTGGCCTGCAGTTGCTGCTTCTGCCTTGCAGAGGACAAAGACTGGACTTTGCTGTGTATCCTGCTTGTAAAGATTCTCCAAGGGCTTGGACTAAGTTTGCCTCCTGTTAAGAAGTATCATGGACATCAAAGTCTTCATCTGCCAGCCCCTAGGCTCTCTTGCTGAGACCCCCTGACTTGCCAAGTGGTGCCACATTCAGTCCCTGGGCCCCTGGAAGAAAAGGCTGGCAGAACCAGAGGGAAAATCCATGCACTGGAGCCGAGCGACAGCAAAAATCATCACAGTGCCTGCACCACAGCTGAAAAATCAACGTAGCGCAAGTGAAATCAACGTATCCCCAGCTCAGCATGGATTAAACGCTGCCGTGTGTCTGGATTTTCCATGCATCATGCCTGAGCGTCAAATCTTCAACATCACCACACCGACATGTGGCTCCTTGTCCAGAAACAGATGCATCACTTATCCGGCAGCGAAAGAATCATCACACGGCCTCACATGCAAGTAGGGAATTGACGCATTGCTTGCTTTTCCGAAATATGCTCGCCCATGCGGTTCAATTTTTGATCGCATACAAGGTACTTTGTGTTAAAACAACGCATCCATTGATTTCTATGGAACAAGGCTCTTTTTACTTTAAAAATTAATGTCTTTGCTTGTGTATTTTTGTCGTTTTGGTCTTGTTTTATTTAAATAAATACTGGCTATTTTTCTAAATTGGTGTGGAGTCTTTTTGTGTTTGTCAAATACTTTACACATTGCCTCTGAGATAAGCCTGACTGCTTGTGCCAGACTACCAAGGGGGTGAGCAGTTGTTATCTGAGGTGTGTATCTCCCTTACCCTGACTAGAGTGAGGGTCCCTACTTGGACAGAGTGCCAACTAGAGACACATTTCTAACACTCAGAATCCAATGAAACAAATTGAAGTTGAAAATCATTGGCAATTAAGAAGGTGGAATGAGAAAGACCTGGATTGGAAGGAATATCAATGTCCTTGGATACAACATGCGAAAATGGCCACAACATACTTCCTCCCTAAGATAGTTAAGAACATCAGAATACCTCCTGGCAGACTAATAGTCAGTTCTATAGGTTTTCTCCTACAGAATAACTGAAGCTATCTTTATTGATTTTTATGGCCCTACATCACGGGATTACCATCATATTTGAAGGATTCCACTGACCTTTTGAAAAAAATAGACGGTATACCTTGGAAATCTGAATATATTATGGTCACACTTGATGTGGTTTCACTATACACCTTGATTAACCATAATGATGGATTATTGGTGTGCTAATACTTTGGATGGACAGATCCACTGAACATCTGGAACATATTCAATTGATGATGAATATGCTGCATTATTACCCTACTCACAATGTGTTTATTTTCAATAGCAAGATCTACCTACAACAACAGCGCACATGCAAATGTATCCATGGGGTGGTGGGAGAAGGAGGTAACCTGGACTGAAGAGAATGATCTGTACATGAAAAATGTTGTGCTCTGGACATGTTTCATTGACTATTTAACTTGTCTGATGGAAAGGGGAACTGAAGGATTGTATACAAAATTGAATTCCAACAGTCTCAATATTCAGTTTACCACAATGTATAGAAGAACACATTGTCAATTTTTGGTTATAGAGTTGAATATCATAGATGGCAGGCCCATGACTACAATCCATAGGAAGGTCTCAGCCACAGACTCGATGTTATATGACAATAGTGGACATCCAACAGTACAAACATGGAGTATACTGTATGGACTAATGCTGAAGGAGAGAAGAATGTTCATCAGAGGAATATAAAAAGGAGGTGGCCAAAATGATGAAGAAATTTGCTCAACGTGGGTAACACTAAGGCCCTCATTCTGACCTTGGCGGGCGGCGGAGGCCGCCCGCCAAAGTCCCGCCGTCAGGTTACCGTTCCGCGGTCGAAAGACCGCGGCGGTAATTCTGACTTTCCTGCTGGGCTGGCGGGCGGTCGCCTTCAGACCGCCCGCCAGCCCAGCGGGAAAGAGGCTTCCACGATGAAGCCGGCTCGGAATCGAGCCGGCGGAGTGGAAGCTGTGCGACGGGTGCAGTTGCACCCGTCGCGTATTTCACTGTCTGCGCAGCAGACAGTGAAATACATGTAGGGGCCCTCTTACGGGGGCCCCTGCAATGCCCATGCCAGTGGCATGGGCACTGCAGGGGCCCCCAGGGGCCCCGCGACCCCCCCTACCGCCATCCGGATCCCGGCGGTCGGACCGCCGGGATCTGGATGGCGGTAGGGGGGGTCGGAATCCCCGCGGCGGTGCAGCTAGCTGCGCCGCCGTGGAGGATTCAATGGGGCGGCGGTACACTGGCGGGAGCCCGCCAGTGGTGCCGGTCCGACCGCGGCTTTACCGCCGCGGTCGGAATCCCCATTGGAGCACCGCCGGCCTGTCGGCGGTGCTCCCGCGGTCCTCCGCCCTGGCGGTCAAAGACCGCCAGGGTCAGAATGACCACCTAAGTGTTCTCAACAATGCTCAATAAAGGGCCTGTGAAAAACAAAGGGATTCCCTACTCTATTAGCACAATGAGAGGCCATTCAGAAATAATGGAAAAGTACAAAGAATATTCTTAGAATATAACCAAGCACTATCCAATATCAAGTGGATTTTTAAAAAAATCACTGGCATGTACTGGCATTTGAAATAAGTAATTGGCCCTAGTCCCCTAATAGCCTCCTGCAAAACTACCCCTTTTTTGACCCTAGAAAAGAGAATGACTGGCTATCAGAAAAAAATTAACTCTTATAAGGCTTGCTTACATGGATTGAATAAAAAAATCATACAAAACATGTGAAGGTTGAAGAATTACAATCCATGGGGTGGCTTGGTGAGCAAAAGAACGATGGATTAAACCCAGATCTGTGACTAGGGGTGAGTGTTTGCATTGTTCAGCACTCCGTCCATCATCTTTTTGTGTTGCTAAAGTTGCCCTAAGTGGGAAGGGTATGCCCAGACGTGGGTCCCTTGCTCACTGTGCCACTGGATTCAAGCTAGCCTGGCTGAAGAGGGGTGAAACCCTGAAACCGGTCCCAGGATGCTTGTTTCCAGTCCAGTGAGGACCCAGCTTGGCAGTTCGGGCTGGACTGTTTCCATGAGGAACAGGGTCAAGACTGATTTGCATATGGCTGTGTCCAAACTGGGGTGGCATGGTGAGCAAAAGAACGATGGATTAAACCCAGATCTGTGACTGGGGGTGAGTGTTTGCATTGTTCAGCACTCCGTCCATCATCTTTTTGTGTTGCTAAAGTTGCCCTAAGTGGGAAGGGTATGCCCAGACGTGGGTCCCTTGCTCACTGTGCCACTGGATTCAAGCTAGCCTGGCTGAAGAGGGGTGAAACCCTGAAACCGGTCCCAGGATGCTTGTTTACGGTCCAGTGAGGACCCAGCTTGGCAGTTCGGGCTGGACTGTTCCCATGAGGAACAGGGTCAAGACTGATTTGCATATGGCTGTCTCCAAACTGGGGTGGCATGGTGAGCAAAAGAACAATGGATTAAACCCAGATCTGTGACTGGGGGTGAGTGTTTGCATTGTTCAGCACTCCGTCCATCATCTTTTTGTGTTGCTAAAGTTGCCCTAAGTGGGAAGGGTATGCCCAGACGTGTGTCCCTTGCTCACTGTGCCACTGGATTCAAGCTAGCCTGGCTGATGAGGGGTGAAACCCTGAAACCGGTTCGAGGATGCTTGTTTCTGGTCCAGTGAGGACCCAGCTTGGCAGTTCGGGCTGGACTGTTCCCATGAGGAACAGGGTCAAGACTGATTTGCATATGGCTGTGTCCAAACTGGGGTGGCATGGTGAGCAAAAGAACGATGGATTAAACCCAGATCTGTGACTGGGGGTGAGTGTTTGCATTGTTCAGCACTCCATCCATCATCTTTTTGTGTTGCTAAAGTTGCCCTAAGTGGGAAGGGTATGCCCAGATGTGGGTCCCTTGCTCACTGTGCCACTGGATTCAAGCTAGCCTGGCTGATGAGGGGTGAAACCCTGAAACCGGTCCCATGATGCTTGTTTCCGGTCCAGTGAGGACCCAGCTTGGCAGTTCGGGCTGGACTGTTCCCATGAGGAACAGGGTCAAGTGATTTGCATATGGCTGTGTCCAAACTGGGGTGGCATGGTGAGCAAAAGAACGATGGATTAAACCCAGATCTGTGACTGGGGGTGAGTGTTTGCATTGTTCAGCACTCCGTCCATCATCTTTTTGTGTTGCTAAAGTTGCCCTAAGTGGGAAGGGTATGCCCAGACGTGGGTCCCTTGCTCACTGTGCCACTGGATTCAAGCTAGCCTGGCTGATGAGGGGTGAAACCCTGAAACCGGTCCCAGGATGCTAGTTTCCGGTCCAGTGAGGACCCAGCTTGGCAGTTCGGGCTGGACTGTTCCCATGAGGAACAGGGTCAAGACTCATTTGCATCTGACTGTGTCCAAACTGGGGTGGCATGGTGAGCAAAAGAACGATGGATTAAATCCCGATCTGTGACTGTGGGTGAGTGTTTGCGTTGTTCAGCACTCCGTCCATCATCTTTTTGTGTTGCTAGAATTACAATCCAGGACAGAATAACTTGTAACACAGAATATGCCCTTTATGTGTTAGAATGTGATTGTGACAGGCTTTAAATAGGAAGCACAATTTAAAAAACTGAAAATTAGAATTCTCCAACACATGAAAGCAATAAAAAATGAAGACAAATTATATACCCCATGGCCAACCATTTTGAGCAGTATCATGGGAGATCTCTAGCAGGATTCAAGTACTATGGAATCACGCATGTTAAGGCCCATCCACGAGGAGGCGGTAGGGAGACGGAACTGAGAAGAGAGGAGTCTAGACTGATCATAACATAGGGTAGCGAAATGAACACTGTGAATATATGCCAACATATGTTTTATATGCTTTTATGCATGTCCTATATACATCCACTTTATATTATTTGGTGGGTTGTGAGAGAAAATAGAGAATTGTAATTTGCTGTATACGAAGAGTTAGGTGATCGTGACAAGAACATAGAGTAATGTGGGTATATGATAATCTCTGATAATTATGACTTTCCCGCATTGTTTTGGGATTATTATTCTTCGCACTGTTTATTCTGGTATTACATTCGCACACTTAGCACTTTCTCCTAAAAATATTGCTGGGACTACCAGTGACTGTGGGCAGCTTAACAGTCTTTCCAAGTGAGTGTGCAATGATTTGAGCACTTAGCATTTTTTCCTTCAAAAAGATTGCTGCAACAGTGGACAACTCTGGGTGGTTTAATAGTCTGTCCACATGACTGTGCAATATTCTTAGGTGCACCAGGACTAAGGAAGCACTTTTTTAAAGCATTTGTCACTTTATTTTGCTCAGTCAATGGAACTGAATATCCTTTTTATTTTATTTTACACTTTATCTGAACTTCTAGCACTTCACCACTGGAATGTGTACTAGTCAGGGTGAAACAATAATACTCAGGTGAAATGTATAAAACTGTGAGTTATATGATAATGTGCAAGTCCCTTCTCTTTTGAGAGGAGCCCCCTGTAAAAAAAAGACTACCTGCCTTGCACTTTACTTCTACATCTAGCACTTCAATACTAAAAAGCTCCTATGATTGGCAAAGCAGTGATTACCTTAGTCAACGTTCAGGAAGACCCCACTCTAAAAACACTTCCTGCCTTGCACTTTACTTAATCATCTAGTACTTCGTTACTAAAATGCTGCTATGATTGTCAAATTAGTGATTACTTTAGCAAATGTTAATGCAATAGTGCACTATTCGATGTGCAGTAAGTTGATGGAAGCACTTTACTTTGCACTGAACAATTTAATAAACTTTTAATCCATTAAAGGGTTTTGAGTCTGAGAAGGAATTATCCATTAGATATTTTTTTGCTTCTATATAAGAAGTTAAGCTGCTGTAAAAATCACTTTGTTGGCACAATGAGTGCAGTAGTTTATTACCCAATGGTTGATGGTAGCACTTTCCTTAGCACGTAGCACTTTGGTAAAATCCTGCTTTTTTAATGTGTTGAGTCTAAGAAGGCAATAATCGAATAGACAGACATCACTTTCTTGGTGAAACATGTCACAAAAGGAAATAACTGTTACACATATGGAATTACTGCAGAAACAAAAAACGTGTAGATGATTAAAAAATGGTTATTGTGACTATGGTGAGAAGATATATATTTTTGGGGAAAGTTGTGGCATTTTTGAGCCGAAGTGTGTGAATTTTGGGATTCATTCTGTCTAAATAAGAAGCTGTATGATGTAAATGCATTTATTTAAAGTGAAATGATTTGCAAGGGTTCTCCTAGAAATTTTTCGCGTGTTTCAACCAATTCTTTTTGGAACATTTTCTGATTATATACAGTATAATGTTTTGATCAGGTTGGAAAATGGATGGCAAGTAAGTCCACCATGTTTAATACTTTCACGCTCTAGTAGATGGACGTGTAGTGTTGCGCCAGTGACGCAACTAGTGTGCGAGCGCTACCATAGTTGGTTAGAGTAATGGGGGATTTGCGTTTCACCCCCTTGCCTAAGGTAGTTTATGTAATGTTCCCTGGTGGTCATGTGAGCAACATAATAAAGGTCTTCGGTTGGCAGCCATGGTCAGAGGAGTGGTGTGCGACCAGCCTGTTAACCTTGGTATTCCAAACACTGTGTTGGTGTCCAATTTATTGCAGCACCAATAACCTGTGTAGACCTAGGGACAGTGGCTTACACAACACTGGCGATAAGGGTGGCCTAGCTGCCGTGCCAGATTTGCCGTTGTAGTTGCTTTCCTATCTGTGAGGCATGGGGTGTTGTGCCCAGTGCATCATCTGAGTCGTCTGGGTCAGGACA
This sequence comes from Pleurodeles waltl, assembly GCF_031143425.1. Lineage (NCBI taxonomy): Eukaryota > Metazoa > Chordata > Amphibia > Caudata > Salamandridae > Pleurodeles > Pleurodeles waltl. The sequence goes on from NC_090444.1 coordinate 1,177,219,830, forward strand.
GTGGCCTACACAACACTGGCAACAAGGGTGCCTACCTGCCGTGCCGGAGTTGTCATGGAGGCCCGCCTATCTGTGAAGTGTGCGGTGCTCGTGTGATGTTCGTCGTCTGACTTGTATGGGCCGACGCTTTCAGTGGCGTTGTGATTGCAGCTCACCTGATTACCAGCAACATCATCCTCGACCTGGGCGTTGCGAGAAGAGAAGAAGAAGAGTGAGCGCCACCCTGTCCCCCAGTGCATGCATATAAGGAGGAAGCCGGCAGCCTGGTTCAAAGAGCAGCGTGGCCCCACCTTCATGATACATGGAGGTGGGCGGTGAGACACCATGTCCAAAGGCACTGACGCCACAGGTGTGCTTTTCACTGCAGCCCAACACTGTGTACCCAAGAGGCACAATTAATCTCAAATACGGTAACTATCAATCCACATGGGTGTAAGTGGGGCTACAAAAAAAAATAAATGCCCATTTTGAACCCATGGCTAATATCGACTATGAGAGGTTCGTGTTCAGACAGGCGAGGCAGCTACCCAATGAGTCCCTCAACATGTTCTACATGCGGCTCAACAAACTCGCCAGCATGTGCACTTTCACCAATGACAGTGAAGAAATCAGAGAACAAATCATTCAAGGCTGTGCTTCAACAAAACTAAGAACACATCCTAGTAAAGTCAGGGAGATCCTTAGCTGACACCCTGATCATGGGAAGGACGAAGGAGTTATTAAAAGCATGAGCTTGCCATATGGAAGCAGTACTACAGAATCTGATAAAAGTGGAGCCGGTCAATGTAATCATGCCCGTGCCCCCCAAATCAAAGCCCTGGAAGACAACACCAATGCAGTGAATTTGTGGTCACTGTGGGGGGCCAGCGCACTGATTCTCAGAGTACCCAGCCCGAGGGAAGAAGTGTGCAAACAGCAGCAAAGTAAATCACTTTGTGAAAGCTTGCTGCTCCAGTAGTGAACGACCTTCGCAGACCACTGTGAATGCGGCCCTGGAAGTGCAACAAAGGGGCAGTGACGTGGATGATGACGAAGAAGAAAAACAGACAGTTCACTCTATTTTCACCATTAGCACCGCTGTCTAAGTGAGCAGAAGACTAGCAAAGTGCCAGATACAGATGGGAGAACACTCAGTCCTTGCAACAGTGGGCACCGGGGTGTCAATCAACATAATGTCATCCACCAACTACCAGGAAATGAACCCCCCATCCCTGCCTGAAGCCTGCTAGAGTCAAGGTGTTCGCCTACCGACGAGATTGACCACTCACCATAAAGGGACGGTTCATGACAATGGTACACCATGGCTGCCAGGCTACTGAGGCTCAAGTATACGTCGCAGAGGAGGGCCAGGGCACTCTTCTTGGGTGTCGCACTGCTGAAGCTCTGGGAATTGTAACATTTGCATTTGGCATCACATTGGGATGCATTCCCACAAATCTTTGAAGGAACCAAGTGTTTGAAAAACAAGGAAGTCAAACTACACATAGACACAGCGGTACAACTGGTTGCCCTCTGGCATGGGCGCAGAGCCTTCCACCTGAGGTCTCTCATACAGCGTGAACTAGACAAGATCGAAGCAGCTGGAACCATTGAGAAAGTGGAAGGGCCCACATCCTGGGTATCTCCAATCATTTTGGCTAGGAAGCTCAAACACCGGGAGAAGCGAATATATGTGTGGACATGCGACTGTCCAATGTCCCCATCAAAAGGGAGAGACACTTCACTCCCACAATCGATGACCTCATTGGCGAATTAAGTGGTTTTCCAAATTGGTTTTCCAAATTGGATCTAGTCCTGGCTGATAAATCCTGGTATGTCACCACTTTCTTCACCCACGTGGGCCTACGACGCTATAAGAGACTGATTTCTTTTTATATCTCCAGCAACACGGAGGTGGAGAAGTGTGCCACAATGGTTAGAGCGGCAGACCCTGATGCAGAGATCTGGCCCAGGACCAGGGTTAATTTCCTGCCTCAGCGGGTCTTGGGCTCATTTCCTTTGGACCAGATGATTCTCGCCTCAGTGCCTAATCTAATTAATGGGCCCCACTCTGTAACTCTGGGCAATAGCTTGCTTAAACTCCACAACAGCCCTGACAGCACTTGGATGCCTAGCTTCACCCTGGGGGTTGCCCAGGAGTGGGCGCCTCACAAGGAAAAGCCATGAGCGGTTCCACAACAGTATGCGTACAGCGCCTTGAGACCCTAATGGTGAGTAGTGTGCTGTACAAGTGCGAAGTTTGTTTGTTTGTTCCAGAAGAGCATCCATGAGTTGCTAGCTGACCTCCAGAGCATCGTCAACATCAGCGACGACATTCTGATACATGCGCAGACTATCCCGAAACACAATGTGCGATTGCACAAAGTTCCCCAGAGAATCCAAGAATCTGCCCCCTGGCTACACAAGGAAAAGTGTGAATTTCTAAAGCAGAAACTATAATTTTTTGGCTATGTCTTCTTGTCAGAAAGGGTTGCCCTGGACCCAGGAAAAGTCATGGACATCAAAGATGCGCCCTCACCGACTAATGTGACAGAAGTCAGCAGCTTCTTAGGGCTGATCAACTACTGCAGGTGTTTCATAAAAGATCTCCCCACACTAACACAGTCCTTAACAGACCTGACCAAGTCCATGACTATGTGGTTCTGGGGACCAACTCAGGAAGAGGCATTTCAAGCCACCAAGGATTTTCTCTCAGCCGACACTATGCTGCGATACTTTGTCCCGCAACATGACACCATGATTGCTGTGGACGCTGGCCCTAAAGAGCTGGGAGCAGTGCTGATGCAAAAGATGGAAGACGCAGATTGGACCCTGGTGGCCTATGCTAGCCGGTCTCTCACCGAGACGAAGCAGAAATACTCCCAGATCGAAAAAGAGGCCATTGCCATTCACTAGGGGTGCAGGCACTTTCACCTATGTGTCTGTGAATATCTTTCTATGTTCACCATGGACCACAAGCCTCTCATCCCGCTTTTTAATGGCACGGCATCCAAGCCACCCCAAGAATAGAAAAGTGGTTGCTCTGGTTACAGGATTACAACTGCATAGTGGAATGCTTGCCTGGGTCAAACAATCCTATTGATTATCTATCTTGACACCCTCGCGCCGCCACAATGGCAGAAGATGATGCTCAGGAAACTGAGGTCTACGTGAAGTACGTGGTAAAGAGATCTCGACCTTTGCCCATCTCCCTCAAAACCATTTGTCAAGCAACTGACGTCAATGAATGTCTTCAAAAAGCTGTTAGTGCCATGAAAGCCAATCAGTGCCACACTGTACAAAGGCAGTGACCCCATCTCACCACATAAGCTCAAAGGATCATGAAAACCCTTTACCATGTTTGCCAAGAACCCCCGGATAGGTGTTTCCTGTGTGTTCACCGAATAGTCATCACCAGTCTCACTGATTGAGCAATCCAACTAGCTCATGTCCGACATCAGGGTATGGTACAGACTAAAAGTCTGCTAAGATTGAAGGTATGGTTTCCATTGATAGATAAAAAGTGGAGGAACTGGTGAGGTCATGCCCCTGGCGTCAAGCGGCAGGGGAGCCGTGTGTGCCTTCCCCAATGCAACTAAGAAGGGACCACATTAACCGTGGGTCTCAGCAAGCCTTGATTGTGGAAGTCTTCTGGACAGGAGACACATTATGGTTGTGACTGACAACTGTTTGAAATACGGCCTGCAAGATCATACCCAAGCTTGAAAAAATTCTGGCTACCCATGGCCCGATTCAAGAAATTAAGACTGATAATGGTCCTCCCTTCCAGGGTCATGAACTGGCCTAATACTTGAGATCTAGAGGTATATGTTGCCGAAAGATCACCCCCCACTTGCCCCAGGCTAACCGGGAGGTGGAAAGGTTTATGAGAACCCTGAATAAGGTAATAAGAATTGACTTCGCCAGCCAGGTAGTGCTAGAACTAGCAAATAATTAAATCGCCAATCCCCACATTCCACCACTGGGCCACCTCTCCGAAGCTTCATTGCTGATTCCATTCCTTATCACAGTTTGTGGACACTCAGCCCCCTGAATTATTGCCAGGTATATAACTGGAAGAATTCCAATGACAAGGCCAGTTGTCACCAGTGATCTAAGGCCTCAGACCAAAAGGTAGGGGATCTGGCTCTCATCAAGGATTGGTTCTCCAGGAGAAAATTTAGACTTCCATTTGAGCAAATACCATGGGTTACTGTTAGGCGGCAAGGGACTTTGGTATTTGCCTGCCGAGAGTCACGAGAAGTGATTCAGAACAATTCACTGTTTGAGAGATTTCACCCCCAGCTCCTGACAACAGGGATAGTTAGCAGGGGAGATTTCTTTCATTATGGTTTTTGACTCAAGGTCAGAGGCGGGACTATTGGAGGGGTTACCTCCTTCCTCTCCTCTAGTGGAAAGTGACTTTGAGACTCCAGAAGATACAATTGCGAAGAGCCCTGTCAGTAACCGAATTGAGCCAGCAGGAAATTGTGCTACCCACACGAGGCACGAGCTGAGGAGCAATCCGTTACCTTCCGTACGTTTGCAAGATCATTTGGTGTGATTGACTTATGTAATCCCAAAAGTGAAAGTGTGATGTGCTTGTTTGATGCCTGGATTGGGCCCTCTCTCAGTTTACACTTTCCTAATAAAAGCTGTGCTAACCGATATGTTTGCCGAGGTGATTGCCTCAACACTATTCTACGTGTAAATGGAGGCCTTGATGTTTGAAATGTTATTGTCATTTTTAAATTTTGGAGGAATATAGTGTCGCACCAGTGACGTACCTGGGTCACAAGTGCTATCATGCTTGGTTAAAGCAAGAGAGGGCTTGCATTTCATCCCTGTTCCTAAGGTAGTTTATGAAATGTTCCCTGGTGGTCATGTGATCAAGATAATAAAGGTCTTGGGGCTGGCAGGCGTGGTATTCCAAATACTGCCGGTGTTCAATTTATTGCAGCACAAATAACCAGTGTAGGCCTACAGACAGTGGCATACACAACAGACATGCCGCGCAAAAAGATGAATGATAAAGTCCTGCTATGTAAATAAATAATGGTCACCATGATTGTAATACAGGCCCAGTTGAGGGTGCCTCACGTCTACAGTCTACAGTCCGAACCACTGAACGGAATTACATCAAATTTGGCAGAAAGTTAGCTTTTGGTACACATATTGATCTTTTGCTTATTTGGTGTAAATCCATTCTGCAGTTTTTGAGAAATTTAGGGACATTTACATTTGTATTTCTCTGGCCACAAACTATTCACGAACAAAGACGAGCTTGTGTAGGGGTCGCAAATTTGCCTGGGCTCCAGTGCTGTTTTTTTGATAGGTCAGATCCCAGGCGCCTTAACAATTTTGAGTGTGGGGACCCTTTGTGCCCCCCCTCAAAGCCCCAGGGACCACCACCTCCCAGAGGCAATTTTTAAGATATATGCAGGGGGGACCCCACACCCTGTGCCCTGGGGACTACCACCTCCCCAGGGCAATTTTTTTTAGATGTGTGTGAGAGTCCTGTTGGCCTACCCCAAAGCCCAGGGGACAACCACCTCCCCTGGGCTTTGATTATATTAAATGCAGGTGGGCGCGTACTCCCATTCCGAACCACCTCCCCGGGCAATTTCTTAATTTGGAAGAGGGGGGCTTGAGGCCCCCCCACGGCCCCGGGGATCACCACCTCCCAAGGGCTATGTGTAAATCGGGTGCGGGGCGCACCACCACCTGTGGCAAACAATAAAAAAATGGAAAGGGGGTTAATTTTGGACCCCCGTAGCCCCTGAGATAACCACCTTCCCGGGGCTATCTTCACATTGGAGGGGGTGAGTGGCCCCCCTCGTGGAGCTACAGATGGCCCTACAAATAAATAAATATGTCGGGACCACGGGGCAGCCCTTGAGGCTCATAAAACAAAACGAATCAAAAAAAGCAATAACTCAGTGTGAGGGTGTCAGACCTTCACACTGAGCATTGAGGGTTCGAGTCCAGTTGGACTCGTTTCCCTCTTTATTTTTATTTTTTTTACTACAAATCTTTAAGGCTCATACTGAAAGGTAATCTTACTCTTTTTAAATCACAAATACATTTTTCTTTTTAATTTGTCCAGAAATCTCATTCTAAGTATGTCATATATCAAAGCCTAAAGAACTATCTCTCTGTCTCTCTTTCAATCTTTTACCCATTCACAAACCAGCTAAAGACACTTATGCACCCACTCACAGACCCACTCACACACTCATGCACACCTACTCACAGACCCACTCAGACCCTCGTGCACTCACTCACAGCCCAGTCATACCCTCACGCACCCACTCACAGACCGTTCAGGCACTTACGCACCCACTCACACACCTGCGCAGGCTGTCACACACCCACCTACAAACCCAGTGACACCCTCATGCACCCACTCACAGACCCACACACATACTGACGCACTCACTAAAACACTGATGTAAGCACTCTCACACCCAAACAGATATTCTGACAGCCACTCTCACCTCCAGATACAACCTCTCACACCCAGAGAGACCGCAGCCATTTTTTGGCGTGCACAGCATGGGGTTGAGTGGTTAGGGGGGAATAGCCGCAGGGACTGCCTGCAGACAAATTCATGCGGGCAACTCCTACTGCGCACGGGCGAAGGCTGTGAACGCTGCAAGGTTGGGTGCTTACAGGGGATTGGCCTCAGGCCCTGTGGCGGCCCTGCGCGCGGGTGGTTGGATTAATGTACAGTAATGAAAATTACCATACGTAAAAAACAAAAAACACAGAAGTTTACTGAAAACACCTAAGGTTACGGGAAAGATATAGTTAGGTTCTGAATTTACTCGTACAAAACCACAGAAATTCAGCATCGAGTTCTTTCAAGTAACTATAACTTGTGCCTTCGCCATGCACAGCTAATTACTCCAAATATTATATCATTGATGACATCTTCTATGCTATCCTTCATATTCTCACTGCAACATTTGCATTAAAATTATTGATGAGACAACTGTGCATGGTGATGGAGCGAGTTATAGTAACTTAGGGTGCAAGTCATAGTTACTTGAAAGAACTAACTATAACTGCTGAATTTCTGTTTTTTTATGGGTAAATTCAGAACCTAACTATAATGTCCCTGTAACTTTTGGCTTTTTCAGTGATAAAACAAATAAAAAAAAGAAAATAAAAAAAAGAAATTAACCATCCGACCAGCCTGGTCAGGGATACCATATTGAGTTTGCCAATGCTTGCTTACTAATGAGAATGTGAGAATGAATTAGCAGAGGCTGGTTTTGGTACCAAGTGGGTGAAGCGCTGATCAGTGCATGGGTCTATTTCATTTCTGCAGTTTGTTAAAATGCAGATAAATAGTGGCAGATGTTTCAGTGAAGGCCTTACACAAATACTTACAAACGACTTGTGGAAAATGACCCAGTGAAAGCTGCAAGTAGAGTTGTCATCAGGGTCCTTCAAAGGAGCTGCTAAAACTGACCCAGTGTGAGTAACTGGGGGTGTCGTTTGCTGGGCACCTTGTCAAGGATTGTTAACACTGACTTAGGGTGAGCAGCAAGGAGGGTCCTGTACCTGGTTCCCTTTGAAGTAAATTTAAGTCTGACCTGGTATGAACAGCACACAGGGCCATGGTTAGAGCTTCCTTTGAGGGACTTTTAACACTAACCGTTTCATGCCTCCTATAAAGAGATGTTAACTCTAACTAGGTGGCAGCTGCACAGAGTGTCCTTTTTTCTGGACTTTCTCACTACTCTGGTTCTTTTGTAAGGATTATCTTGACATTCATCATAATTCAGGGCTTTGAGCAGCGACCTCCAAGGAATTTCCTGGTGTGCTCCTGTGCCCACCTCACCCTTCATCCTGCTGCACTGTGTCTGTTGCATATATTAGTAAAATAACTAAATGGGAATGTTTCCTGAACAGTAAATGGCTGTGAACCAGTGCTCCAAGTGCCTGACTGCAGGTGAGATTGGTATCCTGACTTTGTTTGGCCCTAGTGTCATGCAAATCTAGCAGTTGGGCATAGACCCACAGCCCAAACCCAAACGCATACCACACAATCTATACTGTGCAGATAGTGACACTTGCAGCTGTCAATAGGTATGCCTACACTACCAGATATGATGCATATGGGTAAGGTGTGAGCATATATGGGTGTTCAGTATGTGTTTGAACTGTTTAGAAAGTACCCTTCATGAGCTTTATCCATCATAGCCTCAAGGAAAGAAGTTGTATGGATGGAATATGCAACTGCAGAAATGCCATGAAAGTCACTGGGTAAATCTAGGGAATAGACAAAGGGACCTGGATATGTGGCAGGATGTGACACCACCTGTGCACCGGTCCTGTGTGATAAGCCAATCTGAATATTCTGAGCATGTGTTTTTTTTAGAATAGGGAGAAGATGGGCATGTGGGTGCTGTCTGGACAGAGGCTTTGTATCACTGATGAAAACCTTAAGCTAAATACCTGTGTAAACCTGAGAAGGACAACATGACCCACAGAGACCCAGCACTCTCACAAGCCAATCAGATGGTGACCACCATCTTGACCATTTAGAGTATAAATTCCTCATAGACCACAGAGTTCTTGCTAGGCAATTGTGCTAAATAGTTGCTGCAGCTGTGAATTGCTACGTGGAAGTTGGGTCCCTTGTAATTAGTTCTTTAGAGAAGTTGACAAAAGACATCTTGCATTTGGAAGTGTACCTTGCTCCCCAACTCATACAAGGATATGGTCTTGCTCTTGTTTATCTTTCCAGGATTTGTCCATTAGAACTAGTAATTGATATTGCTGGACAGTTGTGATACATAATTTCTGCAGCCGAGAATTGTTTATAAGTTGATGTCATCATAACCAGTTATTTTGAGAAGTCAATGAAAGACATCTTGCAAACAAAGAAGTATTCTTGCACCACACTTACATGAGGATATGGACCGCCACCTCTTGTTCTTCCTAGGAGTCTTTTATCAGGTAACTTATATTTTGTAATCTGTTAATTTTCACAAGGAGTCTATCAGAATTATGAATTTGTATTTGCACTTTGCTAATTTTCACTATGAGTTATCCATCAGGATTACAAACTCTTTTGCATTTGTTATTCTCAAAGGGGAGACAACCAGTAGGATCGAGAACTGAATATTAATTTAAATTGCTTTCTGCTAGAGAAGCTAGTGAAATCACATCTGACATACATTTCTTGTTTCAACAAATAAAATATTAAGGAATACACCATTTCTTGTTCTTAGATTATGTAACATATTAAGAAATTGATTTGAATCACTGTGGGGGTGATTCTAAGTCTGGCGGGCGGCGGAGGCCGCCCGCCAGACTTCCCCCTCCAAAATACCGCTCCGCGGTCGGAAGACCGCTGAGGGTATTCTGGGTTTTGCACTGGGCTGGTGGGCGACCGCCAAAAGGCCGCCCGCCAGCCCAGTGCAAAACTACCTTCCCACGAGGACGCCGGCTCCGAATGGAGCCGGCGGAGTGGGAAGGTGCGACGGGTGCAGTGGCACCCGTCGCGAATTTCACTGTCTGCAATGCAGACAGTGAAATTCTTTGTGGGGCCCTCTTACGGGGGCCCCACGACAACCCATACTGCCATCCTGTTCCTGGCGGGCGAACCGCCAGGAACAGGATGGCGGTATGGGCTGTCAGAATCCCCATGGCGGCGCAGCGAGCTGCGCCGCCATGGAGGATTCAAATGGGCAGCGGAAAACCGGCGGGAGACCGCCGGTTTTCCACTTCTGACTGCGGTCAAACCGCCGCGGTCAGAATGCCCAGCGGGGCACCGCCAGCCTGTTGGCGGTGCCCCCGTCATTTTAGCCCTGGCAGTCTTGGACCGCCAGGGTTAGAATGACCCCCTATATGTTTGTTGAAGTGCGTAAACGTACTAAATGTTCATAAGTGGACAGAGTTGTCATCAATGACATTGTTTCAAATGTTGCAGCCATTATCAATGATGTAAGAGAACATTGTCTTGAGTGATATAATATGGCATGTAACCGGTGCATGGTGAGGGAACGAGTTAATTTAGGGCACGATTTATAGATACTTAAGATAATTATAACTGGTGAATTTCAGTGGTTTTGTTAGTTTGAAACTATGTTTAAACTGTAATTTTCACTTACTATAATGTTACTTTAACCTTTGGTTTTTCTCTGTGAATTTCTAACGTTTTTCTTTTTAATTTAAGGTAAGATATTATTACAATTCTTAACTACAACATCACTTAAACCTTTGGTTTTTTCAGTGAGTGTTAGACCTGGCATTCTTGGACTAGATTTCCCCCTAACTTGTTAAACTATTTGCTGACTTTAGGATTCTGCACACATTAGCACTGCTAGCCAGTGTTAAAGTTGTGTGCTCTCTCTGTAAAAACATGGTAAGATTGGCTTATACCCAATTGGCATATTTAATTTACTTATAGGTGCCTAGTTAGACTGCACTATCTGTGTCCAGGATCTGTATATTAAATGCTACTACTGGGCCTGTAGCACTGTTTGTGCCACCCACTTAAGTAGCACTTTAAAGATGTCTCAGGCCTCCCATTCCAGCTTGTGTTTGCAGTATCAAACTGCCATTGGACCTAGCAAAATAAACATTTTGCCAGGCAAAGGCTTCCTTTTTGATACATGTAAACCACCCTAGGATAGGGTCTAAGCAGCTCAGAAGGCAGGGTAGGGAGTTTTTAAATAAGGTAGACATGTGCTTTGCAGTTTTACATGTCCTGATAATGAAAAACTCTTAGAGTCGTTTTCACTATGGCAAGCCCTACATAGGACATTAGAGCTATCTTGATACCATTAATAAGATGTAATTTCTAAATAGGAGCAGGTAATCCATTCATGTTTGATGTCTTTGGAATTGCAATGAAAATCCTAACTTATGGTGAAGTCAGATTTTAAAATATAATTTTGATAATGCCACTTTTAGAAAGTTGGCTTTTTCCTGCTTCAGCCATTTGATGCTTGCAGCCCGTCTCTGCTTCACGTGACTGGATGTAGCTGACAAGTGGTCTTTGTGCATTCCTCCTTGACAGCCACAGACAATATGGAGCTTAGGTGTGCGTGGTGCTCATCACAGGCAGGATGGGAGGTAGGAGTAGGCACAGCCCCATTTACACTTGAATACACTGTGTTGTGCCTCTACACAAAGGGCTGCAAACTCCCTGCAGTTATCCTAGAGCCAGAACGGGAAGGGCAGGGCACCTGTACACTTCAAAAGTATGCCTTTAGATCTCCCCACTTCAACGGCACAACTTGGTAGATAAATATTGGACCTCAGACACCAACTCTTCAGTACACTTCTAGAACTGCTAATCCTCTGCCAGAAAGGACTGCTGTGCTGCGCTTAAGGAACAGCCACATTGCTGGACTGTTGCTCTAAAAGAAACTGCTGCCCGCTGTGTTGACCTGCTACCCTCTTGCCTGGGTGAGAAGGACTGGACCTGCATCTGCTGAACCTAGGATCCCAAAGTGACTCCCAGGGCAACTTGGCTGGCCTCTTGAGCAGAGCCTCAAACAGAAGGCTCCAACAATCTCAAACATAGCATCTGAACTCTGCTATCTGTAAGTTCTCCTCTCCCAAGTGGTGCCACCTTAGTCCTGGACCCTTGGGCCTGAAGGTGCACTGCCTAGCCAACTGCGGTCCCCATCAGAACTGATGTGAAGCATTGCAAAGCCTCACCGCACAGCTGTCACAGCCTCATTGGAATTGATGCCAAATGACGCAGAGCCCTGCAACACCTCACTATACAGCTGCCAGCTCAGTGGAACTGGTGCAAAGCTACGCCAAGCTATGCCACACAGATCCCTGGAACCAACGTGAATCCCCGCCAAGTCTAGCTCCACAGCTTCATCAGAACTGACACTAGATGACACAAAGTCTTGCAAAACAATGCCACGCAGAGAGCGCACCAGGATTTAACGTATTGTATTAAGTGGACATAAGTGGGTACCTGTAGTGCTCCATCACAGTCAGCCTGAACTTATGACTTTGTCCCCGTCCAGCATGACCAGATATCCACAGTTGACGCTTTGTGTTTTTTGTCACTATTTTCACTAAAATGTTTAGAATTGCATATCTACAGTTTTACTTATTGGATTTTTTTGTCTTTTTGGTCTTGTTTTATTTATTAAAATAACTTTTTGTAAGTTATAGGCAATTGTTAGACCTGACATGCCTTAGGGTAGTCACCCCTAACTTTTTGCCTGCCTCCCTCCACTTTTTGGACTCATTTTTTGCTGGCTTTTAGACTCTGCACACTTTACCACTGCTAACCAGTGCTAAAGTGCATATGCTGTCTCCCTTTAAATATGGTAACTTTGGATCATACCCGATTGGACTATTTAATATACTTATAAGTCCCTAGTAATGTGCACTGTATGTGCCTAGGGCCTGTAGATTAAATGCTACTAGTGGGCCTGCAGCACTGGTTGTGCCACCCACTCAAGTAGCCCCTTTACCTTGTCCCAGGCCTGCCATTGCAAGGCCTGTGTGTGCAGTTTCACTGCCACTTCGACTTGGAATTTAAAAGTAATTGGCAAGCCTAAAGCTCCCCTTTTTCTACACATAAGTCACCTCTAATGTGTGCCCTAGGTAACCCCTAGAGCAGGGTGCTGTGTGGGTAAAAGGCAGGACATGTACCTGTGTAGTTTACATGTCCTGGTAGTGTAAAACTCCTAAATTCATTTTTACATTACTGTGAGGCCTGCTCCCTTCATAGGCTAACATTGGGGCTGCTCTCACACATTGTTGAAGTGGCAGCTGCTGATCTGAAGGGAGTAGGAAGGTCATATTTAGTATGGCCAGAATGGTAATACAACATCCTGCTGACTGGTGAAGTTGGATTTAATATTACTATTTTAGAAATGCCACTTTTAGAAAGTGAGCATTTCTCTGCACTTAAATCTTTCTGTGCCTTACAATCCACGTCTGGCTAGGTTTAGTTGACAGCTCCTTGTGCATTCACTCAGACACACCCCAAACACAGGGTACTCAGCCTCACTTGCATACATCTGCATTTTGAATGGGTCTTACTGGGCTGGGAGGGTGGAGGGCCTGCTCTGACACAAAGGACTGCCTCACCCCCTACTGGGACCCTGGCAGACAGGATTGAACTGAAAGGGGACCTTGTGCACTTCTAAGCCACTCTTTGAAGTCTCCCCCACTTCAAATGCACATTTGGGTATAAAACAGGACCTCTGCCCTACCACCTCAGACACTTGCTGGAGAAGAAACCTGAACCGGAACCTACATCCTGCCAAGAAGAACTGCCTGGCTGCTCAAAGGACTCACCTGTCTGCTTTCTACAAAGGACTGCTGCCTTGCTGTTGGCCTGCTGCCTTGCTGAACTCTTGTCTGGCTGTAAAAGTGCTCTCCAAGGGCTTGGATAGAGCTTGCCTGCTGTTTCCTGAAGTCTCAGTACCAAAAAGACTTCTTTCTTTCAACTGGACGCCGTGTGCGCCAAAAAATTCTACGCACAGCTTGTTCCGCGGTGAGAAATTCACTGCATGCCGATCCGGAAAGACACCGCTCGACGTGACGCCTACGGTGCGACCGGAACTTCGACGCACGGCCTCGCCTGGACAACGCCGCCCCACTCTTCCAGAGAGGAAAATCGACACGATGCCTGCTGTGAGGAAGAATATTCCACGCACAGCTCCCCGGAAGGACGCGCAGCCGGTTAACAAGTCTAGGATTCCACGCACAGACCCTGGGACATCTGGTAATCCCACGACCCACAGAAGGAGTCGGCCCGCGTGCTGGAAAACGACGCACGTCTTCCCCGAGTGAAAAATAACGACGCAAGTCCGTGTGTGAAGGCGCAAAACCAACGCACACACCATTTTTCCACGCATCTCCTCCTCTGCGGCCCTCTGCGGAGATTTTCCACTCAAAACCAGGTACTTTGTGCTTGAAAGAGACTTTGTTTGCTTTTTAAAGACTTAAGACACTTTGGGCCTGATTCTAACTTTGGAGGACGGTGTTAAACCGTCCCAAAAGTGGCGGATATACCACTTACCGTATTACGAGTCCATTATATCCTATGGAACTCGTAATACGGTAGGTGGTATATCCGCCACTTTTGGGACGGTTTAACACCGTCCTCCAAAGTTAGAATCAGGCCCTTTATATCACCTTTAAGTGATATTTCTACAAATTCTTATTGCATTTTTGATTGTGTTGATCAACAAATATCCAGATAAATATCCTATATTTTTCTAAACACTGTGTGGTGTATTTTTGTGGTGCTATATTGTGTTATTGTATGATTTATTGCACAAATAATGTACACATTGCCTTCTAAGTTAAGCCTGACTGCTCGTGCCAAGCTACTAGAGGGTGGGCACAGGATAATTTGGATTGTGTGTGACCTACCCTGACTAGAGTGAGGGTTCTTGCTTGGACAGAGGGTAACCTGACTGCCAACCAAAAACCCCATTTCTAACAGCAATGTGTAAAGTAGTTGTGTAACACTTCAAACAGTAATAAAGTGAAAAACACCACGAAAAAAAGAATCCCACACCAAGTTAAGCCTGACTGCTCTATACCAAGCTACCAGACAACTGAGCACAGGTTAATTTAGGATTGGCTTGTTCCATTCCTATGTTTTTAAAAAAAATGTCAAGATGTCAATCACTATGTATGGCATGTGCTGTGTGTGGCATGTGGTTGAGCCCAGCGGTTGGCCTGCAGCCCAGCCCTATATCCAGCCTAACCATGGTCTCCGTACCCCTGCAGCATTCAACCTTTGGCCATGTATTGCGTGAGGTTGGTCACAGGGATTGGCCTGTGGCCAGGCACTGCTCCCAATCCCAACCGGCGAGCATGGCTGACTATGTGATGTAAAAATATAAAGGGTGTCATGGTGTGACGTAAAAATAAAAATGGTGCCATTATAAATAAGGCAGACATATTGGCTTTGAACAAACTTAAGCTCAACCCTGGGTAGCTACGGCTTCAAGCAGAAAGCCTTGAACAAAGGAACTATTGTAAAGCATTTAACAATATCAATCAACAAAATAAGAAAGCTACTCAGCAGCCACAGGCACAGTCTTCTCTTTGCTAGCCCAAAGTGCAGCAGGTGCAGTCCAGCAGATGGTGCAGCCTCTCTTTGAACCATTCAGGGGTCAGCAGGGCAGTCCTTCTTCAGTCCTTGTTCCAGTTTTGATGTGATCTGAGGTTCAGAGTACCAGAGGTGCCGTATTTATTCCCATAAAGTGCCCTGGGGGGACGATGTGGTCACTAGCCTATGGACGACCAGGTCCCCTCACTCTTGGTAACAACTTTCCAGCTATGTGTGGCAGATGACAATCCCAGAGTACACTATTCTGCCACTCCCAATATGTCTGCACCATTCTCAGCTATTGGGAGCTTTGTAGCCCACCACAGAGGTGTAGCTAACAGTGGGCTACACACCCACGGTAAAACTGGTTTGGTTCTCCCCTCCCTGTTGCCAGTCCATCGCCTGAACAAAGAGCTGCCCTCAGGAGTGTGATTGCCATTTGGCCACCAAAGGTGGGTTCGCCTTTGATACTTCCCTTTTGGACTAATACCATGAGTAGTTTCCTGTGAAGTGAATGTGACACCTTGCCCTGCAGCAGGCTGCTATTGTTCCCAAGCCTGGGAGTTGTTCACACAAATGCCCAGGATGGAAGAATGCTGTCTGGTGGCCAGTGACTGTGTAAGGCCACTGGACAAACTGGGTCACAAAGTGCAACTTTCTAAAATTTGCATTTTTTGTAATAGTGACATTAAATTTGCCTTGAGCATCAAGTGTGGATTAACACCAGGATTAATTTGATACCTTACAGTACCGAGCTAGGTAGTCCCATTCAGAAGTTAGCAGGGCCTATGGGTCAGCAGGTAACCCTCTGTTAGCCAAAGGGGCTACTAGCCTTTTCACAGCAAAATAACAATTTAGAGGTCTTGCTGCTAAGACATGTATATAAAAATACATTCCTACTTAATAATATCCAGCTCCCTGCCTTAGGGCTCCATAGGCCTTCCTTAGGGAAGAATTACAGATATTATTAAGGGATTGGTTGCTTTGCCATTAGTTTGGATTGCAAAGTCGAACAAGCAGTGTGACCACTGCTTCTGTAGTCTGTAGTGGCCGGCTGGGGGGGCATTTTGTACTTTGTCACACACAGGGTGGCACAATTGGTGCTGCAGCCCTCGATGGAGACTCTGCCTTACATGCCCAGTATACAATATATTAGGGACTTATAAGTAAGTAAGTCCTTGACAACTGGGGATAGCCAATTAGTCATACCCTTTGTAAGGGGTTAGAACACTGAGGTCAGGTTATCAGGCCTCAGTGCACTCTCAGTGTCAAAAAACTAGCAGCATCAGTCTAAAAATGTGGGAGTGAACATGCAAAAAGAGGCATTTACTTACATGCCCCCCAATGAAAGGCAGTGAGTAACTAACCCTTTGTCAGGTGGCTCTCATCATCTAAGTGACAGCACCTGGAAACGCCATCTGCATTGGCATGGTCAGTCTGGTCAGAAGGCCCCAGTGCACTCTCAGTCGAAAAACCAGAAGCATCAGTCCAATAAGGTGGGTGTGAACATGCAAAAAGAGGCATTTCCTTATACCCTTCCTTCTTTTGGGGCACCACTAGGAACCAAAAATAACAATTTAAAGGACTTGCATTATGGGATGCTCTTACCCAGAAGAAACAGTGAATATGAAATGAGCAACTACTCTGCTCATTTCATATGAGTTGCTATACACTGACTTTTTTTAAGAGTGGGAAGTCCTCTCCCGCAATGACATGCATTTTTTAATATAATGGCAGCAGGAGGAGCACACTCCCACAATGTAGTGTTTTAAAATGTAAATATAGACAGCGCTGGGAGCCCACTTTTGTGCTTTCGTGAGGGCCACAGGGGGAGACCCATGCCCACGATAGCTCCTCTGCCAGCATCCTTATTGGTGCTGACAGGAGCCAGTTTCTCTTGCTCGCTCCACTGCTGGGAGCAGCTTTTCTGCTGCTACTGCCGGGGTAGTACACCTCAGTTCCCTGACCACCAGAACACGGGTAAGGAAAGAAATCCCTGACCCCACCTGGTGGGAGCTTTTCTCCTGCCAGGCTGGAGAAAAGCAGTCTCTCTGATTGTCCTCTGACAGGCAGGGAGATAAAAAGTCCCCTGGGGAAAAAGAGGCTCATGGAGAGAGGCCGCTCGCTCCTCCGCCCCCTTTAAATTTGCAGCAGGCCCTGGGGGATGAGGTCCTTGGAGCCGATATAGGCTCAGGGAAGGGGGCCTACACCCCACTCCCCTTCTGAAATTTCAGTGAGCCCCGAGGGATGGTGTCTCTGGGGCTGATAAGGGAACAGAGGGGAGCCCTATGCCCCTCTCCGCTTCAAAAATGCTAGTTTGACCCACAGGTCCTGGCCAACCCCGAGGGGTCATTGAAAAAAATGCAGCCCCCTCCCTCACAAGGCTAGGGGGGCAGGGTATTCCTAGCCTATCCCCCTTATACTATTTTTAAAACCTTTTTCCGAACAAGGAACCAAGTCTCCAAATCCTGTAATGGCTGCTGCAACATGTAATTTATTGTTGCAGCCAGCCAATCAGAGCGCTTCCTCTGAGAAAACACTATGGGGCCAGATGTAGCAAACGTTTGCGACTCGCAAACGGGCCGATTCGCAATTTGCGACAGTGCAAAATCGGAAATGGGATGCAAAAAGCCCATTTCCGACTCGCAAAAAGCGATGGGACCCGTTTGCGAGTCGCATCCGTTGCGACCCCATTTTGCGACCCGCAAATTGCAAGTCGCAATTTGCGATTCGCAAACCTTATGCAATTGCAACTCGCAAATTGCGACTAGTCGCAAAAAGCCCAGTTTGCAAGTCGCATTTACCACTAACTCAGAGCAGGTGGTAACCATTACCAAAGTATAAAAGGAGACCCAGAAGGCATCTGGGTCACTCAAGATGGCGGACATATACCTGATAGCAGTGAGGAGGAGAGTCTACGCAGCCCAGCAGAGGAGGAGGAGGGGCCACAGACAGGAGAAGATATATAGAACAAGGCAGACCCTTTTCCAGCAAACTGAAGAGGAGATCTATGATAAATACCGCCTTAGCAGCGCTGCCATTCTAGAATTAATAGATTTACTAAAACCACAGCTAGAACACAAGACTCTGCGTGGCTGCGCCATCCCTACGCATGTGCAAGTACTATGCGCACTGCACCTCTTGGCCTCAGGGAGCTATCAGGGGGTCATTGCCGTGGCAGGTGGGGTATCCCAAAGTGCAGTGTCAAGGTTCCTCAGGGCATTCCTAGATGCCTTAGTAGCGCACAGGTCTCAGTTCATATACTTACCAAGGAATGAGGCAGAAATTAACAGCACCAAGCTGGACTTTTACCGCATTGCCCACTTCCCCCATGTCATTGGATGTGTAGATGGGACACACATTCAAATATGCCCCCCGCTAATCTGGAACATATTTTCCGCAACAGAAAGTGTACCCACTCACTCAACATACAGGTTGTTTGTGATGCCCATTACGTCATCACGGACATCGTAGCTAAGTTTCCAGCCAGTACCCATGACTCATACATTTTTAGACATAGTGGGATACATCAACGCCTGGAACGTGGGGAGTTTGGAGACGGATACCTCCTAGGTAGAGCTGCATACACCTTGCAGACATACACACAGGTCACTGTGCACGACTATCTGGACTTACTAACAGTGTACTTTTGTGCCCAACAGGTGACAGTGCATATGCTCTAAGGCCATGGATCATGACTCAATTTTTAACACCCAGCAATGATTCAGAGAGGCAATACAACAGTGCGCATAAGAGGACCAGGAACCTCATAGAGCGCACCTTCGGACTCCTGAAGGCAAGATTCCGATGCCTCCACCGCAGCGGAGGCGCCCTCCAATACACCCCCATTACCGCTTTCAAAATTGTGGTCGCATGCGCCATCCTCCACAACATAGCCACCCGACGTGGGCTACCTCTCACCCCTGCAGACCCAGATCCTGATGATGAAGAGCAAGAACAACCACATCGCCATCATGGGGATAGGAGTCTAGCTAATCAAGGCAGACTGAGACGGGACCACATTGCAACGCAATATTCTGGACGGTACGTGTCAACTCCCACCATACTCACCTATTAACCATTTGTTAAGTGGAACAAAAATAACTGTTTTATTAATGTCATGAAGAAACTATATACAAGTTGAAATTGTCCATGGGCAGGAAAATGCCAACCAGTCATGTGGCACATTAACGCCATGTGCCACATGAATCTGTCCTGGCTGTTATCTATGATCTCCTGCCCCTCCTGCCAGCCTGGCTGGTCCCTGCTGCGTCCATGGTGCTGTGCCTACCACTCCTCAGCACCCTACTGTGAGTGGCAGAGACACTGCTCACTGTTGAGCCCTCCTCCCAGGTGTATTTGTTTACTTCCTGGCTGTGATGTCATCATCATGTGCCAGGAAGTGTTTCCAGGGTGTTCTGGTATGCTTTCTGGAGTGTTCTGCTGCATCTACAAGCAATTTTGAAGGTATTCGCAATTTGCGACACCCACTCGCTAATTGCGAGTTCGTTTTTGCACACTCGCAAACAGCGACCTCGCAAACTGCGGACTCGCACACAGCGTTGCGAGTCCGGCTGCGAGTCGCAAAATCGGATCGCTTTTTTTTCTGGCATTCCAATTTGCGACTCGCATTTTGCGAGTCGCATCAACTCGCAAAATGCGAGTCGCAAATTTTATTTTTGTTACATCTGGCCCTATGAGTTAATCAAATTTGAATTTTTGAATCTCAGTCTATGATTTAGATATACAAGGTTTTCAAACCCTAATTTCTCAAAACGTACTGAACAGATTTACACCAAATCACAAAAAGCATGCGTTCTGGACAGGCCTACCATTCTACCAAATTTGGAGTAATTCCATTCAGCTCTTTTGGCTGTAGCACTATTCAACAATGGCAATTGCATGGGAAATTGGGTTTTGGGACCCCTCTTTTTTCTCGCCCCTGTTTGATGGATCACGCAGAAACTTTCCAGAAAGGAGGTAAGGCAAAAGGAGCACTGTAAAAAAAAAAAAAAAGGTTTCAGGAATCTCTGTCAAACGGCGCCAAAGTTAGTAAACCAAAAAATTAATTTCCTAGGGAAACATAGTCCTATAACTATCCACTGTTGACCGCCACTGGGTAATATATATTTATATTAATTTTAATCCAGTATATACATTTTAATTCAGTCTCTTACATGCTTCCAGCCGCCTACTGCAATATCTAGTTGTAGATGTAGTTACACCCTGGAAAGTGTTTAATTTCAGGGCCGTGTTTACTTCCTCTATAAATTTAGATCCAGCTATCACTTGCTTTACTTTCTACACCTATATAATGTTATATGACCTCCTCTGGGCCGAACTGTATAGAGTGCACAGGTCTAGCGTAGTTCTCCACTCAATTCCTGATTACATATTATTCTTGAATAAATTTGCATTGACATTTGCACTGCCACCTGATAAGTGGAAACGTTATACTTGCACCAACTGAACAGTGCAAAAACGACCTTCAGGGACATAATTGCACGGGCATCGGTGGAAATGACGTAATCCAAGCTAGAGGACCCTCTTTTTAGGTGATGGTTCCACTATCATTTCACTGAAACAGATTTCGAAACATCTGTCTATGTATATTTTTGACATCATACATATCCCAAGAGGTAAACAAATCTGCTTAAATGGCCGAATTGTATATAGGGTTTACAGATTTAACGTAATAGCCCTGCAATATTAAGAAAGGCCGGACAAATGTGATGCAGAGTAAATCACTGCTAAGACTTCACTTCGATTTACCTAAAGTTACATTTCCCTTTTCACCCTAACTCTTTTCTCCTCTGTACTGTGTGTAGGTCGATCCAATATGGTTCTTTCCCGTGGCGAACAGACTTGTGAGAAGAACGCGTCCCTTTGTTGTAAAGCAGAGTAATATTTGGATTACGCTAAACAGCCATCCACCGAGCATGCGTTCATTTAATCTCCATTCATCCTTCGCGTGCTTAGTGTTCTAATGAGGCGGAATGAACGCGAGTGACCTCGCGCCACTCCAAGAGTATGGAACGAGGGCGGGGGCGTCCTGTGACCGGACGTTATGAAGTAACAGGCTTTCACCGCATAATTACTTTTATTCTGTAGGTGCTGAGATGCACGGCAAGAGGATGCTTAAACACAGAAAGCCTGACTGTAGAGGATGCAAGTGTGTGGTTCTGTATCTGAAAGAAAAGAGTGAAAGGGAGGGGTGGAGGAGGGGGAGGTACATTGTGAGTTTCCCACACCCGGGTCTCTGTGCGCTAGAATATCTAAAGTACGCCCTCGGCTCATGCATGGTTTCCCCCATCAATCAAAGAAAAACGTATTTGTCCTTCACTGAATACTGGAAGGCAAAGACATTTTCCTTCCCACTAAGGAGCATATTCTACAGTATCTGGGAAGAAGAAGCAGGGCTGGTGGGGGCCTTGAAGACGCGGATCGCGTTTAGCACTAACTAAAGTGCTGTGTCTGCAGAAAAAGAATTTAAGAATAGACTACAGCAGTTATTTTATGCTGTGGTTGCTTAAAGTCGTTAGTTTGCTGTCGACAGTGGGCATCGATAAACATGCACATTCTTTGCCATTCATACATTTCCACTTTCTCCTTTTCCGTACACATTACAGTCGTTGTTTTGCAGCCAAGTATCTCTCCACTAGCAACTTAAATATTTTCAGGTCCTTGATGACCTATGGCTTTGATTTAACTACTTGCAGCCTGATTTATAAAGGTAAACTTAAACTTCTGTATTAACATTTGTAGGACTGTCCTACCTTTTTATGTGCAGAGACTCCGCAGTTGTAAAGATACTACTTATAAAATACCTATGTGAGTAGTAAGCAATTATAAACTTACACATACGTGTAAGAGTGTAAGTTTGCCTTT
Source organism: Pleurodeles waltl (assembly GCF_031143425.1). Taxonomy (NCBI): domain Eukaryota; kingdom Metazoa; phylum Chordata; class Amphibia; order Caudata; family Salamandridae; genus Pleurodeles; species Pleurodeles waltl. The sequence continues at coordinate 1,177,241,764 of NC_090444.1, forward strand.
GTAAATCAGGCCTTGGTCGCTAAGCGACCCCGTTACAGCACCCTCTCCTGTCTTAAGCTCTTTCTAAATCAGGGTTAGCGCATACCTTTTCATTTTACTAAAAATATAAGTATAATATACTTAAAGAGGTTTTCAAGCGAGCTTTCTTCATATACTGGTCTGCTGTTGAGTCTTTCACATTTCGTGCCTGCCCAAAGAGTCAGCCTACTTCAGCCACTGGCTGACTTCGAATTGGGTAACTGCATTTTTCTTTCGCAAGAAGCACGTCCCCACACCAGGTAGTCCCCTTCAGTGACAGTGTGTTTGTTTTTACTTTACTTTTACTCTAATATTGCCTTTGTGTTTAGAGCCTGTGATAGCAGAAAGCGTTTTACGCGAGCACAGGGCACATTCCAGCTTTATCAATTTCTGTTTCCTGCTCATGCTGTTGTAGATTCCTTTTGGCTTGGACTTTGTTTATGTGACTGCTGCTATTTTACAGCGTAACAGATTGTGTCAATTTGAAACAGTTCTTTATAAACCTATTCTCCTCTTAGTAATCTATCTATCTATCTTTCTATTTATCTACCCATTTGTCCATCTACCTATCCAACTTTGCCTTTCTCTCTACCTAACTACATTTCCGCCTGCCTATCTTTCTATTTACCTGTCTGTCTGCCCACCAATGCTTAATTTGTGAAATAAGTGCCAAGACCTTTGTCAGGAGGCCACTGCAGCTTGCAACACCCATGGCCTCCTGCCAGTACTGCCAATGGCAGTACCAACACAACTACTAACCATCACAATCCTACAAGTGCCACAATTCAGACTATTCCAGGCCCCCACAGCTATGAGAATGGCTTGGGCAACAGGTATTAGCCACTGTTAATGTGCATTGAAATAGTGAACAACTGTTATTGTGCTCATCTCTAAACTAGACTAATAGCAACACAATGCGATACACTGTTGTAAGTGCCAGTGTTGATAATTAAGTGCCTGTGCTGAGCGCCGGAAACCACCCGCTCAAAATTAAGCTTTGGGGTAAATAAGCCAGTTCATGAATTCAAAACTTGAATTAATCTATCTACCTGTCTGTTTATTTACAAATCTGCCTGTGAATCTACCGCTGTTTATCAATCTACCTACCTGTCTACCTATATATCTACCTCTGTCTATCTAGCTATTTACCTGTGTATTACCCTTACTGTCTATTGCTCTATTTACCTGTCTCTCTCTCTATCTATCTGTCTATTTGTAGGAAAGTACCCTCTTTTTGCCATGGCTAACCCCATTTTCTGCCTGTCAGTGTGCTTGACTGTGTTCACTAGGATCCTGCTAACCAGGACCCCAGTGAGTATGCTCTCTCTCCTCTAAATTTTGTCACTGCCTACTGGTAACCCAGTATTTCATTCAAAATTGACATATTGGTGCCCCCCTATAAGTCCTAGTATATGGTACCTAGGTACCCAGGACATTGGGGTTCCAGGGGATCCCTATGGGCTGCAGAATTTCTTTGGCCACCCATAGGAAGCACATTCAAAGGCTTCTGCAGGACTGCCATTGCAGCCTGTGTGAAAAGGTGCATGCACCCTTTCACTGCCATTTACACTAGGTCACTTATAAGTCACCCCTATAGCAGGTCCTTCAGCCCAGAGGGCAGGGTACAGAGGACCTGTGTGTGTGTGAGGGCGCCCCTGCACTAGCAGAGGTGCCCCCACGACCTCCAGGACCAATTTCCCAGAATTTGTGATTGTGGGGATGCCATATTACATGTGTACTGGACATAGGTCACTACCTATGTCAGCTACATAATGGTAACACCGAACATAGGCATGTGTGATATTAAACATGTTGGAATCATACCCTAAGGCTTTTACAAGCATTGGTTGTTTGATTCCATGCACTCTGGGGGCTTCTTAGAGGACCCACAGTATTGCCCTTCTAGCCTTCTGAGGTTTTCCATGCCGCCCCAGCTGCTGCCACCTCTCAGACAGGTTTCTGGCTTGCTGTTGCTTGAGCAGCTCAGGCCCAGGAAGGCAGAACAAAGGATTTCCTTTGGGATAGGGGTGTTATACCCTCTCCCTTTCGAAATAGGTAGCCTCCCCAAGCCACTGGAAATGCTTTGAAGGGCACATTTGATGCCCTCCTTGCATAATCCAGTCTACACCGGTTCAGGGACCCCCAGCAGGCTCTGGTGCGAAACAGGACAAAGGAAAGGGGAGTGACCACTCCCCTGTCCATCACCACCCCAGGGGTGGTGCTCAGAGCTCCTCCAGAGGGTCCCTGGGTTTTGCCATCTTGGATTCCAAGTTGGCAGGGAACTCTGGGAGCATCTGAGTGGCCAATGCCAGCAGGTGACATCAGAGCCCTTCCCTGACAGGCCCTTACCTGTTTAGTTGACCAATCCTCCATTCAGGGCTATTTAGGGTCTCTCTCTTGGGTGGTTCTTCAGATTCAGATTGCAAGACTCTAGCAGGAATCATCTGCATCCTATACTTCACCTTCTCACCAAAGAAACTGCATCTGGACCTTCCAGGAACTCTACAAACTGCAACAAAGAAGCAAAGATGACTTCTGCAACATTGTAGCTTCAGCTCCTGCCAGCAACTGCAACTGTTTCTCAGTTGTGCATCCTACGAGGACAGCCTGTCTTCAGCCTGCACCAGATGAACGAAGGAGTCTCCCTTGGAGTGAAGGAGTCACTCCCCTGCTTTAGCAGGCACCTCTCTGCATTGATGACCAGTGGTGAGGGTCCCATCTCCTGATGAATTGCGTGGATCCAGCATCACGGGTGGTGGACTGAAGTGGTCCCGACGGTCCTGACGTCCAACTTTAGTGGAGGTAAGTGCTTGCCTCCCCATGCAAGACTGTACTCCCTTGCACCATGTGTTTTGCAGTTGCCAATGCTTGTTGGCATCCTTCCACGAAGTTCTTTGTGCACCGTGCAGCTCTGGCCCCCAGCACTCCTTCCTGCGGCGCACAGCTTCCTGCGTGGTTCTCTGGCGGCGTGGAACCCTTTGTTGTAGTGCTGCATGGGCCTCTTTTTGCACCTTCTTTGTCCTGTGCAAGCTGCCTGGTCTTCTGAGGGCTCTCTGAGCTGCTGAGAGCCCTCTCTGATTCCCCCTCCTAGGTAGAGTCCACCAGGTCCCTTGTGGCCCCGGGCAGTCATTTTATGCTAACAGCGAGCTTTGCATGTGCCAAGGCTTGTTGGTGGAATCAAGCAACGCAAAACAGACTGCAATCATCCATCTGGCATGGGACATCTTCAACACCATCCAGGAACCCAGATCTGTCTTCTTAGGTTCAGTACTGTCTGTTGTTCTTCACCAGTGGGTCTTCTTTGGCACCTTCATCCGGGTTAGCAGGGGCTCCTGTTCTCCCTGGACTCTTCTGTGCTTCTTGGACTTGGTCCCCTTATTCCACAGGTCTCCAGGTCCAGGAATCCATTGTTGGTGTCTTGCAGTCTCTTCTGGTTCTTGCATTATCTCCTTTCTTGTGTTCGTGTTCTAGGAAAGTTACTGTGATTTACTCATGCTTTCCTGGGCTCTGGGGTGGGTTCTATTACTTATCTTTGGTGTTTTCTAATACTCCCAGTGCCCCTCTACACACTACAGTTGCCTAGGTTGGAAATCGACTTTTGCATTGCCCTTTGCTAACTATTGTGATTTTCACAGCTATATCTGCATCCTAGTGTATTTAATTTGTGTATTACTTACCTCCTAAGGGAGTATAGTCTCTATGGTAATTTTGGCATTTGTGTCACCAAAATAAGGTACCTTTATTTTGGTGACACTGAGTATTTTCTTTCATGTGTGTGAGTACTATGTGACTACAGTGGTATTGCATGAGCTTTGCATGTCTCCTAGATAAGCCTTGGCTGCTCAGCTACCTAGAGAGCCCGGCTTCTAGACACTGCCTACATTTCACTAATAAGGGATAACTGGACCTGGTATAAGGTGTAAGTACCTTAGGTACCCACTACAAGCCAGGCCAGCCTCCTACTTTATTTATCAACTGTCTACCTGTTTATCTACCCACCTATCCTTCTACCTACTTACACAACACTATTTATCTATATAACCCTATTTACCTATCTTTTCAGCCCTCTTTATTTGTAATAAAGATTTACAAACACTTTAAAAAAACAGAATTAGGAAAGGCAAGAGGCTGGCAGACAAGCCCAGACATTGTGACTTTGTTTTTTAGATCTGTGTTAGTATAGTCCTTTTAATATTACTATGCGTATAACAAAGTTAGTTACGGGGTTTTCAGCCAAGCCCCACTAATTACTTGGGTGTTGCGTCACTGGTATTTTAATTACACCCACTCCAGCATGCAATATGGGGCAATGGGTCAGCGCACTTCAGCCACTGACTGAGTTCACTGTGAGTTATGACATGCTTGCTTTTCACAAGCAGCACATCCACAGATAAAGTAGTTCCATTCAGTGCCAGGTATTACTAAGATAATGTATGCTTTTTGGAGACCAATATTTTTGCCTTTAGCCAGTTTGTTTATTTTGTATATTGCTGAGAGTCTGAAAGATTCTCCAACAATAAAGTTCTGCAAAAATCATGACAAGCAAAACAAGAACTGCCAAAGCCAAAAGACTGGCCTGCCAGCGCCAGACCTATTGGATTTAAAAATGATTATTTAAAGTTTGGGTTACTTCGTGCTAAACCTTCATAACTTTTTTCCCACAAGAGGTATCTATGCCAATTTGTGTCCTTTTTTCTGTGACAACCTGAGGATTCTAAAGGTACCCAGGGCTTGTGATTTCCCCTAAAGAGAAGGTAATTTTTGGAGTTTTTTGGGAAAAAGTATTGTGCAAAAAGCGTGTTTTTTTCTCAGAATGGCATCAACAAAGGCTTTGCTGTGCTAGGATCAAACTCTTCCCAAATATCAAAAATACATGTTTTAACCACTGTTTGTGTAAGAGGTAGGCCATGTTTCCAAATGTTTGTGGTTTCAACCTACTTGCAGTGTGAGGTAGAAACAGGTGTGAAACCCCTAGGTGATCCTAGAAAGATCTACAGTAGCTCCTTCAAGATTTTCCCCAAAAACCTTCTTATTTGCTCTAGCACGAGAGTCCCTCACTTGTAGACTGAGGCAAAGCATGTCCCATCATGGGATCACTTTCCATTCCAGACATGCGTTACTCTTTCTGTCTATGTTGTTGACACATTATTATTTGTCAAACACCCGAGGGACAACCCACCTCCACTTGTTGAAAAAACTGCGCAGCTTGGTAGCAATTTTGGATTAGTAATAAACTGGGAGAATACAGAATTTTTGCGCCTCAATCCGCTCACTGGTAGGTTAGATTACCAGTGCGATAGTGCATTAACTCAGTCAAATATTTGAGGATTAAGGTGTGGCTTGACAAGGAAGTTCTTATCCAGTGCATGTATGACCCAGTCATTGTGAAAGATTGAAGGGAGAAATTGAGCGATGGATAACACGCTCACTGTTTATGGCAGGAAGGACTACTTTCATGAAATTGATAATTCTCCCTTAACGTTTTTATGTTTATTCATCACTATTCCTATTCCTCTTAATGCCCCCGTTATAGATACTCTGCTGAATCTGCTGACTAGGCTTAATGAGGGAGACCGCCAAAAACCAAATTGGATGTCATGACTGGACCACAAGTGAGGGGGAGTTGTGGTGTTCCTGATTTCCAGCGATGTCACTTGGTAGCACAAGCACACTCTGCTGCTTTCTTTTGGCACCCTGACTCTTGGACCGTGCATCTAGTGATAGAGGAGGATCATGTTGAGAATTGTTCTTTGAAGCCTATACTGGGAACTAAGCAGCTTAGACCATCTTCCGAGGAGCACTCTACACAAATTATACACTGGGCATGCTGGACTTTGGGTAATATGGCTGGTCTAAGGGCCAGATGTAGCACGTCGTTTGCATGGCGCAAACTGCGAAAAACGCAGTTTGCGCCATGCAAACGGCCTCACGCAATGCTCATTCCCAAATTGCGAGTCGGTACCGACTCGCAATTTGGGAATGCGACTCGCAATTAGGAAGGGGTATTCCATTCCTATTTGCGACTCGCATCGCAATTCAGAGTTGCTTTGTGACCGCGAATGTGGTCGCAAACCAACTCGCAGTTACCACCAGTGTCACACTGGTGGTAACTCATTCGCAAAAGGGAAGGGGTCCCCATGGGACCCCTTCCTCTTTGTGAATGTCGACAAAAATATTTTTTCAGAGTAGGCAGTGGTCCTATGGACCACTGCCTACTCTGAAAAAAACGAAACCAAATGTTTTTTATGTTTTTTTCATTTTGCCTTTAAGGAAAACGGGCTGCAAAATGAAAAAAAAACCTGCTTTATTTAAAAAGCAGTCACAGACATGAAGGTCTGCTGACTACAGCAGGCCACCATCCCTGTGAGTGCAGGGACTCGCTATGGGGTTGCAAAATGCATCCCACCTCATGAATATTGATGAGGTGCGTCTTTGCGATCCCATAGCGAGTCGCAATTCATGGATTTCCTACATCTGGCCCTGAATTTATTACACTGTCCTCCTCTCCTGCTAGACTGTAATTTATTGTTGCCACCCACACGTCAGTCGGGGGTTTCGTCATCTCTTCATAAATGCTGGCTTACACGGGGGCACTTATTTACTATAGGGCATTTGTTGACACTTAGTGATTACAAAGCAAGCATTAAGTGACTAGAAATGGTTACGCATCTAGAATTCCAACAGGCAGCAAAGGTGTTGTTTCTTACACATCCACTAGCTCCTCCTGAGTTCACTCCTTTAACGCACTGTATTGAATCGGGTTGTGTTGCTAGTTAGGTGTCCAAACTGATGATGTTGCCCTGGCGGTGTATTTTTTTAATTCAATGGAGATGATGCATTAATTGATTCCGACATGCATATGATTTTTATTTTAATTGCCTTTGCTGCTTGCAAAGATTTCTTTTCAGTGACTAGCACATTAAATAAAGTAAAAAAATAAATAAATAAATAAAAAGGTTTCCCAAAGAAACTAATCCTTGAAATCGAAAAGAAATAAAAATGAGTAGGAAAAAATAGCCATTGATGACAACGTTTTAAAATGTAATATTTTTGTCATAATGACCCATCTACAAAACCAATATATCACTACATCAGAACCTTTTGGTTGCAAGGATATATAGGGCTTGTAAGTTGTTCAAAAACATGCAATTACCCATAGCCAAGAACTGAGCTGCAGTTTTTAATAATTGTTTTATTCTGTATCAACCATATAGCAATTTAGTTAATAAAATGTAAAGAATGAAGGCTGGGTTTGAGGAAAACCAGTGCATTTCTGAAATGAGCACAAGACACTGAATTTGGGGTCACGCATGCTATCGTGATCCAAAAGGCATTTTGTAAAATGTCTTCCTTCTTGCACGCTGGCTTTCATTTGCAAGCCAAAAATGCAGAGAAATCCAATTTATAATAGCAAATCTTCTACTATTCTGTGTTCCTACACTTGTCTCCATAAAGATGGTACCTCACTTGTGTGGTTGGGCATAGAGCCCATAACCAAAATTCCCTAAAACATGAACTGGGGACATTACAATTCACCCCGCAAAATCAACACTTTTTAAAAAGAAATGTGGGTAGCTGGCAAATTTGGGCCCTAGCTTAGCTGTCACCCAGGAACATAACAATTCCTTGCATTTCTGAAAACTAGACACCCAGGGGAGTCCATGGTTGTGTGGTTTGTGTTGATCTTATGACTTTTACCTAAGAAGCCTTCTAAATCTCATACCAAGGCTAAAAAACACAACTATTCCTCACATTTCTGTGAGAAAATGTTTCAGAAGCTGCAGAGAACCACAAAAGTGCTACCACCCAGCATGCCCACCCATCACCCAATAAACATGCCACCTCATTTGTGTGGTAGGGCCTAGCACCCGCACCACAAAATACTTAAAAACACCATGTGGAGACATCAATTGATTTGAGAAAAAAATGACCCGCTTTTCAGATGTGGGTAACTGGGAATTTTTGGCCCTGACTCTCCTGCCACTTATGAAAACCTACCAAATCCAGACATTGCTGAAAATTAGACACCCAGGGGAGATCGGAATGGTGTGACTTCTACAACAGAGTTTTACAAAGAAAGTATTGTAAACCTCAAACTCTGATTAAAAAAAACAATTTTTCCTTAAACGTATACAAGGGTAAGTTCCTGAAATTAGGGATCCACAAAAAATTCCTACCACCAAGTGTTCCCACTGGTCTCCTGATAAAAATGGTACCACACTTTTGAGGCTGAACCTAGTACTCATGACAGGAAAGGCTTCAAAACACTTTATGGGCAGTTCAGATTTTTCCACTCAAAACCAACCCTTTTTTTCAATATGTGTAGCTGTGAAATTTGGACCTGGGATTGACTATCACCCAAGGAAACCTCACAAACCCAGACATTTTTGAAACTACACACCCAGGGAAGTCCAGCGTGGAGAGACTTGCATTGATCTCATGACCTTTCTTTACCGAAATAGGCCTTGCAAACTTCAAGCCTATGTGCACAAATTTTCCTCACATTTCTGTAAGAGACAGCAATAGAACTTGCAGGGATCCACAAATTTCCTACCACCCAATGTTCGCACACTTAACTTGATAAAAATACTAACCTTACTTGTGTAGGTGAGCCCATGACATATAACAGGAAAGGCTCCAAAATGCAACATAGATCAATTTTTTCCACCCAAAACAAACCATAGTTTTGCAATGTCGGTAGCTGTGGATTTCCGACCCAGCCTTGGCCACCACCCTTTGAAACCTGCCAAACCCAGACATTTACACAACTCACCATCCACGGGAATCCAGGGGTGTGTGCCTTGCGTGCTACATTTCCTACATTTCTTTACCACAATGCTCTTCAGACTTCAAATGTAGGCAGAAAAGCTTTGATGTTCCTCACACTTCTGTGGGAGAAAATCCTGGAATCTGTGGGGATACAAACATTTCCAACCCCCCAGCTTTTCCACACTTGTCTCAAAACCATAAAAACAGGACTAATGTGAAACCATAGTCGCAATCTTAAACATGTCTATGAGGCTAATGATGTCAAAGTTACTTGATGGGGGCTATCTATGCAAATTGGTCAAGGCAGCAATGAAGACAGACTGGCTTTCCCAGAGGGAGGAACTCCTAAAGCAAAAACCCAAGAAGGATCTAGACAAGAATATGTGACTGCTTTTTCTCCCCACACTTACCAAGTTTTAAAAATCATTTGAAAACATTGCCATGTTCTTCAAAAAGATAGGTGTCTCTTGAATTGACATTCTCATACAAAACGTGGAGATCACCTAGTGCACTCAGTGTACCAACCAAATCACCAAAAATGTGTAGTAGAAGCTAATTGGGGAATGCCAGTAGTAGTAGGACATTTTAAAAGTTCAAACTGCACTGACTGTGAATTCACTGTAAACACTTAAACATTTCAACATGGCAAAGCACAGGAAGAACTGAGGTTTTCTCCAAAGTAATTCATTGAATATTGCATTTGGTGCCCCTGTGCACTGACTTATACAGGACAAATGATGCAACAGGTAAAGAAGCGTATATTCCAGCATGGGAGTAAGATCAAATATAGAATTGACAACAATCCCCTTGTGTCACATTTTGTAGAACACAACCATAGTCCTGAAGAAGATGTCAAGTTATCAGCCAATCCTTGCTTACAGAGAGAGGAGCAAACGTGGGTGAAATCCTGCAGCACCTGGAATGTCAATGGTTAGATATGCAAATCAATTTCCAAAGGACTGAATTCCATAGAAGAATAGAGACATTACATCTCATTTTGCGATTAAGAGACTGAGCTTTCCACCTGTCAAGCTATTCTCTTTACTCTCAGTTGATGAACATTAAAAGACTGTTGTAGCACAAGCTATAGGGAATTGGAATAACCAATGTAGTATGCATTAAATGAATGCTCACATACACCTTGCCATATCTTGAAAAGCTCTGTAACTGTGTCCTTCCCTTATCCCTTTTGTACATATTCTGGGGATGTAAATCATCTGACTATTTCCACTTTAGCCCTGTACCACAAATCCGTGCCTATGCTGGTTTTTTATTATCATACCACAAATGTGGTTTGTGGCAGATAACATGAGAAAACTAGATCACTTTTGCATTATGCAATGAATGGCTGCCCGATTCAGAGGTTATGCAATTAAAATCAGAAGTAATGCAATTAAATCTTTTCTTTATTTCTATTATCTTTTTTTAATTTTCCAATTTTTTATGATTTCTAATTGTATTTAATCCTTATAATCCCTGAACTGTTCTTCGAGTCTGTGCCTCTTTTTGGGTCCTCACCTCGGCATCGAGAATAGCCTCTCTGTTTGTGTTGCTAGTCTTGTTCTTAGAATTGGCCCTCTTTAAATACTTCAAATATTTTGTAACTATTTAAACAAAATCTTCGGTTTATCCACAGCCTTATGCTAGTGTGATGCAATGGGCTGACAGTGCACTGCTTACCGAAAATGTGATTCTGGACCTTGCTGACTAGCTTGATTACTCAGTAAACATGTTCAGTTGAATGTTTCACACCAAAGAAATTGACCTGTGAAGTTCCAGGACATATCGAGCGCTGACTCCTTCCTTCCTTTCTATCAACCAGTTGGGTGGTAAGTGCCTTATGAGCATATCCTTCCTATCATCCTATTTACTTGATGTACTCTCTATATAACAGCGTGTTATATAAAATTTCGAGGCAATTCTACCACTGGAGTGATTACTATTTTTACTCCATCACCATTATGAGGTATGGGTCACTTGCACTTTAGGTAAGTGCACACTTACAATGTTTCTCAAATGTTTTATGCTAGCTGCAACGATGTGTCATAGCTTCATATATAATACCCTCAGGTAACCTGAGACTCCCTTCAACCCGTGGCTGCCCTTTCTCAGGTAAATAGACCCACTATGGTCCATAATGTGTTCTAACCACACACCTTCATGTGACTACATCGCTCGTTAGTCCTTTCCTGGGTATCCCTCCATATTTGATTGGCCTGAGGAGAACCCAATAATTCAAACAGGTTTGAAAATCTTTGAAACCTTAACACCGCACTGAAGTTGCCATAAATCATTAATTTACTATAGGCCCAACATAGGTGTGCTATAGAATATAGGTCAAATGTGCAGTTTTGTATATAACCTACAATATACTCACTGCTGCATGTTTCTTCACATTGGGACTCTGCACAATTGATGTCTGGTTTGTGACTATTTATGTATGTCATCTTTTTTGCGCTTTGTCAATAATATCTACATGTTAAACCTAATTCATTATAAATAACTAAGAGCAGTTCTTGCTACTTATATTATCTTTTACCTTCTGGCACCATACACAGTGCCCTACATCCAAGGAGAGGACACACAACAAAAGCAACTCTGATAACCTCAACCCTGCCTACATTACTCAGAATGAAATATCATGGCTCAAAGGCATAACTAGTCCCACCAGATTCATTATATACGAGGAACCTAACAACTGAGCTTTGAAAAAGCCCCAGGCCCGAGCTCTGAGTACTGCCCAAAACATGTGTTAGCTGAAAAACGACAGGACTGCAAGTCTTCTAATCAATATCAAGATTTCAACACAAACAAAATATTATTAACCTATTTCTTAGGTTTAACTGTACTCTTTCTGTCATGACTTCTTGTAAATTCAAACCTTGAATTTTAGTTGTGATAATTACTGTTTTTATTGCTTATTTGGTGGCTGCTTCTCACTACTGTAAACCACATTTTTTTTAACTGTTGTTCTCTCCAGTTAACATATCTCAATGTATTTGTTTCCACTACCTGTGTTACTAACAGAAGCATGAATGCCACTCTGCATTATTATAGCACGCTTAGTATTTACATGAAAAGCGCTAATACAGATCACTTTCACACCACTCTTTGTTGTAAAATGGTCAGCAGTGATAAAGTGCCCAGAGTATAAAAAAAACTAGCAAAAACGAAGTACAGCCAACATTAAAAAATATAGGAAGCAGAGGTAAAAAGAAAGGGAAACTACGCCAAGTATGCCATGTCCAATAACAGGTCAATACAGATTCTGTAACCAAGTCACGGCTAACGGAATGCTTGGTGTAGTTCTGGAAAAAAGTGTTTTGTGGAATAATAAAAAGCATATTTTGTTGGAATATCATTCCTCAAAGTCATTGCAAGATGGTGTTCATCACTTTACAAGCTGCTAAAAAAAAAACCCACTAATATATATCTCTCATGTCACTGCGAACATGCCTAATGAATTGAACATGTGTTTCTAATGTGCTTTCATGCTTTATGACTAGGCTGTTAGTCAAAACACTACTCCTTTTGAACAGAAAAACAGCATAGACTTGGCTACTAGTGTGTGCGTGTGGGTGGGGTAAGCCCACTCCTCCATTATTCCATTATATTTTCTACAAAATGTGCCTTCCTTGAACAAGTGAACAAACCGCCCTGGTTTAGAAAGCCTCTGTCCTGAACAGTGCTGAACAATTTGTTGAAGGTGCAGATCTGGAATCAATCACACCTTAGGGTTCAAATGCATACACACACACACACACACAAAACACCCACCCAACCCCAAAAAACTGGAGTCAGAGATGTTCATTTTGGTTTTACAGCCTGTTAGAAATGGGGTCTTTGGTTGACAGTCAGGTTACCCCCTGTTCAAGCAAGGACCCTCACTCTAGTCAGGGTAAAAGAGAATCACCCTCAACTAGCCCCTGCTTACCCCTTGGTAGCTTGGCAGAGAAGTAGGCTTAACTTCAGAGTGCGAGGTGTAAAGTATTTGTACCAACACTCACATTAACTTAATGATAACACTACAAAATGACACACCACCAGTTTAGAAACATAGGAAATATGTATCTAAACAAAACAAGACCAAAAAGACAAAAATCGGACATACAAAAGTCAAGTTATGAATTTTTAAAGATTAAACTAAAAAATAGCGCTTAGAAACACAAAATGATTCGGTGAGGGGTTAACACGGAGTCATGACGGAGTCGTTCCCAACAAGCCGACACCAGCGGCGCCTGACACGGAGTCGCGTAGACCCCCAAGTACAGTACCTTTGGTGAAGAATGAAAGCAAGTCAATGCGCAAAGCCAGGGATCGCGGCATCTGTGTGAAACGTTGAATCCACGCACTTCGAGTGGCATTGGTCACGACGTGGTGCGGCGACTTCCATGGAGTCGCGGACTGCAGCGGGGCTGCAGCGGCATCGGGCCTGTGAAGGTCATTGCGTCACCAGATTCCGCAGGGGCGTCGGTCCGAAGTTGCCTGAAGTCGATTTCCTTGGATTTCCACCAGCTTTCCTTTCAAGGGCCCAGGGACTGGATAGGGCACCACTTGTCAGAGAAGGAGTCTCTATAGAGACTCTAGGTGCTGGCAGAAAGAAGTCTTTGCTGTCCCTGAGACTTCAAACAACAGGAGGCAAGCTCTAAATCAAGCACTTGGATATTTCTTCACAAGATGGAAGGCACACAAAGTACAGTCTTTGCCCTTTTACTCTGGCAGAAGCAGCAACTGCAGGATAGCTCCACAAAGCACAGTCACAGGCAGGGCAGCACTTCTCCTCTGCTCCTCAGCTCTTCTCCAGGCAGAGGTTCCTCTTGATGTCCAGAAGTGATCTAAAGTCTGTAGTTTTGGGTGCCCTCCTTATACCCAATTTCTCCTTTGAAGTAGGCCTACTTCAAAGTAAAGTCTTTTTTGAATGTGAAATCCTGCCTTGCCCAGGCCAGGCCCCAGACACTCACCAGGGGGTCGAAGACTGCATTGTGTGAGGACAGGCTCAGCCCTTTCAGTTGTAAGTGACCAGTCCTTCTCTCCCTCCTAGCACAGATGGCTCATCAGGAAATGCAGACTACACCCCAGTTCCTTTTATGTCACTGTCTAGTGTGAGGTGCAACCAGCCCAACTGTCAAACTGACCCAGACAGGGAATCCACAAACAGGCAGAGTCACAGAAATGGTATAAGCAAAAAAATGCTCACTTTCGAAAAGTGGCATTTTCAAACGCACAATCTTAAAATCAACTTTACTAAAAGATGTATTTTTAAATTGTGAGCTCAGAGACCCCAAACTCCACATGTCCATCCGCTCCCAAAGGGAATCTACACGTTAATCAGATTTAAAGGTAGCCCCCATGTTAACCTATGAGAGGGACAGGCCTTGCAACAGTGAAAAACAAATTTACCAATATTTCACTGTCAGGGCATATAAAACACATTACTACCTAGGGCCTACCTTAGGGGTGCCTTACATGTAAGAAAAGGGAAGGTTTGGGCCTGGCAAGTGGGTACACTTGCCAAATCAAATTTACAGTTAAATTTGCACAGACAGACCTGCAGTGGCAGGTCTGAGACATGATTACAGAGCTACTCGTGTGGGTGGCACAACCAGTGCTGCAGGCCCACTAGTAGCATTTGATGTACAGGCCCTGGCACCTCTAGTGCACTTTACTAGGGACTTACTAGTAAACCAAATATGCCAATCATGGATAAGCCAATTACCTACACATTTTGTAAAGGACCACTTGCACTTCAACACTGGTTAACAGCGGTAAAGTGCCCAGAGTAACAAAAACAGCAAAATCAGAATCCAGCACACATCAACAACCTTGGGAACAGAGGCCAAAAGTTGAGGGAGACCACGCCAAGGATGAAAAGTCTAACACGTGTCCCCCCCCCAGCTGAAAGTGGGGAGCAACTACCCAACCTCATGGGAGTTCTCATCACTAAGGCAGAAGAACCTGGACAGACCATCAGCATTGGCGTGCTCTGTACCAGGACGGTGTTCCACAGTAAAGTCCATCCCCTGTAGGGAAATGGACCACCTCAACAGTTTTGGATTCTCCCCCCTCATCTGCATTAACCATCTGAGAGGCCTGTGGTCTGTCTGAACTCAGAAGTGAGCCCCAAACAAGTAGGGTCTTAGCTTCTTCAGTGCCCAGACCACAGCAAACGCTTCACGTTCTATGGCACTCCACCTACGTTCCCTGGGTAGTAACCTCCTGGTAATGAAGGCCACAGGTTGATCTAGGCCCTCTTCATTAAGCTGTGAGAGTACTGCTCCAATACCATGCTCTGAGGCATCTGTTTGCACAACAAACTCCTTGGAGTAGTCAGGTGCCTTCAGCACAGGTGCTGTGCACATGGCAGCCTTCAGGGCATCAAAAGCGTTCTGGCAAGCCTCTGTCCAGATTACTTTCCTGGGTTTCTTCTTGGAAGTCAACTCAGTAAAGGGGGTAACAATGGTACCATATCCCTTAACAAACCTCCCGTAATATCCTGTGGGACCTAAAAGGCTCTCACTTCAGTCTGGGTCTTGGGAGGCTCCCAAGAAAGAATTGTATCAATCTTAGGCTGTAGGGGTGCCACCTGGCCACTTCCCACCTGGTGTCCTAAGTACACCACTGAACCCTGCCCTATTTGGCACTTGCTCGCCTTAATAGTGAGGCCTGCCTTCTGCAGGGCCTCTAACACTCTCCAGAGGTGTTGCAGGTGTTCCTCCCATGTGGAACTAAATACAGCAATGTCATCCAGGTAGGCAGGACTGAACTCATCCGGTCCTGCCAGCACCTGGTTGACCAACCTCTGAAAGGTGGCAGGGGCACTCTTCATCCCAAATGGCATCACTTTAAATTGAAAGTGTCCATCTGGTGTAGAGAATGCTGACCCCTCCTTGGCCCCCTCAGTTAAGGCAATCTGCCAGTACCCAGATGTTAAATCAAATGTACTGAGGTACTTGGCAGCTCCCAACCGATCAAGGAGCTCATCAGCTCAGGGAATGGGGTGTGCGTCAGTCTTGCTGACCGCATTGAGTCCCCGGTAGTCCACACAGAACCTGAGTTCTGGAGTGGCACCAGGTGCAGCAGCTTTGAGGACCAATACCACTGAGCTGGCCCAAGAACTGCTGGAGTGCTCAATAATCCTAGGGTAAGCATTCTGGATACCTCATCCTTAATGCATGCCCTGACCCTGTCAGTCACCCTGTAAATGTTCTGTTTAATAGGTGTACTGTCCCCAGGGTCTACATCATGTGTGCACAAGTGTATGACTCCTGGGATTAGGGAAAACAGTGAGGAAAACTGCCCCAACACGTGGCAACAGTCACCTTGCTGCTCCTCAGTCAGGGGGGAGAGAATCACTCCCTCCACTGACCCATCTTTTTCTCCTGCAGACAGGAGGTCAGGGAAAGGCTTTACCTTGGAAGGAGGTGGAACACAGGTCTCCCTTGAAGATGTTCAGTCTGCCTGGGTTGGTAAGCATATCCACCCGGTCAATGGCAGCCTGTCAGGGTGATCAAGAGCCCCTGGATCCTGAAATAGTGGCCCAGGGGACCGCCAAGAAGAGGAAGGGCAGGGGATGCAGGAAACCGGCCCCCAAAGTTCCCACCGCCCGGGAGGAGGCAGAGCCTGAGGGTGATGCCCCCGGAGCCTACAGGGGAACAGGTGACTGAACTGGGTATGAGATGAAGGGGCACCACCTTCGCTGACTGTAAACAGCTTAAGATGGATGGATCATGCTATCAAGCATTAATAAAACTGAAACTGTGCAGTTGCTGCTCTATGTAATTCAGAAGATAATGGCAATTTACAGGACACAGCTCTGCAATTTCTTGGTGATACCAGAATGTTTGTGAGGGCTTTTGCTTGAATAATTTTTTTGGTGTGATTTATTCCTGCATATTATGTCCTACTCTGAAGATTACATAGAAAACTGTCACAGGAGCACTCCGTTTTGGAGAATGCTTTGGTTGTACTTGGTGATGCATTACAGGAGAAGATTGGAAAGTTAGAAAAGATCAAAAAGTAGTTTAATTTTACCAGGCTATATGGCCATTTAATGACATGATGTTTGCAGTTGAATATGGTTCCGGTGCGATTGCAAGTTAAAATCAAACCTGCTATTTTTATTGAAGACTCGAATTTTTTTGAGAATTTCAGCTTCATAGACAAGTGAGTGAGTCAGTCAAATAGTTTATTTCGGGGACAAAGCCCATAAACATAAGATGCATAAATAATTAAAACAAAGCATATGAAGTAAAGGACATAGAGGGTTATTACAACTTTCGAGGAGGTGTTAATCCATCCCAAAAGGGACGGTAAAGTGACGGATATACCACCAGCCGTATTACAAGTTCCATCGGATATAATGGACTCGTAATACGGCTGGTGGTATATCCGTCACTTTACCGTCACTTTTGGGACCGATTAACACCTCCTCCAAAGTTGTAATAACCCCCATAGTGTATAATAAAAGAGCATCACATCAAAGCATGCAAAAGTACTCCTTTGTCGTTACTCATAAAAATCATTCATATTAAAGCACACCGCCATTTACTGCAGCATGTAATATATGTACGCATACACTAATTTTAAAATATGTCAGCTGATAAAGTTTAAGCCTATGCCTTGATTATCTTTGATGTAGCACTTTCTCCAAGGGCTACAGTACAACTCCTATGGTTTTCCTTATACACCTCACTGCTAGATGATAGCTTCCAAGGTTGAGGGCCATCGGGGTACTGCTGTCGGATCTTAAGATCCTACATGCCTCTGCATAATGTCTCATGCCTAGAGTAAAACATAATGGCCTTATCCAGGACCTCTTAAATTCGGCACATGCTGGGCAGAAGAAAAGCAGATGTTCAAATGCAGGGTTCAAATGCAGGGGCAGGTTTGAAAGTCATAAATTCCTTTAGCAGACTGTAGGAAAGTACCATCTTGCCTGGCATGTTACCCCCATATTTCACTGTATATATGTTGTTTTAGTGTATGTGTCACTGGGACCCTGCCAGCCAGGGCCCCAGTGCTCATAAGTGTGCCCTGTATGTGTTACCTGTGTTATGACTAACTGTCTCACGGAGGCTCTGCTATCCAGAACCTCAGTGGTTATGCTCTCTCATTTCTTTCCAAATTGTCACTAACAGGCTAGTGACCAATTTTACCAATTTACATTGGCATACTGGAACACCCTTATAATTCCCTAGTAAATGGTACTAAGGAACCCAGGGTATTGGGGTTCCAGGAGACCCCTATGGGCTGCAGCATTTCTTGTGCCACCCATAGGGAGATCTGACAATTCTTACACAGGCCTGCCAGTGCAGCCTGAGTGAAATAACATCCACGTTATTTCACAGCCATTTACCACTGCACTTAAGTAACTTATAAGTCACCTATATGTCTAACCTTTACCTGGTAAAGGTTGGGTGCTAAGTTACTTAGTGTTTGGGCACTCTGGCACTAGCCAAGGTGCCCCCACATTGTTCAGGGCAAATTCCCCGGACTTTGTGAGTGCGGGGACACCATTACACGCGTGCACTATACATATGTCACGACATATGTATAGCGTCATAATGGTAACTCCGAACATGGCCATGTAACATGTCTAAGATCATGGAATTGTCACCCCAATGCCATTCTGGCATTGGGGAGACAATTCCATGATCCCCTGAGTCTCTAGCTGAGACCCGGGTACTGCCAAACTACCTTTCCCGGGGTTTCACTGCAGCTGCTGCTGCTGCCAACCCCTCAGACAGGTTTCTGCCCTCCTGGGGTCCAGCCAGGCTTGGCCCAGGAAGGCAGAACAAAGGACGTCCTCAGAGATAGGGTGTTACACCCTCTCCCTTTGGAAAAAGGTGTCAGGGCTGGGGAGAAGTAGCCTCCCCCAGCCTCTGGAAATGCTTTGATGGGCACAGATGGTGCCTATCTCTGCATAAGCCAGTCTACACCGGTTCAGGGATCCCGCAGCCCTGCTCTGGCGCGAAACTGGACAAAGGAAAGGGGAGTGACCACTCCCCTGACCTGCACCTCCCCTGGGAGGTGCCCAGAGCTCCTCCAGTGTGCTCCAGACCTCTGCCATCTTGGAAACAGAGGTGCTGCTGGCACACTGGACTGCTCTGAGTGGCCAGTGCCAGCAGGTGACGTCAGAGACTCCTTCTGATGGGCTCCTTCAGGTGTTGCTAGCCTATCCTCTCTCCTAAGTAGCCAAACCTCCTTTTCTGGCTATTTAGGGTCTCTGCTTTGGGGAATTCTTTAGATAACGAATGCAAGAGCTCATCAGAGTTCCTCTGCATCTCTCTCTTCACCTTCTGCCAAGGAATCGACTGCTGACCGCGCTGGAAGCCTGCAAAACTGCAACAAAGTAGCAAAGACGACTACTGCAACGTTGTAACGCTGATCCTGCCACCTTCTCGACTGTTTTCCTGGTGGTGCATGCTTTGGGGGTAGTCTGCCTCCTCTCTGCACTAGAAGCTCCGAAGAAATCTCCCGTGGGTCGACGGAATCTTCCCCCTGCAACCGCAGGCACCAAAGAACTGCATCACCGGTTCTCTGGGTCTCCTCTCTGCACAACGAGCGAGGTCCCTTGAACTCAGCAACTCTGTCCAAGTGACTCCCACAGTCCAGTGACTCTTCAGTCCAAGTTTGGTGGAGGTAAGTCCTTGCCTCCCCACGCTAGACTGCATTGCTGGGAACCGCGTGTTTTGCAGTTACTCCGGCTCCTGTGCACTCTTCCAGGATTTCCTTTGTGCACAGCCAAGCCTGGGTCCCCGGCACTCTAACCTGCAGTGTACGACCTCCTGAGTCGTCCTCCGGCGTTGTGGGACCCTCTCTTGTGACTTCGGGTGAGCTCCGGTTCACTCCACTTCGTAGTGCCTGTTCCAGCACTTCTGCGGGTGCTGCTTGCTTCTGAGAGGGCTCCTTGTCTTGCAGGGCGCCCCCTCTGTCCCCTCACGCAATTGGCGACATCCTGGTCCCTCCTGGGCCACAGCAGCATCCAAAAATCCTAACCGCGATCCTTGCAGCTAACATGGCTTGTTTGCGGTCTTTCTGCACGGAAACACCTCTGCACGACTCTTCACGACGTGGGACATCCATCCTCCAAAGGGAAAGTTTCTAGCCCTTGTCGTTCTTGCAGAATCCACAGCTTCTACCATCCAGTGGCAGCTTCTTTGCACCCACAGCTGGCATTTCTTGGGCATCTGCCCACTCCCGACTTGATCGTGACTCTTGGACTTGGTCCCCTTGTTCCACAGGTACTCTCGTCAGGAAATCCATCGTTGTTGCATTGCTGGTGTTGGTCTTCCTTGCAGAATTCCCCTACCACGACTTCTGTGCTCTCTGGGGAACTTAGGTGCACTTTGCACCCACTTTTCAGGGTCTTGGGGTGGGCTATTTTTCTAACCCTCACTGTTTTCTTACAGTCCCAGCGACCCTCTACAAGGTCACCTAGGTTTGGGGTCCATTCGTGGTTCGCATTCCACTTCTAGAGTATATGGTTTGTGTTGCCCCTATCCCTATGTGCCCCCATTGCATTCTATTGTGACTATACATTGTTTGCACTGTTTTCTATTGCTATTACTGTATATTTTGGTATTGTGTACATATATCTTGTGTATATTTGCTATCCTCATACTGAGGGTACTCACTGAGATACTTTGGCATATTGTCATAAAAATAAAGTACCTTTATTTTTAGTATATCTGTGTATTGTGTTTTCTTATAATATTGTGCATATGACACTAGTGGTACTGTAGGAGCTTCACTCGTCTCCTAGTTCAGCCTAAGCTGCTCTGCTAAGCTACCTTTTCTATCAGCCTAAGCTGCTAGACACCCCTTTACACTAACAAGGGATACTTGGACCTGGTGCAAGGTGTAAGTACCCCTTGGTACCCACTACAAGCCAGGCCAGCCTCCTACACAGACTACCTGACTTTGTATTATGATAGTATGACTCTGTTGTATAAACCCAATATTTCATTTTGACAGTAAACTTGGAATTGAGGTCAATTTGAGATGGACTGAGCCAAAACTTATCCAGATCTTACATGTTCAAATGTGTTTTGATGTATTTAACCCATGGGATAGCGGTACTATTCCCTAAACGTGGTACTTCCTAAAATGCAGACCTATTTATACCCAGTTCCATGATGGACCATAATCTAATCCAATAAGGCAATGGTCTCAGCTTTGCAAGATCACCTATTCATATAAGACCAGTAAAACATAACAGGGGAACAGACAGGGTGCTTTATGGTAGACAAAACAATGATTTCATAAAATATTTTTTTGGTTGCTCGATAACCCTTGTGTGTTCTTTGGGCCCCATACCTCTGACCCATGTAGGGCTGCTGACTGCACCCTGACTCTATAAATTTTGATCACTGGGGTTACCGATTTTGGGGTGGAAGTTTTAAACTGTTTGGTGACCGAGGTTGCACCATGGAGTAAGGTGAGTTCAGATTTAAAGATCTGAGCCTTCCATTTGGAGGATTTGTTGAACCTTATCCCCAAATAGTCAAATATGGTCCAACTGCTGAATGGAGTTCTAATCCACACATGTGTAAATCCTGATTAAAGGTTTTATGAGGATTTAAGGTCATTATCTTGGTTCTAGAGGTATTCACTTCCAGCCCCCTAGCATTACAATACTCCACAAAGCTATTCAGTTGATTTTGTAACCCTCCTTGGGGTGCATGATAGTAATACGGTATCCTCCGCAAATAATAAAGCAGGTGTGGGAAATGCCCCCCTAATTTGGGGCAGTCATGGACAACTTCTAGTAAGAGTTTCACCAGATTATTAATGTAAAGGGAGAACAGGGTTGGAGCAAGGGCACATCCGTGTCATACCCCATGTACAAAGGGTATACGGTCAGTAAGCTCCCCCCAATACTCCACCCTACCTGGGCAAAGGTTTTATCATGCAATCTAATTAAGATGTCTCGTAAGTATGGTAAAATACCCATTGTGGTGAGTGACTACCACAGGAGACATCTCAGGACCAAGTAAAAGCCTGCCCTCAGGTTGACAAAAGTAATATACACATGATCTTTCAGCAGGGCCACATACTTCCACCTTAGAAGATTTAAACCGAACACCTGGTGGATGGTGCTTACTTTACTGCTCGGTAGAGGGAGAGAATTCTCTTCTTATTCATCAAGTCCTGGAGCCTGCAGTGGGTCTGATGACAAAGTACCTTTAGCAGGTTATCGAACTGGCTTATAGACCTAAATTGATGGGGAGGTCCTATAACCCTTCTTAAAAATAGGGATTATTTCAGCTGCCTGCCAGAACATGGGTATATCATCACCTTCCAGAATTTTGTTTGACATGGCATTGATGTAAGGGCCCCATACATTGAGGATGAGTAGAAGAGGTCTCCTGGAACTTTATGT
Organism: Pleurodeles waltl; assembly: GCF_031143425.1. Taxonomy (NCBI): domain Eukaryota; kingdom Metazoa; phylum Chordata; class Amphibia; order Caudata; family Salamandridae; genus Pleurodeles; species Pleurodeles waltl. The sequence continues at coordinate 1,177,263,935 of NC_090444.1, forward strand.
GGTCCTGGCACCTCACTGGGACACAGAGTTGATGGCCACTAAAGTCTTGTTCAGGGCATGCCTATTGATTTTTCCCTGCTCTGATAGCGATTCCAGTAGGCAAAACTAACTAAGGTGCTGCATTCTTGGGGACTGTCAGGGGGAGTGCAGCATAAAGACTGATAAAATGATCAACCTATTGCTGGGGTTGTACCATACGTTCAATGGTCTATTTGTGGTAGCATCCACATGAGAGTAGATCTGCCAAAAAAGGTGTTAAGCTTTATTAATTGATGGCTTCAACCAAGGGCACCCACCCAGAAATTATCCATTCCTGTTTGCAAGAGGTGGTAATGTTTTTGAATGAGGAATGATAATGCCTAATAAGATCTCGGTTGCCAGCTTTGATGGCACTAATTAAAAGATCTTTGGCATGATGGCACTCCCTTGTGTACCAAGAGGAACGTTTATGCACCCCCTGTGTAGAAGGTCTTTCAATTTTAGTACCTAAAGTACATAAGGCTTTGAACAGGACGATATGCGGCTTGCCCGGGGGGGTTTGGTTTGAGGGAGTGTCATAATAAGGGCCCATTATGTTGTTGAAGGTGGTATAGATTAATGTGTGTCTCCCAGTTAAGACAAATTTCGGACCCCTTTACTGCCTATTATTTGCAAGCGACAGTGTTGTTGTGGAGTGAGATATTATCTTTACCATGGGATTAAGTAGCTTTCCGTCTAGGGACAGTACAAGGGCATTGTGATCACTATGAATGGACAAGCCTTCAAGGGGCTCAAAACTAGTCGTAAAATCTTCTGCAACCAAGGGGGGAAAATTGTCAGGATGCTCGTTGAGAAGTGGGTTGGATACTTAACGGTAGGTGAAGCTTTAGATCTACTCACTGAACGGTTGTAGAAATTAAATACATTAAACATGCACCCATTTGATCCACTAATTTGTAAACCCAAAATATAATTACTATTTGTGTCTAATCTTTTAGTACATATTCCTGGCAAGGTTGGGAGCTATATTAAAAGGGCGCAAGAAGGGCGACCTGCCCTTGATGTTGCCGCTTCTATTCTAAATTAGAATACCCTTTCCAGAAAACTTTGTCCAGGGCCCAAGTTTCCTGGAATAACACAATGTCATACCTGCTAATAAAGTTATGAGCAATCATGGTTTACCCTCTTTTACCAGCAATACTCCAAAAAGTGATTTTCAAAGTGCTATTCCTGCAGTCACCTAACTGATTAATGTCTACAGTTTCCCTTTCCATGGGTTTGCAGATAATTTCACTGAAGGATAAACATTCATTAGTTGTGGAAGATTGATTAATGGCTACAGTTTTCTTTTCCATGGGACTGCAGACAAGTTCACTGAAGGATGTGCCATCATGATGCAGGAAAACAGAGAGGACTTGGGGAACTGTATTCATGAAGAACAGATCTAGAAGCAACCCCTATCCCTTAGTCAGTTGATTTCATTCAGACAGGACCTTTCTAAGCTCGGAGACCATCAAGTGTTCCTGACACTGGATGGTGTTGGGGATAGATACTGAGCATGAACATATTATGAAACCTGAGAATTACATTTCTGAGTTGACCCATAAAACTGTAAATGACTCTGCACTTAGCCATGCCAAAGAGGCCCTTGAGAACTTAGAATGGTGATGGAGTTAAACAAAACTGCACAACATTGTAAATTAGAGAAGTTACAAAAGGACATTAAGAAATATGACCAGTTTGAGACCTATTTATATTTCAGTGAAGATTGATACAAGTAAGACGGAAGGGGTCTCTATATAAACAGGTGCAAGATCCCGTACCAGAGGATTGTCACTTTTTCTGGTACATCAACTCAGAGAGTTCAGCCACAAATAGTATTCCGAGCACAAGTGTGTCCTCCTTGCTCCTGGGTGCCAGCAATCAAGACCCTATTTTTTAAGGAGAGGTCAGGGAACATGGGGACATCAGAGAGGAGGGAGAGGAAGGGGGGGGGGTTTACAATCCATAGGAGACACATGGGGAGGTGTCTGCAGCTGCTACTACCACTGGTGGAAATAGAAATCCTCCTACTGCTCCCATGGCCCCCATTCTCAATTTGTCCAAACATTCCCTAGCACCCACAGATATCCATTTCAATCAGGGAGTCTGTCTTTTGTATCTACTCCTAAATCACATTTTATTTGGTTAACGTAGAATGGTTCACAGAGATATGAATTTTCCAAGTAAAGCGAAAAGCTATAAGTGTATTATTGTACCCAGGAGCGAGAGTCTAGCCATCCAGTCACTGAGAAAGAAAGGGGGGAAAGTTACTAAAGATGCTGACATCTTGGGGTGGGTGTCCAGGATGTAAATAATTACTGTATGGAGATACTGAAACAGCTCTCTCACATTAATTGTTTAGCAGAGATTAAGAAAGGTCCTGAAAATGTACATCAGAAAGTAGATAGAGATACTCACCAAATTGGGTTTGGAATAAGGTTTACTTTAAACATGAACAAGCAACATCCATCGACTCCAGTGCTTTATAAATTACTTAAAGTACACAAGAGACTGCCTAACCTACAGGGTAGCCCCACTGTATCTGGGTGCAGCTCAGTTTTAGAGCTATTGTGTCAATACATGGATTTATTTCTTTAAACCAAAAGGTATCCACCACCAGGCATTACTCCGAGATAGCATGCAATTCATCAATACAATACAGTAGAAAGTACTCCCTTCTCAAGAGACAATGACCCTCATTATGAGTTTGACGGAGGGGATTACCCCATCCCAAAAGTGACGGATATTTAGTCCGCCGTATTACAAGTCTCATAGGATAAAATGGAACTTGTAATACGGCGGGCGGGATATCCGTCACATTTGGGACGGAGTAATCCCCTCTGCAAAACTCTTAATGAGGCCCAATTTCTTGACTGCAATGGAAAACCAGTCCTTATTTACAAACATTTGCTGAAGAAGGCTTTACAAGTCATTAAGAAGGTGTTGGCTCAAAAAGTTCAGCCATATCAGGCACCCCATGGTTCATTACCTTGTTGTTAGAAATTGCACTCACAGTGAACTATTTTCTGTTTGAAGGTCAGTATTTCATTCAAACAAAAGGTGTGACAATGGGGACAGGATTTGCTCCAGACCTAGCGAGCCTTTTCATGACTTACTATGAAAAAAGCACATCTTTAACTCTACTAATTATTTTCAGTAGAACATCAAAAAGTGGTACAGGTATAGAGATGATGTCTTCCTAAAATGAGAAGACACAGGCACTAGATTACAGGAATGTCATACCTGGCTCAAAACATTGTCTATGGATATCCAGTACACAATACAGTCTGACAAGGATGAGATACCATTTCTAGACCTTCTGGTTAAGGTCACCAAGGGTAAGAGTTACACCACTCTACATAGGAGGCAGACTGAAATTAACTTCCTTTTACAGTGCCACAATCAAAATCCCAGAGGTTTAAGGGATAATATCCCCTTTGGGAAATTTCTGCTCATCTGGATGAATTGTTCCAAGAAGGAGGATTTATTCAACGAATATGATATCTTGATCGGACACCTGATTGAAAGAGGTTCTCCTACACGTTTAGTCAGGCAATCAAGAAAGAGAATGGTACAATCGGAGAAATTAATGGCTGGAACCAAAACAAAGGAATGGTAACGTAGATCAGCTGATCTGTGCCAGTACTTTCAGTCCTGTAAGTAACAACATTAAAAATATTGTATCTAAACACTGGGATCTGGTGAAGAATCAGCTATCCAATACTGATAAACATTTTTTTTTCTCCTTTAGGAGGGGCCCGAATCTCAAAGACAGGGTGGTTAGGGCTTCCTTACCTCTATCAAAAAAACAATATTGAGCAATCTATGGGGTTTACCACCTGTACAGAGACACCATAAATGTGGACATTGTATAGCCTGTAGATTCTCGATAGATAGTAAAACTTTTGTTCATGGAACTGTTGAGACTGATCTGGATTTTATTTTCCAGTTTTCTCCAAAGATTTGATATATGTGATTTGGTGCCCGTGTGGTTTGAGCTACAATGTCTAGACTAGGAAGATGACAAGGAAACAGATTTTGTAACACAGTAGTAGAATCAAATGTGGTACATTTGGGGCTTCCCTTGTGGAACACTTTAATTTGGCATGACATAACGTAGATGAAATTAAGTGGCAGATGACCAAATTGATCAGGCAACAATTGAGAGGTGGTGACCTCGCAGTTTACTGTCACAAAGAGAACTGCTATGGATCAACAAATTAGATTCCATCACCAATGGACTTAATACTGTGCAAGATTGGAATCAAGTAGCATTCTTTTGAATATTTCTTTTTAATATACTAGAATTCCCGGGCATTGGTCTGTGATCAATCCCCTGACAGTGACTTGCACCATTTATCCGGAATGTCTATTTTTGATAATAATGTAACAAATGGTCATATACTGTTTTGTGCATAAACCAATGACTTTTTCCTTTGTATGTGAAATTATCTCTCTTATGTTATTGTACCATCCATAATGTGTACTTTGTTTCAAACTTGCTGTCATTATGGGTCTACATTACTAAGTCTTCATGTCATTTGGCCCCGTAGTACTTTTCTATGTTCATTGTGAGCCCCCTAGAGTTTGTATTAATTTTATAACCCATCTTTTTGCAGTGATTTTGCTGGGAGGTTTTTGTTAGGCCATTATTTGTCCGAATTGGGATATTGTCAATTTTTGTGATGCCCCTGGTTGCATTTCTACCCTCAGAGAGAAGCCGTGAGGTGTGCACTTTATGCACTGGGACTTTGAGACCACAATTTGGACCTCCGAGCATGCGTAGTGTTATTCCCTTTGACTCTGCTCTGGAGGATGGTGCTACATGCCTTTGCTGGATGGCATAATAAGCTCATTTTCATTCTGATAATAGTGAGCACATGGCTAATCATGTATATTTGTTGGGCTTTTTCAGCTAATCCTGACAAGAGTGCTGAATGGTGGTTGATTTGACAGGTTATGCAGAGTCCTGAATAGTGGACCAGCATTGTTGCTGACTCGTGGTAATATCCTCGAAGCATGTAGCATGAAGGTTTTTGATGATTTACTCAGCTTCAGTGGTCACATTGGTCTGTCTGATCACATTGTTTAATAGACACAGTGATTTTCGCTGCAATATATATATCGACTTCTGTAACATTGATGAAGGTAAAAAGTAGAGGTGTTGTCGATTCATTTCTTTGGTGTATAGAAACCAGGTGATGCAAGGATGAGGAAACAAACTTAGAGGTCCCCCTTATTGTGATAGTGTTGTGGGATTTTCTGGTCACTGATGAAATATCTATTGTGGTGGTTTTATGGCACCATGTTACTCAAAGGTTTAGGGTTCTATATATTTCTTTGCACATTTTAGATCCATTTCAAGGGGATGCTTTGCACATTTTGTATGGTCATAAGTGTTCTTTGAAGAGAAGTGTAGTGTGCCTTTTTCAATCTTGATACAGATTTAGGTGGTCATTCTGACCCTGGCGGTCTTTGACCGCCAGGGCGGAGGACCGCGGGAGCACCGCCGACAGGCCGGCGGTGCTCCAATGGGGATTCCGACCGCGGCGGTAAAGCCGCGGTCGGACCGGCACCACTGGCGGGGTCCCGCCAGTGTACCGCCGCCCCATTGAATCCTCCGCGGCGGCGCAGCTTGCTGCACCGCCGCGGGGATTCCGACCCCCCCTACCGCCATCCAGATCCCGGCGGTCGGACCGCCGGGATCCGGATGGCGGTAGGGGGGGGTCGCGGGGCCCCTGGGGGCCCCTGCAGTGCCCATGCCACTGGCATGGGCATTGCAGGGGCCCCCGTAAGAGGGCCCCTACATGTATTTCACTGTCTGCTGCGCAGACAGTGAAATACGCGACGGGTGCAACTGCACCCGTCGCACAGCTTCCACTCCGCCGGCTCGATTCCGAGCCGGCTTCATCGTGGAAGCCTCTTTCCCGCTGGGCTGGCGGGCGGTCTGAAGGCCTCCGCCGCCCGCCAAGGTCAGAATGAGGGCCTTAGTCTTTAGTTACTTCGTAGAGGATGTTTCTAAATTCTTCATTTTTTACTTTTCTTTCATTGTAAGCATAGCAAGCCATGCATGTTTCTGGGTGAAACCCAGGAGTCATGGGCAAAGATGAAACTTTGGGATTGCTGTCCTCTTAGGAGAGTCAGAAGATAAAATGTGGGTGAAACTCGACTATTGTTTTTCACCTGTGACAGGAAAAACTCTAACCCATCGGGCACAATAAAGCAACAATCATGGGTGTTGGTGGAAAGTTATCCAAAGCATCCAAGGTAATCATACTTACTGCCATTTCCTTTCCTTAAGGTTACTGATGGCAACATCCTCTTGGAAGGACCTATACAGAATAAAAGCATCATCAATAATGACATTCCCTGTTACATACTTAGAAGAACTGAATGTGTTTTCATCCCTGATTATTACTCCAGAATCTGTGTTAAATAATAAACTAACAAATTTAATGTCAACCCAGCCTCTGCATCCATATATCTGCCCATCCCTCCTACAATCTGTCATATCATGCATTGCGCCCTTCTCCTCACTTGGAACACTATTCACTGCACCATTCACAAGAGCACCTAGGACATACTGGCAAGATCTACACCAGTGGTTCCCAACCTGTGGTACGGGGACCCCTGGGGGTCCGCGGAGCCTCCTCAGGGGGTCCGCGACTGCTTGGATAATTAAAAAATATTAAAAGATTATGGCCCTCATTCTGACCTTGGCGGTCGGCGGAGAGGCGGCGGTCGGACCGCGAACAGACCGGCGGTATTAAAAATGGCATTCTGACCGCGGCGGTCACCGCCGCGACCGACCGCCACTTCCCCACTCCGACAGCCACGGCGGTCATGACCGACGGGCTGGAGTCTGCGCACTCCGGTCCGGCGGTCGACCCAAGACCGCCAACGGTATCATGACCCTGCTTACCGCCGCGGTTTCTGGCGTTCGGGAACCGCCATGCGAACCATGGCGGTAGGCACTATCGGGGCCAGGGAATTCCTTCCCTGGCACTGATAGGGGTCTCCCCCACCCCCCACTGCCCCCCCGAGTCCTCCCCCCACACCCTCCACCCCCCTGCCACCCCCCAGAGGTGGTACGAACCCCCTCCCCACCCCCACCCCGACATGCACATACACGCACCCCGACATGCACACACCCCCAACATGCACATATACACACCCCCTACACACACACATACACAACGGGGACACATACCCGCACACATACATGCCGACATGCGCACCCGCCGAACTACACACATCGCCCATAGGCACAGCAGCACTCCCCGCCCGCATGCACGCACTCACACACCCCCTCTACACACTCACACGCACACCCCCATGCACGCACACATCACACAACACCCCCCACCCCCTCCCCTCACGGACAATCAACTTACCTTGTGTGTTGGTCCTCCGGGAGGCGACGGGAGCCATAGGGACGTGACCGCCAACAGAAGACCGCCAACAGAAGACCGCCACACAGAAATGTGGGTCGTAATTCTGGGGGCGGTGTTCTGCTGGCGTGGCGGTGGAGGTTGACCAGTCTCCACTTTCCCGCCGACCGCCAGTGTGGCTGCTGGCGGTATTCCGGCGGAACGCTCCCAGCGGTCGGAATACGCGCAGCGGCATACCGCCGCGGTCGGCGGTCTTTACCGCGGCGGTAACTCGGCGGTCTTGCGAAAAGACCGCCAAGGTCAGAATGAGGGCCTCTGTCCCCAGCTTTCAGTAATGACTTAGTGGGGGGTCCCCGGACTCCAAGAACGAGTCAGTGGGGGTCCCCGGGTTCCAGTAATCATAAAGTAGGGGTCCACAGAAGTCAAAAGGTTGGGAACCACTGATCTACACTGATTGCTATATTATTTGCCAATGCACATTTACATTAAACTATGTGATACAGAACCATCTTTTGAAAGCTAATTATTTTTATTAAACCATATTTTTTTTCATTTGAAATTTCAAGCACACACTAAAGGACTGCATTGGCGTTTGCACTGACCAACCAGTAAAAGACATGTGCACCCATACACCAGTGCAAAACGTTATCTTTTTGCTCTGGTCAGCGCAGATGTTTGAGCAAATCTAACATGCAGTGCAAATGTACGCAACCTGTGCAATTACATTTACAATGCCAGAGTGCACAAAACAGTTGTCCTCATTTTCTCAAACCATACCATACATTGACAGACTATAATGTAGCAAATTATACAATTACGGACCATACCATACCATACTTTACGACAGAGCATCCCATAACATGACCATACCATGACACGGCATAACACATCAGCATAATAAACAACATAACTACAAAAATTGACAAAGACAACAGATCTCACATGAGTGAGACCTTTGGTTTTACCAATGCTTGTTGTTTGTGTAGCTTACATCGTGGAGGAGAAAAGTATCTGTTTTTTCATTTAAATAGACCTGAAATACCCAGCATTTCATACATTAGGGAAGGTGTTTAAAGGAAACGTGAAGACATTTCACACCAGAAGAACAACTTGTTCCTCTGATATGGCTGTGTGAAGAATAGAATGCTCCATGATAAACTGGGAGTGCTGATAGGTTTATGAGTAAGGATGTTATAGCAGTGTGTGAATGTTTTGAAGCAATTATTTAAAAAAAGATGTCAGCCTGTGCATGCATACAGACCAACGTCTTTGAATGTTTCTGTAATAAAGTTGTACAAAAACATTCAAAGATATTTGTTCAAAAGAGAAAAGCATACAACGGCCCTCAAGTCATTGGCACTGAAAGGGACAACTTTCTCCGTGGATGATGATATTGTACTTTGAAAGAATGTAGTCACTGCAAATGACAGGAACCAACTGCTTGATGTGGGCTGATCATTTGCTCATGTTATATTATGTTCAGAACAGAAGCAAAATATGAGTGACAGTTGAACAAACCAGAAGAAGATAAAAACAGGCTTAAGCTCCTAAATTTAATTATACTGTATTTAGATGTTTTATTAAAATCATAGGGGGTCATTACGACCTTGGCGGGCGGCATCAGCCGCCCGCCAAGATCTGACCGCCAATGCAGCCGCACCCCCGCCGCAGCCATTTGGAGATCCCCGCCGGCCCAGCGGGGATTACGGCCGCAACATAGGAGCCGGCTCCAAATGGAGCCGGCGGTGTTGCGGCTGTGCGACGGGTGCAGTTGCACCCGTCGCGCTTTTCACTGTCTGCATAGCAGACAGTGAAAAGCTGCATGGGGCCCTGCCAGTGGCATGGGCAGTGCAGGGGCCCCCAGGGGCCCCACGACTCCCCATTCTGCCAGCCTTTTCCTGGCGGTGCAAACTGCCAGAAAAAGGCTGGCAGTCGGGGACTCGTAATCCCCTGAGCAGCGCTGCAAGCAGCGCTGCCCAGGTGGATTAACACCGCCGGGACTAAAGTGGCAGAATACCGCCGGCCCCGGCGGTGCGACCGCGGTGCTTTCACCGCGGTCGTAATACGCCTGGAAGCACCGCCAGCCTGTTGGCAGTGCTTCCGTCATTTTAGCCCTGGCGGTCCCGTACCGCCTTGGTCAAAATGACCCCCATAATGTCTTGGCTAATGCTATACCTAAAAATGTGTAGGTGTTAGGTATATGGGCAGAAAACATTTTAGACTGAGGCCTGATGTGTAAAAACTAATAAGTACTCAACCCAACTGTGCAGGTTTAGGCACAAACACTTATAGGTGTCATGTATCTGACTGTCAACTGCATTGCACAGGCGCAACTCTACATTGGCAATGAATTGGGCAAGCATATGCCTGCTTCACCAACTCCATGACTGCTGTACTGCAGTCCAGCAGCTGACCCAGCCCCTCTCCCCAACTGTACCCATCTTCAACTGTGGCTACCCTAGCATCACACAAAGAGGAAATAAAACTGTGCAGGCCACAGAAAGCCATCATTGGTACTGCAAGAGGCCCTGCGTGCAGGCTGGAAACAATGCAGGGGCGATACGGGCAACACCGCACAGTCAGGAAGCAACACAAACAAGCAGAAAAGCTTGTGATCAAGCCACAGCAGACATACACGGCCAGTAACTATCACTTAAATTACGAGATGCCTCGCACCCATGCATTCAATATGGACAGGCCAGCCACTTATTCCCTCAACTGCAGCCCTGCCCCTGCACCTTGGCTCTAGTAACTACTTGCAGTGCCTTTCACATAGGGTCCACCTCACTACTGTCAGCCAAGAGCACAAACTCCCAATCCCAGTTCTACAGAACACCACCCTGCCTCAGATAGCTGTCTTTCAGAAAGCCAGCAACCTTGGACTGTGAGGCTGTGAACTTCAAGCCACCAATGCACAATTTGCACCTTGCACCATGCCACAAATTCCAACCCACCAGCTCATCCAGGCAGCACAAATGTCCGAGAAGCAATATGACATCCAAACCATTCCTAGAACCTTTCATGCTTACCGGGCCTCCACCGACACAAGAGCTAGACAGAAAACTTGGATTGAGTGCCTAGAAACATACATTGTGGTGCTAGCCATTGAAGATGGCAGATAATGCCCACTACTTCTGCTTCTGGTGAGGGCGGAAATGTACAAGGCATCAAAAAGTGTCAGCAAAACAGGACCTCCACACATCTGAACCCGGACCGCACACTTTGAACCCCTTTCCAAACTAAAATATGAGCGCTTCATACCCTCTCAAACGTGACAATGCCAGAAGGAATTTGTGAACACATCCGATGCCCTCCTCAAGGAGTTGGCCAGTACCTGCATCATGCTACCAAGAACAAGATGAAATTAGGGCACAATCATCCAGAGCTGTGCCTCTACCAAACTGAGAAAACAAATCGTACAAGCCCTGAATATGCCAATGTGTGACATTCTCACCCTGGGACATTCAAAGAAGCTATCAAAGAGGAGAGCAGCCCACATGGAGAAAGCCCTACAGAGACCTTCTAAGACAGAATCTGTCAACCTCATCAGCAAAGGCCCCCAAAAAGAGAGGCAAGATACCAACAAACAGAAAGCAGCCAGCTGCCCATGCCGGTGGTGCAAAGGACAGTTTCCTCACACCAGAGACATTGCTCTGCATATGGAAAGCCAAACCATTTTCAAAAGTCTGTCAATCCACTCTGAAGCAAAACAAGCCTCCAAGGAAGAATGTATATGATGCTGAAACCACTCCAGAGGCAAGAAGACAGTGACACAGACAATGACAAGCTAAGTGAGTCAATTTACATTGTCCTGGCCGTCAAGTCAAAAATAATGCCCACCTGGGCTGCCCCAAAGTGTCAAGTCCACTTACAAGGGTAAACTATCATGGCTCTCATTAACAATGGGACCTCGATCAACCTCATGGCCACCAAATGTATAACAAAACTTGCGAAAACTAGCCCCCAAACCCCAAGCTAAGACCAATGAAAGAAAAAGTCTACACATTTGAAAACAACACACTCTTACAGCAGGTGAGAAATTCCACACAGAAATAAACCACCAAGACATGACCACACGAGCAAAAGTCTACAAAACCAAAGAAGGGACAGGCTTCCTCCCAGGCTGCCAGGCAGTACAAGACATCCAACTTATTATTGCTGAAAGCAAAATGAACGCCACATGAGCTGAAACATTAATGCAGGAATTTGCCTCCCTGTTCCATGGCATTGGGTGTCTCATAGGAAGAACTGAACGCCTCCACATAGACAAATCCATAGAACTGATCACACTCTGCCACAGAAAACTTGCATTCCACCTATGGCCCACAGTGGAATGGAACCCGAAATATCCAAGTGACGCAGATATCATTAAAAAAGTTACAGGGCCTACCTCGTGGATTTCTCCTAATAATTATGGCAAACAAACCAAAATAGCCTGGTGTTGTAAGGATTTGTGTGGACATGAGGCCGCCAAGCATAGCCATCAAGAGGGAGTGCCATCTGACACCCACAGTGGGTACCATTGTAGGTGAGCTCTCAGGGTCCTATTGGTTTTCAAAAAAGGATTTACAATGAGGATACCACTAATATACCATTAATCCTCGACTCACCAGATTACAACCTTCTCAGCTCACATGGTGCTGAGATGGTACAAAAGGTTAAACTGCAGCATCTCAAGTGCGGCTTAAGTTTTTTTAAAAACAGTATCAAAGAAGTACATACAGGGCTACAAGGGGTGCTAAAGGTCAGTGATGACATCCTTTTCCATGCCCCAGCCCTAGATAGCTACCTCACCTTCCTGAGAGCCATATTCGCTGATCTAAAAGACCACATTTTAACACTACACTGTGAAAAATACAAACCTCTCAAGCAAAGTATCAGCTCTTTTGGTTATCAATTTTTGCACAGGGAGTCACACCAGACCCTGAAAAAGTGAAGGACATCCAAGAAGCCCCCACACCAATGTCCATATCCGAGTTCAGGAGTTTCATCATACTGTGGCTCCTTCATCCAAAACCTGGCCAACCTCACCATGTCTCTGCAGGAGCTTGTGAAATCTTCTACTCCATGGGTCTGGGGCAGTGAACAAGAATAAACCATCCAAAACATGAAAATTACACTCTGGAGAAACAACTCTTGCATACTTCAACCCTGAAAGGGAATAAGAGCTGGCATTGGACACCAGCCCCACAGGACTGGAAGCTGTGCCATCACAACGCCAAGGTTTTGGAGAGTTGGCTCCCACAGCCCACGCAAGCAGAGATTTACCACCCACAGAGCAAAGATACTCACAGATCAAAAAGTAAGCCATTGCTGTACACTGGGGGTGCCACAACTTCGACGTCTATCTGGATGGGCATCTATTCACGGATCATAAACCATTCATCTCACTCTTTAGGCGGTCTGCTTTCAAACAACCACCTAGGACCAAAAATGGAATTTAGAGCTTCAAAACGTTCACTTTACAACAGAATACTTGCCAATTTACCGCAACCCGGAAGATTTTCTCTTGCTGCATGCCTGACTTGCCACTTTTGCTGAAGAAGGTGCCCATAACACTGAAGAGTATGTGAGATTGATGCTAGAGCTTCTCATCAGGATGACTGCCTCCAACTAGCCATTACAGTAGTCCAGACCAATAGTTGGAAGTTCCTACTAGATCACTCTGCTCACGAAGAAGACAGTTGGCCCACCAATCCCACCACCATGTGCAGCAAGAACTGACCGTTACAAAGGAAGGGTACCTCATGAAAGGTACAAGGTTGGTCACTCATAGAAGTCTAAGACACTAAGCAATCCAACTGGAATATGAGTCACATCAAGAAGTAGTGAAGACCAAAAGTGGACTCCGGAGCAAAATTTGGTTCCCAACCTGTAGAGAAAGCTGAGCAAAAGTGTGTAGCATGCAAATCGGCCAGTAACCCCGACCATCCGGCCCTTGTTATCACCACAGACCCAACGCTCTGTGGCAAAGAGCAAGTACAGACTTGAACAGCCTCCATGACGGCAATCATATGCTGATAGTCAGCTACGTCTTCACAAAGTATCCTGAGATAGTAGCATTCGCACCAGCTGCATGAGTCATACTGAAATTTGAAAAGATCATGCCAACCCCCAGCTTCATAGGTTAGTCGAGGACAGACGAATGGCCCATATTTATAGTACAGGAATGGGTGAAATACCTTCCATCCCAAAACACTAGACATAGGAGCATCACAGAACAGTAGCCCCCGACAAACAAGGAGGTTGAGAGATTTGAGCAAACAATAACCATAATCATCCTATAGCCAGAGCGTAGATGATAAGTGTAGAAAATGCCATCTATAAGATCCTGGGCAGAACACCTCAAACCGCTCTGAAGATTGTAAAAGATGCTACAACATTTATGTCATTCACCAAAGGCGAACCAGGCATTGTGATCCACAGCTCGGAGAACAGGTGGTTGTGAAGGATTGCCATCCAGGGAGAAAATTCAGTTTCCCACTCAAGCCCAAACCATGTGGGTTAACGGGAATCAAAAGGACTATGATTACTGCATGGTGGGGAACAGAAACTATCACCCAGAATGTCTTCCATTTCAAAAGATTCTGGAGTACCAAATACCATACACATGTGATCCAGGGCTCTACTGAATTTAGACAAGATGACAAGCCCAATAACTTTGTAAAGTACACAGCCCCCGGATCTGCTGTAAGCGCCCCTCATCAACACATGCCAGGATTGCTTAGATACCACCTCTGGAGGGAACTCTGGATATAGGCTCACACTGGAAAATGACCAGCCATCACAAGCTATGACATTGTGGTACAGAAAGGTATTTCCTGAGATCCAATCGTGCACCATTGCAGCTATTCAAGGACTTTGTTTCAGAGTGAGATGGCCCACTTAGCCCAAATGGAAGAAGAGCTAGGCCAGTTTTCAAATATCAATAGTCTGTTTGTGTCTATTTGTACTACCCTATGTTTTCATTTGACCCCACCTTTACACTCTGAGTTTTGAGCAAATATGAAAGCAGCTTGTTTTATTTTATCATAAGGGAGGAATGTAGTGCTGTGGCTGTTAGAATTGCCACTTGCAGTCAGTAGTGAAAGGGGTTAGAAGAGACACAACCATTAGAAAGAGGGGCATGGTTTAGAGTGGGGCATGATGTGTAAAAACTAATAAATAGCCAACCCGACTAGGTGGTTCAGGCACACACAATAAGCAGTGTCAGGTGTCTTATTTTCTGTTGCATTGCACTAGCTGCAACTCTACACCACCCAATTCACTCCTCAATGCACTCAGTAGTGTAGCCAGTGTCTCATTGGCCCTACTGTAAGGAAGGAAGTGCCCCCCCTGAATACTGTTCGAGTTATAGAGCAATAAACAGGGTTCAATGGGCCCCTCAGGCCTCTGGCCATGGTGCCAGTGTACCTGCTGCATGAATCACTGGTACACCCCTGCATGCACTTCGCCCTTCTGCTTTTCCCCGATTCCATTTAGGAAAGTGAAAGCCCAATTATTGTCTCAACCCCAATATTTTGAATATCTCGATTTTTAACTAATAACTTTAACTCCAAATCTCCAGTTGATCTAGTGGTTAGAGACTACAATTCTTACAGAAAAATACAGATAATAGCAGGGACACATTGAATAGAATATGAATGAATGAAGAACAGAGTTCTAGATCAAAAATAGTGCAAAAAGTATATTTTATATAGAATCACTGATCAATGCGATACAAAGGAAAATGCATGACTCGCCATGAAGGCCCAATTACAGAAGTACAGAGTCATAAAACTTAGCAAAAAATCCCCAATTATGAAAACTCTAGGTAACACCCAAGAATCAAAATCATAAAGAGTATTGGCACCATCCCAAAATAAAATGTAAGAACAAATGGACAGATTCTCAGGCGGAAAATAAAGCCCAAAGGCATGAGCCCATAGTAGATAAAGGAAGAGTCCCCAGAACCCAAGACCCAGAAGACTTTATACAAAACTCACACAAACTAATAAGTGAGTTTGCAAATTCAGCATGGTATGATTAGGGTTAGGGTCGCATTGACATATTACAAACAGCAATATAATAATCTAAGTCTCCAGTACTAACCCATTTCTTAAGGTGAGAGAAAGTCTTTCCCCTGCTCCCTCAGCAACTGCATTCTGGAGTTGCTCAACACAAAATAAAGCATTTCTTTACAGTGGGTCATAGAATTAGCATGCCTCCAATCGAACTTCCAATGGAAAGACCTTAAAAATTATACTTTAGATACACGATGGAAGTTTCATCAACAATACACACTTTTTCAACACAGTTACACATCTTTAATGTCATTTACTTGGTGCGCTGCGGAAACAAGGAGAAAAATGGTTTGCAGAGGGACACCGAGTGGGAGAGGAAATAAGGAAGATCAAGATGAGCAGAACACCAGAAACTGCATCCATTTGAAAAGAAATAGAGTTAAAAACAAAAATGGGGCATAACTACTTCACAATATTAATTACCCTTCCAAGTATCAAACCTGTTTCAAGTGCAATTAATTCATCAGTTATAACCCTATGTATCAATAAAATCATTCACACAATAATTGCACATTTTTGAACAAGCTACTACAAATCTAACACCTGCCTTTTAGAGAGCTGAACTGAATAGCTTGACCAAGAATAAGACATGCAGTAAGTTACTTGTTTATTTTGGACAGTGCGTATGCGATTAGACCTGAGACACTGTTATTTTCGTTTATATGCACTAGTAGCCTACATATGTGCACTTGCAGTGTATGTTTCAAAAGTCTTATGTTTTTTGATTTCTCTGACTTCTTGGATTACTTTGAAGTTAAATGCTAATAAACACCTATACTTCATAACCACATGCTTTTCCTGACTCATGTAAAAACTGATAAAATATTTTACTTTAAAGTAAGTGTAAAATTAAAGGTGCACACAGAAAAATATTGCATAGTAGATATTTTGTCAAGGGACCAATGTTTTTGCTGCATTTTTCAGAAAGTCAATGTGTGCATGTCTTTGTGAACACAATGTTGTAAAATCCAACATGTTTTCTTGACAGTGAGTAAATTCATAGTTTCTAATGTATTCACCCAGGCTGTACACGTCATTCACACATCACTCTGTCCTTCCATGTACTTATTATTAGACCCAATGCTAAAGACTGTAGCGTCGCCAAACACCACTCCGACCCCAAAGGGACATGCACCTACCTTCTCTTTAGTAAGCTACCGGTCACTGGTTCGATTTGGCCCATTAAAGTTCGGAGGAGAGCTGTCAATTTAATTGAGTTCAATTGAATTGATAGCTCCATTCCTTAATAAAAGAGTCAGCCATACAACATTTAAAACCACCTAAAACACAATAAACAGTAACACCACAGTAATATATTTGCCACCACCCATCCACCAATTGTGATAAGCCAAGAATGGTGCTTGCAAACTAAATCAACAGAAACACTAGGGACAATCACTCAGAGTGTCCTTCTATCTGACAACATCAATACACTGTCAATAGGAACAACTGATTCCTGCTATCATTGAGGTAAGTGGGCCATTAAGACTGCTTTAACTTTTAAGTGAGGGGGAAAATAATTTGTTATTATACTAATGTAACATAAAGGTAGAATCATACACTGGGTCCAGGATTCCAATGAATCTTCATAATTTTGCTGTGACAATAAGTTTGAGGACCAGATAATGACCAACACTGTAGGCTTCATATCGGTAGAAGGTAGTTGAGTTAGGCCCCATAGATCTTGCCATGTCTTCATCCACCTTCCTACTGCTGGGCGGGCCCTACCAAACACACACAGGGAGTTCATTACATCACCAAACTCTCACAGCCACTCTCATCCCAACACTCAACACCTCCTACAAGGTTGTGACAGGAAAATGGCAGATGCAATACATAATTTGGGCCTGATTTACAAAAGTAAACTTACACTGGTTTGTAAGTGTAATCTTTGTTGGCATTGACTTTGTGAATCAGGCCCTTTGTGTTGTGACCAAGAACAGGTTAATAAATCTTTCTTAATTTTTTATAGAATATGGAGAAAAAAAGTTACCGCACAGTTAGAATCGCAAAGTCATGCATGCTCAACAAAGTAAATAATTTCACAATTGTTTCTAGTGCTAACAGAAGCAGGTCTAATTTAAGTGGTAGTTAATTTACATCTCATGTGAGAATTATCAATACAAATCAAATACAGTTTGATACAAATAAATGGCTTAGTGGGAACTTCAATTGTCAGACAAAAAAAATTGTGCAACTCCTTCCAGTCCACTCTAGCGTACTTCATTTATACCTTCATGAGAAAGCGAATGCACTCAGACAGCTCTTCAGAGGAAATACTCTTTTGATCCAAAGTGTAAGCAAATATGTACACCTTGGCTACATACAACAGTTAATCTGTCTTTTACTCACAAATTTCTGCTTATATTTGTACAATTTGCTTTGAACAGTAACACATGCACAGTTGATATCAGTTAGGGAATTTAGCAAACATGAAGTAGCAACTGCACAAACCATGTGTCAGTCAAACTTGTACATTTTACTATGGATGAACTACAGAACTGCCATGGAATAATAAAATAAACCTTCTGGAGAAAATACCTCTATTTGCATCTGTCTGTAATTCACAAAAGATTCATGACACATGTTAAAAAAGGCCCTTTCTACAGGGTTATCCCTGAACTTTTTGCCTTTTTCCTCCTATTTTCCTGACCCACTTTCTGTTGTCTTAAGGACTCTGGGCACTTTACCACTGCTAACCAGTCCTAAAGTGCATGTGCTCGCCACCCTACAAGTTGGTCTAATTGGTGTCCCACATGTTTGACTTATTTAATCTACCTGTGAGTCCCTTGAAAAGTGGTATACCATATACCCAGGGTCTGTAAATTAATTGCTACAAGTGGACCTGCAGCGCAGATGGTGCCACCCCCAGGAGTAGCCTTTCAAACTTGTCACAGGCCTGCCACTGCAGGGCCTGCATGCACAGTTTACTGTCACATTGACTTGGAAAGTTAAACTACTTGTCAAGGCCTAAACTCACTTTTTACTACACCTAAGTTACCCCTACAGTAGGCCTTAGATAGCCTTATGGGCAGGGTGCTTTGTATGTAAAAGGTAGGACATATGTCTTTATGTGCTCCATGTCCTAGTAGTGACAAACAGCTTATTTTAGTTTCTCATTGCTGTGTGTGCAGCTCTTCTTATAGGATTGCATTGGAAATGCCCTGACATGGGTAAGTGGTATCTTCTGATCTATGAGGTACAGGGCGGGCATGTTTAGTATGTTTGGAATGATAATGAGAAATACTGCTTACTGGTGTAGGTGGATTTTGTATTACCATTGTAGAAATACCACTTTTTGAAAGTGGGCATTTCTCTGTGCTTATAATTATAGTGGCTTCTGAGTCCAATCCACGTCTGGGGCAGGGTGATAGCTCCACTTGGTGCAACATTTACAGACAGCCATCACACAGGAGGGGTTGGGTGTGACAGAAGAGGCATCTGCATATTGATAGTCTTCCTGGGCTAGGGAAAGGGAGGGTCTTTCACACCTTACATGTGAATAGGCTGCACCCTGCCCTCACACAATGGATTGATTACCCCTTACTGATGTCTGGAGACAGGGCTGGGCTGAAAGGGTGTTGTGCTTCACTTAAAAGGGCTCCTTTGAAGTTATCCCCTGAACAAAGGCATTTATGAGTATAAGTAGAGGGGCTGTAGCCCCCTGATAGGGAAAGCACTTTTAGAACTAGGAGTGAACCTCTTTCAGAAGGACTGCTGAACTGCACAAAATGACTCATCTGGACTGCTCTTTTGTTTATTGCCCTGTTGCCCGTTGTCTGCTAGGTGGCACAAAAGACTCATCTGTATTGCTTCTCCTTCATGGTTCCCAAAGTATGGTGTGCACTGTTACCCAGGAGAACTGCATGGAGAGCACGCTACCCTACTCTAGGATGATGCCCGCCCCTTGTGTCTTCCCCCTACTGTGCAGAAGTCGGGGAGAGTAAGTATTTTCTTGGTTATATCCTCGTAGTGCTCTAGTGGGAGCGCAGAGGAAGCATACACACTCCTTAGTGCCCCAGGGGCACGGGCAAGCAGTCACTCACAAGGCCCTTCGCTGCTGTGGCCCGAGCCGCTTTGGAAGTGGGTTCCTTGCCGGCTCCAGCATGAGGAAACTCCCATGATGAAAAGGAGCACCGTGACGGGAGTGGGGTAGGGGAAAAAAGCCCTGACGCCCTTTGTGCTATTATTGTGGATGGCCCTGCCCATCACAAGGGGAGACAGGCAGTGTATCCCCAGTAGTGCGGAGACGGTGGAATGGAGGGATATACACAGGAGCTTCAGTGGCTGCACTGTGTGCTAGTGGGCAGCCGTCCTGTGGATATAGGAGCCTGCCAACCTGGTGAGAGTGTTGGGCTTCGCGTGCCAGGAGGCTCCTAATGTTTTACCGTATCTCTCCCAGAGGGAGCATTGGTGGCGATAGCTGGGTGATCTATGTCACTATGGTGGTGTTTTACTGCTTCTCTGTGCAAAAAAAGTACTACATTTATTACACACAAGAGCTCCTATGTAGACGTGGTGGGTTTTCACTCACCGTACCTCCTAAAGTTGGGCTGTGGCCTACGGGCAGGAGGTGTTCCTAACAATTATGTAAGGCTCTGCATTCCCCTCAGATGTGCTATGCCCTCATAACCATTGTATGCTGTGCGTTTTGATCCGGGGTGATTGGTTTTACCCTTTCGTTGTGTAGTGAAAATTAGCATTACAGGGTGTACCGTAAAGGCACCGGGAGAGAGAGTTTTCTGCTGACATATGCAGTGGGAGGTTATGGTTTATGATATATGCAATATGGAAACGTTTCTCTTGATTTTTGCATACATAATGATGATGATCTGACAACTGCGTGCTTAGCAGAGTTTTACTGATTCATGTTGTTTTGGTATATTTATGCAATACCGTTTATTTTAATATAACCTGTTGTGGAGTTTTCTTTGTGATGTATTTATTGTGTCACCGGGCTGTGTGTGTTGTGCAAATGTTTTAGATATGACCTCTGGGATAAGCCTGACTGCTCCTGCCAATCTACCAAGAGGGGTGAGCAGGGGTTATCCTAGGTGTGTAACTTACTCTCCCTGACTGGAGTGGTGTGTTCTGCCTGGCTGAGGTGCCTACCCTAGCCAATCAGGAACCCCATTTCTAATAAGAATTAATGGATTTGCTACAGCACATTTCTCCACCATGAGAGCACAGAAATCTGCAGTATTTATTCCCACTCAATGGGTGGGAAGAGGACACTACCAAAGCATGATTTCCATTATAAGTATGCAAACACACACAACCATGTGCATTTGTGGGCATTCGCTAACTCTAATCTGACCTTTTCCTACCCTCAACATGGTCAGAAAGTCATTCCCCTTCTAGGATGATAAGATTAACAGATAACCCCAGCAATTAATTGGGGGCTTAGAGTAAAGAGCTTTATTTATGGAAAGAAAATGTTTTCCTTGCATAGAAAAAAATATTTAAATGTGCTCTTGTATAGCAGGCTCCACTGCTTATATGCGGAAATCTACACAAGTGAGGGAGGTATCACATGCCTGGCACAGCTTTCCAGGCGCACTACTGGAAAAGCCTGAACTGAAAAAAATGTTAATTGAGACAAAGATATGAATCTCTACCTGTACTTTTATGGTTTTTTTTCATAAGGTCCTGTATCTTTTGTTAGTGCTCGCTCTGGTGAACCTGTTCAGGCAAAGATATGAATCTCTGTCTGTACTTTTATGGGTTTTTTTCATAAGGTCCTGTATCTTTTGTTAGTGCTCGCTCTGGTGAACCTGTTCAGGCAAAGATATGAATCTCTGTCTGTACTTTTATGTTTTTTTTTCATAAGGTCCTGTATCTTTTGTTAGTGCTCGCTCTGGTGACCCTATTAAGGACACTTGCTTCCTGCTGTTTTGCATTTGTCTTACTTTCAGCAAAAATCGTAACTATTCCACAAAAGCAGCTTAATAGCAGTCTGTGCCCCTGATTTTATTACCACAATATAAGCGCCCAAAGTTAAATGGTAATACTGCATGTTGTAATACCATACCCATTATTACTGATACTAGGGTAATCAGTAACATTGGGATGGAGGGTTACTGGGGCAATTATGAATGAATTCCCTATACAGAATGATGTTTAATAGTCAAAAATCTATACAACTGCACTGATTTCTACTTCTGAATATGTTTTTCCGGACCTTTTTCCTCCAGGGACAAATCCTCGAGGTTCGACATCACTACCTGCCTGTGGCTGGTGGGAATAGTGAACATGTTATAAATATTGCAATGTGCTTATACCACAAATCTGATGCTGTAGGCAACCTTCTAGTTGATAAGATAGAAATTACAAATAAATCTGTCTAGACTTCCACTGTGGCACACTACATTACATTCTCCCCTATAATGTGTACCTGCACAATGATTTTGGGGTTATATTTTTGAATTCAGTATCTCTCTAATTGCCCTTCCCCTCACGCCACAATTTGACATACTGTAATTTGCTGACCCAGCATGTAAACCAATTAGTAGTCCGAGTCGAACAAATGACCTATGAAACCTCGGTGATTGAAGTGTACTATAAATGAGCTAATATCGTTGGATTATGCTGCAGTCATAATTATCCTATTACTGGGGCTCTAAAAGCCATCTGTTAGGGTAAACCTCTTAGGTTTTTTTTAATAGAATGTAACAGGAATAGTCAGTATCCATATGGTAAACCACCTGAAAGCATGCGGATTTCATCGCCTCCGTTATCAGCTAGTAAGTAATTAAACTCTCCAGAAAGCCACCCTCCTCCCACTAACTCTGGGCATCTCCAGACAACGTGTTACTAGCAAACAGCTTGGCCGAAGCACCTCAGGGTACCAAACCATTGAATCCCCAAGTTCTTTCAGACCTCGATTCTGTGCCCGCTTGGTCACGAGGGGTACACCGGAGAACCTCTCTCTATTCAGGCAGAAAACCAGCCTGTGGGAGCAGTATTTATGCGATAGGCACGTACATGATTTACTGATATGGAGAAATAATGCTCATGGTGAATATGGCAGATATTTAAGTATTGGTATATTTTAGGAGATATAAATTACACATTCTGGTAAACGTACTGCTTTAAAATGCAGATATTCAGAAAATTGTACACCAAAATTAAACATTATCATGCACCGTGAACTGTTTTTTTCATGATTTTGTTAAATAATTGTATTTAATATTTTCAGACAAAACTCGTATTGCAAAAAAAAAACAGTTTGCATATAATATGGTGCGTTCGGTACAAATATTTGAATGTTTACATAACACGGTTTACGTTATGCTCCTTCTAATATGGGCATGTCCGGGCCGCATACATATGGACGAACAATCTACACGAGCACTGGCAGATGATTTTCCAGTATAGCCTTGCCTTATTCCTAGCTATTCAATACATTTTCAGGATCTGAGGGTCAGCTGCGTAACATTTGAGGGTGCAACTTCCATTACCCACCCACTCATTGCATACTAGTATGCATACCGTTTCCTACCAACATTCTCCTGAGCACTACTTGATTTGAACCAGTGGTTTTCGGTGCTCTGCACCAGAACTGAATTGTCAACACTAGCACCTATGACAATCTGCCTATGAAAGTCTGCAACATGGTAGTGCTGTTTGTCTTATCTAGAGATGAGCAAAACAGTAGTTTATTAATTTAATATATTGTATACACTAAACATGACTAATACATACTTCCCAAGCCATTCTTATAGCTTTGGGACCTTTGAATAGTATGAACTGTTATACTTCTAGAAGTGTGATGGTTAGTGGTTGTACTGGTTCTGTCATTGGCAGCCCGGGCAGAAGCAATGGATGGTGCAAGCTTACCAAGCATAGAGCAGTTAGCCCAGACTAACAGCAGACCGCCATCTTATGTCCACTTTTTTTGCTGCTGTGCAGCCAGTGAAGTGCCTTATACATTTTTCTCATTGTACCTGTATTTAACATTGTGATTAGCTTTCTTGGTGTGCTATATTTAAGAGATTTCAACGGGGGCTCCAGGCGTCCTCTGTTTGTTTGTACTGCCTGTGCATTTTTCCCCTATAACGGGCGCTATGTGCCACATGACATCTGGAGGTTATTTCTTGCAGGTTTAATTACTTTATTTTTATTATTTTTACCTCTTTATTTTAAGGTAGTGTTCCCACCTCCTGAATCCGCAGCTTTGCCACAGGAGTCTTATTGTGGAGCAGGGAGCAAGGCTCAACGGCCGTGTAGTCCCTTTTCTGTGTCCGTCAGCCCCAGCGTACATGCACACATTACTACTTGATGGCTTCAGTAACCATGGCTTCATTCCAATGTGTCATCAGCATGTTAAACACTCCGCCTGTGTATCTCTAGCCCGTGTGCTCCCCAGTGACACCCTGAGGTAGAATTTCCCAGCGCCTTGACAAGACAAAGCCAAAACAAAGAGAGGACCTCAAACTGCGGCCTTCAAAAAACTGTCCAACTCTCTCTCGGGGACCAGGATTATAGTGTACCTCTCCACAAAGTTTCCTCTTAATTCCCAAATTGAGGACTCTGACTCTTCTGATTTCAGTAGCTCTGACCAGGGGGACGAGACAAGTCCCAAAGAGAAAAAGCACAAAGCTCCCAGAAACACCTTAAAGTTCTTGATTTTATGCCAGGCAACATTGTTCACCCTCGCTCAACCAGCTGGCTCCCTTGCAAGAGGTGGCTGACTACGTACAAACCCATATATGTCAGGGCTTTGACAAGAAGGTAAGAGCGCGTCTTCGTTCACAATGCCCCTGGCCGGATCTTTCCGGCATGGTGACAGAAGCCGCTGAGGTGGATCCCACTATGGTCACATTCCCTAAAAAATACTCCAAGGGTCCCAAGAAGGGACTGGACAGGGCTGGCGCAACTCCAAGGATAAGTTGTTGGATCTCAATGGTATGCTTACCAAAATTTTGAAAGTAGCTTTTCAAGCCAAAGCTTCTGTGACCCCCATTGATCCTGATGTCTGGTGGGTTTGGCCTAACTATGTGTCAACTGGGGAACGCGAACTGTGTACAGATCTGAAAGACGCATATTTGAGCATCCCAATTTTAAATCCTCATTGCCGCTTCCTGCAGTTCCTGTGGTTGGAGCAATGTTATGAGTTCAAAGTTCTCCCTTTTGGCCTGCGCTTCACAAAGATAATGAAGCCTGACATAGAAGCCCTACAGGCAAAGGGGGTGCGAATGATCATTTGGCTGGACAATCTCATTTTCATGTTGCAGGATCCTCAGGCTGTCTTAATGCATTTGGAATGGAAAATACGGCTCCTTCAGGATTAGGGATTCATTATCAATGCCCAGATGTTGCTTCTTATTCTGTCTCAACACGTGAAGTTTCTGGGGCTTCAGATAGATTCAGTTTTGGCACATCTAGTCCTTCATCCCCGGAAAATCTGCAGTATTAAAGAAGAATTGAGGTATGCCTTGTGCAGCCAGACAAGCCCATATCATGGGGCTTCTGGCCTCTTCAATTCAGGCCATGTTCATACAAGGCACTCCAGCAGCTCGAGATCCAGCACCGGAAGGGCCTCAAATACTTTGATCAGGCTACCTTATCATAAGAGGCCATGACGCAGATGACTTGGTCGTTAGACCACATGGAAGCCTGGAACAGAAAAGCAAACCTTGGCTCTTCTCTGGAGATAATTATCGAGCTGGATTCCAGTAATTGGGCCTGGGGTGCAAGATGCAGTTTGATCTCCATGGGGGGTCATTGGTCGGAATCGGAGATCAATCTCTACATCAACTGTTAGGAACACCTAGCGTGATAAGGAGTCTTTCCCGGGGAAAGACAGCCTGTTGGAAACTTCTGCGGATGGACGTCTCTGTTGTATGATATGTCTGCCTTCTAGTTGAGATTTCCAAGGACTTTTGGCACTTCTGTCTCCAGCACCGGATTTCAGTGGTGGCAGAGTATCTCCTAGGCCAAAGCAATATGATTCCGGATTGGCATTATTGCCACCTTCTGCATTACAGCACTAGGAAACTTCACCCGAAGATCTTCAACGATGTCCATCGCCTCTGGAGTCCATGCACGATGGATCTGTTCACCTCTTAACTCAACTGTCGGATCCCAGCATTTTTCAGCTGGTACCCAGATATAGAGGCCCAAGCGACTGATGATGTTCTCCAGGATTGGTCCCCTTTCCTGAGTTACATGTTTCCTCCACTTGTGATGATTCCCAGGGTTCTTTCCCAGGTGTGGCGTCAGAAAGAAGAGATAGTTCTATTGATTCCATTTTGGAGGGCGCTGCCCTGGTTCTAAGTACTTCAAAGGTTGGCTTGTCCTTGCCCTTTGTTGATCCCATTTTATTGGAACCTCTTGCTGGATCCGGTAGGACAGCATCATCTGCTGATTCTCTCTAGACACCTCTCGCTGTTGGCATGGAGGGTTTCCTGGAGACATGGAGTTTGCCTTGCATTTCTCAGAATGCTGCGACCTACATAAGACTGGCTTGGTCCGATAGTAGCCATAAGCACTATGCTTCAGCATGGAGGCGATGGTGTAGTTGGTGTAGTGAACAGAGTGCAGATCCTGTTGGGGCAGAATGATGTCTAGTTATCAATTTTCTATCTTCCTTGGTGTCTGCCGGTATGGCTTATAGTTGGGTTAATAATTTTAGATCTGCCATTCCTGCGGGGCATCTTCCTGTTGACAGTAAACCTGTAGATGAACATCCAGTGGTGTGCAAACTCATGAGGTATTAGGATGTCCATTCCTTCCCGACCAAGGTATTCAGTTTTGTGGGATCTGAATATCGACTTTAAGTTCTTGGAGAATTGACCAGATAATAAATACTTAACCTGGAAGCAATTATCAGCTAAACTGACAATGTTGTTGTGCATAATATTTTGCAAAAGAGTCTCAGATGTTGGAGTCCTTGATCTCTCTGGTAGAGTGCTCTCGCCTGTGGAGGTTTCTTTCGCTATTATCAGGAGAACAAAGTCTAATTCCTGGATAGTCCTTTACTTAGCATTTCCTGGTAATAGTAAGCTTTGTGTATTACAGTGCTTGAAAGCTTATTAGGTGAGTACTAGTAAATTTCATTTTGACATGGGGGCAGGGGCAAGTATTAATTCCGTTACAGAAGCCACATAAGCCAGTGGCACTGCCACCTTAGCCAGATAGATGCGTTTGCTTTTATTGGAGGCAGAGATTGATACTTCACATTTTGGTGCCCTCTCAGTCAGAGAGGCCATGGCCTCAAAGTCCTTTGTGCTGGTTTCACATTCGGATGATATCCTTAAGGCAGCAGACTGGTTATATATATATATATATATATATATATATATATATATATATATATATATATATATATATATATGTATATATAATGAAAGCACTTGGGGAGATACTTTACACACATTGTATTCCGAAAGAGAAGCTAAGAAAAGTTGTTGATCCCACATGCTAACTATAATATTGGTCTGTGCCCACTTAGGCAAAATTGTGTGCAGGTACCAACATGTACAATGTGACATCACAGAACGGGGTAATCCTAGAATAATGCTTAAACCTTTACGCAATTTATTTCATATTTTGATTTTGGTTTATCGAAGCACTTGGAAGTCACCTTACTTGCACTATATTTATAGAGCACTTAGCACTTTATTTCTCAAAAATAGTGACTGTACTATTTTGCTGGGGTATGCAATACTATGATCTTTTTTCAATTAATTTGTGTATTTAGGCAGTGTGACCATGCCACATGTCAACAGTATGTTGTGTTATTGCAAAACAGTTGAAAATTGCAATGAGTTATTGATGATTGAAAGTATTTTTACCATATCTTTCATGTTGTGCGGTTAGCTGAGCATGTAAATAAAGTTGCAAAAAAGGGCGGCTCCTTGATGTGATCTAGGCTGTCAAGGTCAAAACAGGTTATCTGTTAGGTGAGTGGCATACTGCAATAAAATGCCATAATTGAAACCTCTGAGTGCTGGCGTCCTTATCTTCAGTATAGGATTGGTACAAGTGATATACATACATATATATATATTTCTGCTTATTACTGTTAGTTTTTCTTCATTTGTGATGTTTAAACGTACCCACCCTGTTTTGAGATGCAGAGATTTAACCATGGTGATCAGTGATTAGGGCTTCAGTTTTCTTTTCTCGTAGAAAATGACCAGAAGCAATCATGAACGAGGCTGAGCTCAACTGATGACTGGATGTTCTTTTTCAGTTGCCTTCTCCTGGAGAAGAGGAACTGCAATACCCTAGATTGTGGGTGTTCGAGTTGGACTCCGGTTGAGTCCCGTGGTTTATTCAAATTGGATGGGCTTTTGGTCGCTGAAGGATTCCAATATTATGAGGAGTTGAATCCTGGTTCGAGGAGCAAAGAAAGAGGACATAAGATGGCGGCTGGCTGTTATGCAGGGCTAGCTACTCTATGATTGGTAAGTGTGACTATGTAATGATATGTTCATGGAAAATGTAGCTTTTCACTTTGCTGTTTTGCTATTGGCTGCAGTAAGGAAAGAGAAGCATAATTCTATGCCTCCGTGTCTTTAAACAAATTGAAAATTCTTACTGTGTAAGCTGGATTTTTTTTTATTCTAGTGCAGTAACTTCTGTTAGAAATATGAATATCGTTCTTTATACATGAATAGTGCCATGTCAGATAGATAAAGTCAGATGAAGATTTCCCGCAACTCTGTCAGGCGACATCTTGCCACATCAGTTTTCTAGGTGTGTATTCACCCCTGTTAAGCAATTTGTAGTGTACAGCCCTGTGTCTTCCATTCATTAATATTTTACTGGTCTACTTACAGCAGACATTCCATTGTCCAACAGTACATTGTGTTCCCAGATCCAACTCCCTGCTTCCCCTGACTCCTAGTGGGCACCGCAGTTAATAAGGGAGGTGCAGGGGCTCTTGGGAGAATGTAATTAATCGGGCCCTATAGGCCAGTTTGAATCGTTAAAACAGAAACACATCTAGTGGGGAACTATCATTTGACATGGCGAACTCATATAGTGGGATATACTCGGACCACTGGAATTATGTGGCTGGGGATCACCACATTATGCAGCAGGGTTAACTAAATTATCCAGTAAGAAAAGCTAAAATTATGCAGCATAATGCGGCACATTTTTTGATAGTATTAATCCATTATTTGCCCATTTTTAATCAGGGTAATCTTGTCTGGGCAAATATCTCACCTCACTGGTGTCAGTTTAACAAATAAATATAGAAATAAGAAAATGAAAGATGACCAGTTAAACTTTGTGAAGGGCCTTCCAGTGCGCAAAAATACATCACCACGTTTCAGTAGCTTTTGATCTGTTTGAGCTAGAGACAAACACTTTTTGCTAAAATTTGAAGATTATGCAGCAGATTATGAATTATGTGGCAAATCCATTATTATTGCAAAAAAGCAACAGCCACAGAATTGCATAAGTCCAAGGGCCCTGGGTATTCTGGTGTTTCAAAAACATGTCTCCTATTGAGTGTTTGCCCAGTCTTCTCAGTTGCTAGCATGTGCTGGCAGTCAGTGGAAATGCATGATTGTCAATCAGTGGTATACATTGAGTATATAGAGTTACAAGCCCTGCACACACACGTGGTATTTGCCAGACCATAGCTGTGCACTTGACTGGGCTGATGCCCCTACTTTGCTCCCCATATTAGCTTATATAAAGTATAGGGTAAGTCATAAAAATGTGTCTTGATGGCTAAATAGGTATAGCAAGGAAGTGAATTATTAATATGGGGGATCAGAGTCTACCACAAGAAATAACGCCACCAACCTGTTAGGTTCAGTCAAAGGTTTCAAGTAAGGTTTCAAGTAATTTAAACCTGTGCTCAACCCCTGATAGCCAGGGTACCAAGCAGATAAGCCCAACTTAAAGAATATGTGTAAAACATTTAGAAGCATCAAAACGATTAAAAAGTCAAAAACACAAAACAATAAAAATCCCACTCCAAATTAGGTACACAGGAGGTTAACCAACTGACTTGAAGTCTACTGCTTTATCCTGTGCACAAGTGGGAGCACGACCAATGGCTCAGGTCTCCTCACAGGTGCCAAACAGCTGATACAGCCCTTCAGTTCTTTCAAAGGTTCAGAGAGAGTTCTGAGGAGGGTGCCATATTTATGGCTGGCACTAGTTAGTGGATGGGGTGAATCCTGGCTTTTTCTAAACCACTGGGGTAAAAGGTCCCAGGGGCAAACCTCCCTACTTTTGCAGCAGTTGCAGTTTGCTCTGGCCAGAGAAATCAGAATTTTCCTCCTCTGTGTCACTCAAAGCCGGTTCTGGGGATAACTCCCCTCCCACTGTTTTGGGGCCAGCCTGGCTAGGGGAGCAAAGGGTTGCCTTCTCTGGTCTCACCTTACATTTACTTGTGAAAGGGCAGGCCCCTAATGGGTCTTCCTGGAGGATCCAATCTTGTCTTCCTGTCAGTAGAAGAAAATACCTTCCAACGTGCAGGTCATTGTTCCTGCTCTGGGAGTAGTTTTCACACCTCAGGCACTGTTTGGGAGGCTGCCAGAGAGATAATGCAAATTAGCCTTTAGGAGCCTCACTCAGATTGAAAAAAACTTTTCAAAAGTTACTTTTCCTAAACATTTATTTAAAATCCAACTTCACAATTGAATTGGGCTTTTAACATAAAATATTTAGAGGGTCAGGGAGAATAATGGGCTCTCAAATAATGATACTGATACACAAGAATACACTGTTCCAAAACGAAATGTTAATGCACCAGGCACTCCTCTATATAGAAGCAAATGCCCTTACACATCCATGTGGATGTCATGCTTCATCATAGGGCTTGCACTTCGTCAGACTGGTGCTGCAATGTCTGACGGGCACCCCATAAAGGAGACTCTTTGCCGGAGGTCTTATATTAATACTCTGTACCTTAATATGATATGTAGGGATGAATTCCTACCTCCAGGCAAGCAAAGAACAGGAGAGC
Organism: Pleurodeles waltl; assembly: GCF_031143425.1. Lineage (NCBI taxonomy): Eukaryota > Metazoa > Chordata > Amphibia > Caudata > Salamandridae > Pleurodeles > Pleurodeles waltl. The sequence goes on from NC_090444.1 coordinate 1,177,294,348, forward strand.
AAAAGGATGAGAATAACATTGACCCAAGGAATGGTCTTGGTCAAGGTTAAAAGAAAAAATGGGAGTGAAAAAGAGGTAATGCTCAGTCACTCTACCCACAACATCTAATATAGGGTGAAGGAATTACCTTCAGTCAAGCTCACTCAGATTGAATATAATTTTTCAAAAGTTACTTTTCCTAAACATTTATTAAAAATCCAACTCCACAATTGAATTGGGCTTTGCTCAACCAATATTCTTAATGTTTATTAAATTATTCTAGCTTGTCCCAAATCCGAGATAGCAGAATCAATATTTCAATCTGTAGAGGACAGCCAGAGCCTTCCACAGTGAAAATAGCTGCTGGGGCCTTGTCACTGTAGGGATATGGTGTCACGAGGAGGGCGACGATGGGCTTACCAAGGAAGGCAGAGTGCACGATTTTCCTTAGTATGTCTGGGATAAAACGAGACCTGCTGCTGAACACAATGTTCTCTGTTTGCAGCCATTCCCCGAGGGTCAGGGAGGATTGGACAAGACACCAGAAAAGCCCTCCACCTCTTTCCACTTCCAGTAATGGAATTCAGGCGAAGACTCATCAGATTGGTTCTTCGGGAAGCAGGCCACCTTAAAGACCTGAAAAGCTTAGAATGCGCATGCGGTGCCCTGAAAAAGATGGATGAAGCCAGAAAAGGAGGTGCAGGAGAAGCAGGAGGATGAGGAACCAGAGACAGGATGATAAGGAAGCCAGGAAGCTACTGAAGAGACGAGTCGACCCACCACGTTCCTGGAGAAATGTGGCTCACTCAGGTATGTGATTGGCTCCTGGGTAGAAAGTGGGAAGAGACAAAGGATTTAACAGGGACAACTAAACTAATCGTCCCGTAGAATGTGAAAGGGCCCTGGTTTGGGGTATGAGGAACAATGCCTCCGGCATAAATACTGTCTTCAATAAAGCCACACTTATGTTTTCTTTCTCTTTGCAGTTTTTTTTTTTTTTTTTAAAACAGCACATTACCTAGTGGCTGCGACCTTAGAAATAAGTTAAATCCCTTGTCCCTTCACAAAAACTCAGGCCCTCACTACCACTTCGGTGGTCTTTCACAAAGACCGCCGAAGCCACAGGCGCCGAAAGACCGCCAGTGCTGGCGGTCTCAAGACTGCCCTATTACGACTGCTGTCAGATTTCCGCCCGATTTCAGGTGGAAATCTGACAGCAGTCAGCCTGGGGTACAGCTGTGGAGAGGCGGTTCCACCGCCGGAACCACCAAGCCAAACGGGAGTGAATGGGGGTATTCGTGTGCGTGTGAGCGTTTGTATGGGTGTGCTTGAGTGCGTGTATGTGTGTAAATGAGTGTTTCTGTGTGCATGTTTTAGTGTGTGTGCTCAAGTTAATGGGGGTGTATGTAGCGAGTGCGTGGGTGAATGTTTATAAAAGTGTAGAAGTGTGTGGGTGCATGTGTGCGGGTATGTGGACGTGTGGGGTTTGTCTCCCGGCGACAGGAATGAGAATTCCTGTTGCTGGGTGCAGGACCACCAGCATTTTAGTCGTGGTGCGACCGCTACGAAAATGCTGGTGGTCTGCCGCCTCGTAATACCACTAGTGGTATTACGGCTGCCGCCGTGCCAAAGGTGCTCACCTCCAGCCCAGCGGACCACCCAAATGTGGCGGTACGGGCGGTGTTTCTGTTGTTTGGCTTAGGTCAAACTGCCAAACTGCCAAACTCATAATATGGCAGTTTTTACCGCTGGGCTGTTGGTGGTAAAACATGGTGACGATATCCCTAAAGTACCACTGAAAACAGGATGAAAATCCCTCACCTGAGCACCAACTGTTGAAAGTGATGATAATCGGCATAAAAACACCTACCAGAGTTCTCCTTTTCTTGAAGGCCACGTTCCAGAACAGTGGTCCCAATGGCTAACGACGCTAAAAGAAAAGAGGATAGTTAACCAACACCTTTTTTGCATCAACCCTATATGTGTTGATTACAAATAAAAGGAACAAAATTAACAGATATAAGGCAGTTGTCTGCACTAATTCCTGTACTCCGGGACAATTGGTAACAGTAAATTTCTACATGTCACGCCTTTAAATTCCAAGCACCCTGCCTTGAGGGCTCCAAGGCCTACCTAGGGGTGACTTATTAATATTTTAAAGGGAAAGTTTTCCCTGTCAAAAAGGGTTATTTTGAAGGATTGAACTGCATGATTTGGCCTGAAGCCATGTTTTCTCTGTCGCACTAATGGATGTCACAATAAGTCTTCCAATCCACAGGTGACTTATACGTTTCTATGCCATTGGTGTATTTCTGCACCGTATACTATAGCCTTATAGGAAAGATAAAAATTCCAATTACAGTTAGTCAATTTCACCACATTTTAGGTGACAGAGTGCTTTAAGTGGGGCCTAATTATGCGTGTCCCAGTTCAGTCAGAATACCAGCAGCACCACTCCAATGAAAAACAGGAGTGATCATGTCAAAAAGAGCACTTTCTCACACGTATATTTTGGAAGCACAGCCATGTTTACAAGGGGAAGTTTAATTCAGCATTTCACTTACTCCATAATTTTTGACATAGCTATTTCATAATCATCCTTCATTATTCTTTCTTTTTTTGTTGTTGATTTTTTAATCCCAAGGAATTTCACGGATACGGACTGCCAAATTTGTGTATACTCTATCTGGCACTGGTGTGTGCCAGGCAGGAGGGGAAATAGCATCAACTTATCTCAGTTAATAGTGAGTCTGTATAACCACCAACATTTTAGAAATGTTTTGATAATTGGCAATAGGTTTATTGAGGGATCTCGAATTATTAGAAGAATGTCAATGGGACATAAAAAAAAGCCCTGTATGTGAATGGCGCTGTTGCAGTAGACTTGCCAAAGGTGCTATAGCGCTAGCAAAGATTAGTGGGAATGCTGACACCCTTGACTGGTGCCCCTGGAGTACTTCCTTGGACAGCACAGTGCTTTATTGACAAGCAACCATTTCCAGGGTTGATCAATCTAAAAGTGATGGATGCAATGTTTGAATTAATCTCAGCCACTGTTAATTCCAGTCAATCGTTATTTTGCACACCATGCCACTTCTGTTTGGAAGCCATCAAATCAGTCTTGACAGTGCTTCACTGGAAACAGTCCAACCTGAACAGCCAGGACAGGTCCTCCCTGAACTAGACAACAAGCAACCTAGGATCAGTTTGACCCTAGTAATGGCTCATAAGCCAGATATAGCTGGGTTCCAGTGACACAGGTGGTTATAATGAGGACCATGCTGATAATTATTAGGAGGGCAGATTCAGTACAGCAATTGGTATACAAAGCCGTATCAGTACCCCTTAAACCACTCACATTGCACTTATATTATATGCAGAAACTTAACCAGAAAGGGGGTGCTGCATCTGGGGAAACCAGAAAGGAGGTGCTACATCTGGGTAGTTAAAGGTTGCTACTGCCAACCAGCTGGTAAAAGCTATGGCAAATTCAAACAAGTGGACTCACACTGAAGCATTACAAAAATGGTCACAAATTACTATGGATACAGTGTTCCCAATCCTTGAGGAGATAATTTTGATTCCCCATCAATGAGCAAAGCCCAGGGCATAGATGACTTTTCCCTTTCAGACTCTTCTCAAGTGCCAGGAAGAGAAAGCTTAAGGTGAAGGAGTTAAGATTGGTGCACCAGTTCAAACAGGAATATTGACATTCAACCTCGACAACCTTGTTCACCATTGCTCAGCGGAATGCAGCCATATTGGAATGAGGTAGCAGATTATGTACAATTCAAACTGTGCAACTGTTTTGAAAAGGAGACACTCAGACACCTATGGGTGCAATCCCCCTGACAGGCCCATACCTAAGAGTTCCTATTTCGTAACCGCTCTGTCAAGGACATTGACAAATTCATTACTACCTTCTCTGCCTTAGACAAAGCACAACTTTCATTGAAGAAGTAATTCCAGCCTGCCCCTTTTGGGTGTGCCAGCCAACATCAAGGGCAATCGCCATGCTGGTGCTTCTACCAATCGCCTCAAAGAGGTTTCTTGGCCAGATGATGTGGCGGCTGATATGATACAAAATGAGGAAATATGGTCTTTCCAAGAAGGAACAGAGGTGGCTGAGGTAGATAGGCAAAAGGCAGACACCGAGGAATACATGCAGCTGGAGGCGGATCTGAATTTACAGGTAACAACAATTTCTCTATCAGATGTAAGACCAATGGAAAGCATAAGTCTATTTTTGCAGAATTTAAAACTGTTGACACAAGATGTATAGGGTACTCAACACTGTGCAAGGATTCAAACTAGAGATCTACGCTTCACCAGTCCAACAACCCCTCCCCCTTCCCCAGAGTTCTGTCTTTTTCCCTTCTACAACAGAATTATATAAACACATTGATTCAGGACTTAGCAGACAATAAGGCAATTTATCCATCAATCCCTAGCCCCTGAGGCTATTGAAAGAACATATGTCTGGTTCAGAAAACTGGTGAGTGTTAACAATTTGTTGAAATCCATTAAATGTAAACCCAATGGATTGAATACAGGCACGTCAAGATGTGGGGTATCCATCGGTTACAAGATTTGCTCCAACATCAGGACTGATTAGTAAGACTAGGGGCCAGATATAGCAAAGGTTTTTACCCATTCTATTTCTAAGGGAAAACGTGTTCATATATATGACCCAAGATCTCAAAGCCTACCTATCGATCCCAATTTTTCCACCTCACAGATGATTTCTCCAGTTCCAGTGGCAATTGAGGTAGTATACATTCTTTGTGCTTTCTGTCAGCCTCTCATCTGCCCTTTGGTGCTACACCAAAATGATGAAGATAGTCTGGGAGATGGATAACTTGCAAAGTAATAGAGCTAAATGAAGACTAATTACTACCCCTTACAACCATGTCCTTTGTGAAGCAAGTGCTGCTGCCAAAACAGGGTCCTCAACAAAAGATTCAGAATGCACCCTGAAGAAAGCACTGATGTTGTCTACTAAGGAGCATTTTGGAACTAGCCCAACAAGCAGGGGAGTGGAATGTGAAGAGGAGGCCAACAGGCATCTCTGCTGCACTGTTTTTACTGATTGTGGAAATATGAGCAGAGAAGTCAAATGTAAAGTGTTCAGGTGACTGCTGTGCACCTTTAATTTTGCCCTAATCATACAAGTGCAAACATATGCAGTGTGAGTGAGTGAAACAGTCTTTGCATTCATGTGTAGGAGAAAGATGAAAGCTCAGCGGAGCATCCACATGTTCACATGTTCACATCTTCCCCTCTGTGCTTTGTCCAATCAGGGGACAAGCTGGATTTTTGGTAATAACATAAGCATGTTAGAACTATTACATATGCCTACATCTGTCACTACCATTGCTGCAATCTGCAGGCCTCACAAAACTCCTAGGTGTCTTCCAAGCTGCTGCCCAGTCACCCTGATCTGTTTGGGTAGGCCCTGGAAAAACTTGACATCCCATAGGGACGGCAGTGGAGAGATAATTTGTGAATCTGTGAATGTGTGTGTGCAGGAACCTATGTCTGTCAGTGTGTGCTTTTTGATGAATCGAGGTCTGGGTCGACCCTGGGGTTTGGGGGCAACCTTGAAAAAAGGTATCTATAACCTCAGATGTGAATCCCTGGCATAAGGTACTGTACTGCTAAAATCTGGTTGCCAACAGTGGTGTGATGTGGTGATATATTGTGCATTAGGAGGATCTTAATCATAATCAGAGGATCTCTGGACTCTAGATGGCAATCCAGCAAAACTTCTGGAGGCACTTCCAGGCATCTGGTGACCAAATCTGGGACAAGGGCAGGATTTCCCTACATTACAAGAGCATCCCGCCTCTGACATCTGGAGGTCAATGCTGGAATAAAGATTCTTGCAAAAAATGCAGGATACTTGGAATAAGATGGGGTTGCAGACATCTGGTGTTGCATCTCTCTCCTGGAATCTTGTAATTATCCAAAGCATAAGACTGGAATGCCTGGCATAACGTGTTGATCATTCACAGAAGGCCTTGGTCCCAGACACCTGTTGAGCATACAAACTAGTGGCATCTGGTAGCCGCTCCTGGTGTCTTTTGGCCTCCCTGGTCATTAAATGATCACATGGACCTACTATAGGACTCTCAGGTGGTTGCAATCTATCCTGAGCAATTGGTTTCCAGAAAGTGTTGTTGGGCCACTATGTATATATATGAGAGAGAGAGAGGGAGAGGGAGAGAAAGAGAGAGAAAGGGAGAGAGACATACAAATGTCCCAAGCTCACTTGTACTTTATAAAATATATCTGACACCTATGCTCAAAGGTTTTCAAAAACACTGAGGTGGCCACCCAATTATATGCAGATGACACAAATCTATATATTAATCTATATATTAATCTGCATCTGATCTACAGAGAATGTGGTAAGAAAAGGCGTCATGGATGAACTCAGATTTTCTTAAACTTAATACAGTCAATGATAATTTTTAGACAAAAGGCCAGGCCAACCTATCTTCCATCCCTGAATACCTAGGTGGGCTGTATCATAAGGAGGTGTTATCAAATGCTTCAGGTGCTCAAACCAATAGTGGCACTATCTTCCACGAAGCACAGGACACTGGTTGTGGAAAAGGCTGTCACCTTCAGAAGTGCTCTCTATGCAGATCTTCCGGCGTTCCAAATCAAAGGACTCCAAAAAGTTTAAAATGCTGCTAAGTTTATATCAGGGTTGTACGACCACATTATCCAAGCCTGACAAGGTCTCCAACTGGATACCCATTAGGAAAAGGATCTGTGTAGAATTTGTGGACTTCATATATACATGGTTTTGTAAATTGGAGTCAGGAAACCATCACACTTACCTTGCATGCAGGAGGTGGGTGTAAGAAGGATCTAAACAAGGTGTAGATTTCAGAGTCATGTCTCATTTGGGAGACCTGTTTATGGTGGCTGAAGCATTGGGTCAAAGGCTCATGCTGGTTCCCGGATCCGGGTCATGAGGTGGACTTCTGGGTTACTGAGGGAAGTGAAAGTTTAGGATGAGGCATAGGTATTGGTGTCTGAATTTTTTAGCTTTCGTTGTGTTCTGCTCAATGGCATTTGCTCCTGCGCCTTTTTTTTGCCCTTCCATTTCCCTCAGGCTCAGTGAAGGCTGTTGGTATATTTGTTATTTCTCCACATCTTCCCGTTGGAAATTCCCCTTGGAAGTTATGGGTATGCTGTAAGCTACTGCAAGGTAGTTTGTTAGCATGCTTATATGTTTGTTTTTACCTTTTTTTTGTAAATGCATCTAAGACATTGTAGCAGAAATTTTTGATCTTTTATCGTTTATTATTCCCCAAGCTTGTGGTGTTAAAGCAATCCATCACTGGTTGGGAAATAAACAAAATAGGGTATAAAATAGGGGGCAAAGATAAAGGCAACCTACAGAGGGACATGGCCAAAAACATTTGTCTGCATTTGTGCATGCATATGTTTGCCTACATTGGCACCTGAAAGCCAGACTGACTGGCAGTGCCTATGCTCATTAAACTTTGACACGGTCACCATTTGTCATTATGCAGTTTGCAGAGTTGTGTTGCTGACCAAATTTGATTTTATTTCTGATAAACACTGTGCCCTTTCTGAATGGTCCAGTGCTTCCGAGAGGCAGCAGTTCTCTGTCTAACAAGGAGCCATTGCAAAGACTGCAGTACCTAGCTAATGTGAGTCCATAAGTGAGGTTGAAAGAGCAGGCCACTGCATTAGACAATGGCTACAGTATGTTAAGGCCTGACCAGAAGGGGGTTTAGTTTCATAGTAAAAATACAACTATACCAAAGTTAGCACAGCTTGCACTTTACAGAAGAGGGAAGGAGAGGCCAGATACCGAATGGTCAATAAGATTAAGATGCAGTACAATACACAGCAAATATGCAAGAATATGGAGAAAGCTAAATTACCATTCATTATATTTGTAGGATGCAAGGATTTCATTGTTTTCATATTTATTATTTTTGTACACAAAAATCAAAATAGAAAAGATTAAAATTCTGGTAATACACATCACAACAGTTATTCTTTTTTGATAGTTCATATATATAACGAGTTTAAAGTAATATAAAAGAATATAGTTCTAAAGTAACAAGATCCTTTATTCAATAGTGGCGGATGTTTCTTCCAATTTCTTATTGGTTTCCTTCTTTTTAAAGAGAATTGTAATATTATCTGAAGAGGTACTGTAAGTCAGATCTAGCACACCTTAAGACACTGTACAACTGTTAAGGAGCTTGTTAAAGATCTTAACCCTTCTGTGTATATGATATAGTATAAATTACAGCCAGCAAATATCTATGTCATGGGAACCCTTCCCCCTCTTCCTCAGGGCTGGCAAATGTTGAGTCACTTAAAAATACTACAATTGTTTTGAGGGGGTGTTCAGATAAGTACATATCATTTCAAAGATGGTGCTTTTTCCAGAACAATTGTTGTGTTTCTAATAGTTAAATCTATCAAAAATGACAAACTGTAATAATTCTCATCCATGTAAGTTCTAGAGAATTTAAAGTATGTCCTCTGTCAAATGTGTCAATGAGAATCAGATGCATGTGTCATCGTAGTCCCTTGTTTTTGAAGGGTTCTGCTCATCCAGTCATCCACCCCGTCTGTATACCTAGCAAGCTTCCCATAAGGACCTTTTCTCATTGGAGTTTACTGGTGCTGGCAAAAACTGCTTGGCTTTAGTGCCATAGATATCTTTACTAAATTAATTTGGAATATCGGTTCCACTGAAATTCATGGTTCAGCACTTTAAAGCCACTTTTTGTTTCCAGATCACACCAGATAAAATCAATTACTGGGGCCAAAGGTTTGGGGGATTTTGGTTTGACACTGATCTCTGAAGACATCCGTTGACAAAATTAATTTGCTCACAGAGGGCCTTCTTCTGCATGATATGGCATGAAAAGTTCTGAGTTATTGCTCTCTGTCTTAAATAGCCTACAGTGTAGATATTTATATGCATTATGTTAGTGGTGAATCAGGGCGGGCATGTAATCTGATCTTTTATTAGGCTCTCATAGAAGTGTAATTATTGTTAAACAGTAGGGCTTTTGCACCACGCAACGGGGCTCAGAATCTGTTTATTAGGTTTTTTGAGGAAAATATTTAAAAAAGACCCTGTGACAAAAATAGCTGATGCATCTCTAATGTAAGTGTATTCTGGCAGAAAGTTAGCTTTAGAGGCTGGAATGTATATTGTTTATGCTCCTCAGTGTAAACAGACTTCAAATCTCTTTTTAAGGCTATTCACAATAGTCAAGATCCTACATATTTGTTGGAGGAAGTAGAACGTCCGGTTACATTTTTATCTAACATTTCTTTCCGTATATGAAGATCCTCATTCTTGGTTTGTCGACTGTCTTTTGCTGCCTGTAGAAACCTGTTCTTCAAAGTTTGGTACAAAGTTGCAGCACAACGGGCACCTGTAATAATTATGCCTTTTGAAGAGAAAATAATATTTAGATAAACCATAGAAAAAATAAACCAGATATTCAAGGAAAGAAAGCATTCTTTTCTCTTTTGGAAGCATCAATCTAATTACAGAAGTAAAGTATCTTTTGTGACGATCCTCTAGAAGACAGAATTATAAAAAAGAAAAAATCTAAGTCTTGTTTCAAGAAATATCTGAAAACTTTGGTCCGGAAGGAAGCAGGATTCATGTTTATGCTGGTTATCAGGAGGTGGGTGGGATATCTTTGCAAGTTAGAAGACAAATATCCATTTACAGAAAAAAATTGAAGAAGCCCACAACAGAAGCTTGGGTGCTAGGAATTGTAGAACATGGCTATCAGATAGAATTAATCTACCCTCCATAAGGTCCAGGGATCATTTCTATGTTATATCATTGATCTCCAGAAAAGAAATCCATTCTGAGTGAAGGAATACGCTCACTTCTATGAAAGAAAGCAATCGCTCCAGTTCCTCCATCCCAGAGAGAGGAAGGAGTTTGATAGGCTTCCTAATTCTCAAAAGTGACCGTAGAGGCTGAAAGTTTACCCTGTAGTGTGGATGAGGCAGTTCAGGCATCAAGAAGACCTCAACACTACAATCATATACTAGATATTGAGCAAATTGTATCTTGTGGTGTTTATCTCACAATAACGCTTCAATCTCTTGCCTAACTTCTCCTATGCTAGAGGGTTTTCACAAATATATATCTCTAGCAACAAACAAGTTGCAATGGTTCTCGATAAAGCCTTTTTGTGGTGATGATCCACTTTTACAGGGAACTGTTTCAAAGCTATTCAAAAGCTTCTTTGTCAGTAGACCTTTGTCCTGTACCATGGCTCAACCTTGGGATCTTGGTTTTAAAATCTCTACATTCTCATCCTTTGATGTCCTAGATAAAGTAGATTTAACGTTTCTTTCTTTGCTAGTCTCTTTTATTGTGGCTACACTTCTGCAGAGTGTTTGAGTGGATGTTCAGCTTCTCTGTGCCATTGTGATTTTCAGAAATGTTTGGATGATGCAGTACTTCTGAAAGCAGATACATCTTTTTCTTTGACAGTTAATTCTAAGGTTCATTTGTATGAAATCAATGTTTGGTCTTTCTCCTTCGTTCTCATACTTCTGAGAATGAGAAACTTTTGCCTACACTGGAAGTTACACATGCTTTGTATGTTTATATTAACAGACCAAGTAACTACAGGAAATCTGATAGTCAATTTGTCACTTTTTGTTTATCTACTTAAGGTAAGAAAACACGTAAAAGGCTTTGAGTAACTGGATTAAAGAGACAATTTGCTTTGTCTACTCAAATCAAGGTTTCCAATGTCCAGGAGAGGTTCAAGAACAATATTATGTAGAAATGGTAGCCTCACTGCAGAATTGCAAGTTGTACCATTTGAAGAGATTTGTGGAGTCAGAACATGGGCATCAGAATATGGTTTACAAAACAATATTGTTTGTCAAACATTCCTCCTGAAGGCAAAGATTTTGGTGTGGAGGTTTTGCAAAAGGTGAAGAAGAAATGAGATGATGGCTCATGCACAATTTTTCCATTAAAAAATGAGATGTTGCATTATATGGCTTCCTTGTATTAAATTATATAATATTAACTGTATACAATATAGTTATATGGTTCCTAAGAAAAAATAAATTATGATCAAAGGCTTTCTTGGCTTAGGTATGCCTCAGTAGTGATGACTGGGATGAGGGCAAGGTACATAGAGGTAAGGGCCTAATTTTGATTACTCTTAGTCCTACTAGACTTGGTCTGTGTCATCACATACCTACACACCTTCCTTGAGCCAGGCCTTTGACTTGGCTTAGAATTACAGGAAGCAATAAGGGAATGTTAGTCTCTTAGAGCTCGAGGCGGGTGTACTTAGAAATAGCAATTCCTGTTCTGAGGTGGGGTCAAAACTCAATAGCGATGAATGGGACTGGGTCTCTCCTGGGACTGGAAAGTCTTTCATGCTGGGATTTCAAATGACTTTTAAATACTGCCTTTTACAAGAAAGTTTTTGTGAAAAAATACTTTATAACATTTTTTTTATTTTATATCGGGAGAACTAAATGTTTGATCAAAGTACAAAGTCGGGATTTCTTCTCAAGGAAATATTTGCACATCTATCCCACACTAAATATGTTAAGGCTAAATTGCATTTTGGTAACTATTGAAAAAATACTTTAATTATTAGCTAATCGTATTTTCAGTATATGTTAACTAGAAACTTGTTTCATCATCTTTTTTAAGCTTAATTTTCATGTATTCACTGGTTTCTTATTACAACTCTCAAATCTCCCATATGCAAACATAACATCTAAGCTCTTGCTTCATGCTGTCTCAAGCTTGGAAGAAAACAATGATTTGAACCTTTGATGCCACAGTAACAGTAATAATTTAAAATAGGAGTAAACAAACAGAATTCATGTGTACAAAAAAGGCAAAAATATGTAGGCTGCTTTGTATGTGCAAGGCAAAATTATTATTTAATAAATATTATGTTAATATTATGTTACAAAAGATTTACAATCTCTTTTTCGGATGTAAACCACTCTAACTTGTAACATGAATATGCAATTCTAAGTTTTATTCAATATAATTAATGCATCACCATTAGCCCTACTGCTGATGTATCTCATACTGTATTTCATATGCATTATACAATAAATCATGAACATAATAAAGCCAACCATTAATGTTTCTCACTAAAAACACAAACGGTTCTAAAACATCTAATCATTTGTCACAAATTACTTTTGTAACACAAATAATTTAACACTGAGGCAAAACAAAACGTATTAAGTAATAGTACTATTGGACGCAGAACATAGTTAAGCACCTGACCACTCCAGACTTCTAGCAAAGACACAATGGGGCATTGCTAATTTGAATTTGACAACTATTGTGCAACTGGCACCCAGAGAACATTGTTTTCAGGAGCATGGCTGGTAGCCCTAGATGGTGGCCATTCTCTCCCCCAGATTTTAGGTTTGACTCTAAAAGGGTTAGGTTTATTAAAGGGCCATCTAGTGAATGATGTCACAATAGAATTGACAATGCAGATACGCACCATCATATGGATACCCTTATTGTTGGTGATTGTTGACAATGTAAAATTGAGAGAAATACCAAGCTCCATTGATTAATTTGATTAATTTACTTCTGACCAATTTTCCATAGTTATAAAATATATATCTAAATTTCGAAGGAAAGGGTGGAATTTGGAAAATATGCCACATTTCCTTGTGAAATATGGGTTTCATCAGCATAATGACAGACCAAAAACGCTCTACAAAGCTTTAGCATTATTAGAGGTACAAGGGTTTTTGGCATGGAGAACCAATTTATGCCTCAAAGTTTTCTAAATTATGCAAACACTACAAAAAAGACAAATTATGTGGCACCTTCTGTAGCAGTATTATTTGTATCCGTTTGAGCTGAAAACATGTTTTTTGTGAAGTCTGTAAAGTATATGGCAGGTAAGGTAAAGAATCTTCGCAATACTCTAGTCCTCTATATTGCCCATTCTATTATTAACAAAATGTATGATTTAGATGGAGATGAGCATAAAGAGACACAAGTGCTATCCAAATTGGGGATCAACATAGAAGGGCATAAGTATACTAATTTCAAACCTAAATAAAAATTTTGTCCGAGCCTAATGCCAGGCCTTAAGATAGACATATTTCACGATTTGATTGTAACTGATTTGTAAAAAATAAAATATGTGAATAATAAGATCAGAAAAGAAAATTTGAGAATCGGAGAACAAGATGCTCTGAGGAGATTGAGGAATAACCAACTAATTGAAATTAAACCAGCATATAAGGGTGGAAATATTGTCATCTTGAATAAGAAGGAATATTTGGGGGAGACCACCAGACAGTTAGAGGTCAAATCACATTATTGTAAGTTAAGTAAGAACCCTATAAATGATCTCACTTTGGATTTACATATGAAATTAAAGAAATGGCAGTCTGATGGCCTACTTAGTATTGATGAACTGAAATTTCTAACTAATGAGAGTCCCATCATACCTAATTTGTACTTTTTTACCAAAGGTTCACAAAACCCTCAATAAACCTCCAGGAAGACCAATCATTTCTAGCTGCGGATCATTATATGAGAATATATCACGATACGTGGATCGCTTCTTGGCCCGATGGTAAAAAATTTGACCTCATACATTAAAGATACCAGAGAATTTTTAAGATTGTTAGAGGATATAGCATGGCAAAATGAGCATTTATTGGTGACGATAGATGTGGTTTCCTTATATATAGCCATATAACACTAAGTGGGCTTTAAAGGAGTAAGTTATTTGTTGAAAAATGGGTTATTGGTAAGGGCAGGTAAGTACCTACACTTAGCAATAGGCCACTAACCTCCACTTAGGTCCAGTTAGGTCTCAGTAAATTAAACCTAGCTCAACCCTTGGTATCTTGGCAACGAGCGACAAGGCTTAACTTAGGAGACAAAGCGTAAAGCATTCAAATATCACAAAACAGTAATTAAATAAAACACAGGAAACAGTTTAAACATCCAAAATCAATTTATAAACATGGATTATATTTTTATCTTTAAAATGACACCAAAAGGAATGAAATCGGATAAGGGGAACCGGAGATATGATTTTTTAAAGAATTAATGCTTTCTAGCGCATAGAAGCAACAAGCGCTCAAAGGGTTAAAAAAGGTCACACTGGAAAGGAACAATGTCCAGAGTTCAGGCCACCCATGAGGTAACACTGTCACACTTACTTCCAGAAGTGTTTGATTCTGGAAAGTGGTCCACAGCACCAGCCAAGGGTTCAGAGGCTCTGGTGTGCCTCTTGGGGTCTGGGACTACAACTCCCACAATGCACCTCTTCAACTTATGGAGTTGCTCCAAACATCTCCAAACTTCTTGATCTTCTTCCAGAGGTCCTTTTTGTGTCCTTGAAGTGTCCACAACTTGATCCAAAGTTCCAGAAGCTCTGAGTTGCTCCTTGGGAGTTGGGACTACAATTCCCAGAATGCACCTGGTCAGAATCCTCAAATGGCCACTGGACGCTGTTCAGCTGGGCTCTGCTTGCAGGACTTGATGCAGGGGACTCTGGGCAGCTCCTTTGTACCTGTAGCAAACAGGGAGTCCCTTCTTGAAGCAGTAGAAGATATGTAAAGTCCTTTTAGTGGTGAAGCCCAAGTGTGCAGCTGGTGCAGTTCTCCAGAGTGCAGTGTCCAGGTGCAGGTCAGGGGTCCAGCAGGGCAGTCCTTCTCCTGTAGTTCTTCCTTGTTGGAATCTGATAGGGATATGGTAGGGAATTGAGGTGTGGGTGCAGGTCTGCCAGTTTTATCCTTGCTCCTGGGTGAAAAACAGGGGGGCCCTGGTTCTCCAAACAGGGGCAGGGTCCTTCCCCCTGTGATGACCACTTCATGGGAAGTGTGGCAAAAATGAATCCCAGGGAGCAACATTCCTCAAAAATACATCATGGCTGAAAGTGATTTTTGGAGGTTACATCTGGCTGAGCCCACCCACAGATGTGGCTAATATTCCTAAACACACCCCTCTCCTGCCCTCTCCTAATCTAATCAAGGGGGCACCTAATTGTCTGGGTTTGCAGGATGTGAGGGTGTTGCTGGATTGCTCCAAATGTCCTTATCTGCCTTTGAAGACCACTTTGGCAGCCTTCCCCATTCCTGCGTCACCATCTGCTGAAGGGAGACTCCTCCCCCAGGCACATCTCTTTGTGTGGAGCCAGGACATTTCACACCTCATCAAGGCAGCCTGGCCATGCTGCCAGAGGCTGGCCAATCAGAGCACAGCAGCAAAAACACTGCAGGGCTGAAGTTGGCAACTTTTCAGGTAAAGTTTAAAACTCTTTACCTGAACAAGTTATATTAAATCCCACAACTAGCAGTTGTGGGATTTATTATAACAATTAATTTGATACCAAACTTCTGGTATCTGTTACTTAAGGGGACTTTATAAATTAAAATAAAGTCTCCCCATTCTAGCCTATGGAGGCCATTCACTACAATGAAGGAAAAACAAATTTGGCTGTTTTTACCTCACCAGGGCTTATAAAACTGTTTTTGTAAGGTCCCTGCTCATAGTTACATGGCACCCAGCCCTAGAGCACATAGGGCACACCTTAGAAGTGACATATTTGTACGTAAAAATAAGGTAGTTTAAGACTTTGGAACTACTTTCATTCCGGAAAGTGGTCCACAGCACCAGCCAAGGGTATAACTTTAATTTAAAAGCAGCCAGCAAGGCAGGCCTGCCTTTAAAAGACACTGGGCACCTCAGCAGTGCACGGCACTACCTATGCTGGGGTCCCTAAACCTACATGCCCTAACATATAGTAAGGACTTATAGGTAGGTTGACTTAGCCAATTATAATTAGCCTAATTTGCAAACTTATTTTACACAGAGCACAGGCCCTGGGACTGGTTAGCAGTACCCAGGGCACCATCAGAGTCAGGAAAACACCAGAAAAAAGTGGAAAATGGGGGCAAAAGGTGAGGAGGCCTCTGCAATCAGCCCTGTTCTCTCACATTATTACTTACAACAAAGGAGTATTCATGAATTGAAGCATTCTGAAATGCTGCTGAAATGATTGAGTTATGCCTGAGGAACAATGTTTTTATATTCAATCATGAGATTTACTTACAAATCTGCGAGACAGCTATGGGAGTTTCCTTCTCTCCAAGCTACACCAACCTTACAATGGGTTGGTGGGAAAAACATATAGCTTGGAGAGAGGAAAATGAGGACTATATGGAGAAGGTAGTAATCTGGCTCCGCTACATTAATGATCTATTTTTAATTTGGAATGGTACGGAAATACAATGCAATGAGTTTCTTCTAAAAATGAATACTAACAATGTGGGTTTGCAATTTGCACATAAAATCAGTAGAACATCTATTGTCTTTCTAGATGTAATGGTGTATATACAAAATGAGAAATTACAAACAACATTATATCATAAATCGACAGTAACCATGGATCTAGCTTTCATTCGAAATCATTGATGAAAAGTATTCTCTATGGAGAACTTATTAGGACTAAAAGGAACTGTTCGGCCACTAAGGATATGGATGTGAATTTTAAAGATATAGAATAAAGATTTATGAGGAGAGGATACAAAGCTCGGGATGTTAAACAAGCTGAAAAGAGAGTGAGAGGGATGACACGTGCACAGACTCTTGCAACAAAACCTGACGATATGAGTAAGAAAGAGGATGAAACAATTAGACTTATAATGACGTATAGTAAAGAAAATCATCACATTTTGAAGGTTTTAAACAAACATTGGCATATAATAAAGAGAGATACGGATATTGGATCATGAGTAGGAGCGCAACCAAGTGTAACCTACAGGAAGGTTCCATCCCTAAAAGATCGATTGATAAAAGTCCTTTTGAACTCCCACAAACATATACTTGGCTAACAACACAGAATAAATGTTTCATATGCTGTAATAAATGTAAAGCATGTCGGATTGGATGTAATAAACATAAACTCATGGATGGTCAGGGAAGAGAAATCCCCATTTTGGACAGAATAACATGTGATACAACATTTGTGGTGTATGTAATAGAGTGCCTCTTGGGGATGAGATACGTGGGGAGAACCATCTGTTCACTAAAAAATCAAATATTAGAGCATATGAGGGCGGTACAGAATGGAGACTCAAGACAAAACATCTTAGAAATCATAGTGGTGCAGATTGGCTGCATATGAAATATGTTGGGATAGGCAGAATCAAAAAACATGAGAGAGCGGGAGACAGAGTACTACAGCTCAGACGTATGGAATCTAAATTTATTATTAGACTCACAGAGGCTCCGCATAGGATCAATGGGGATGAAGAATGATATTGCCATTTATAAAATATGTAGTTTGGATTATGATTGCTCTCCGGAAGAACTAGATGGCACAGATGCCATAGATATATATATATCTATGTTGAGAGAAAAACAATATGAGGTTACTATACCCAGAATTGAATCCCCATATATGATATGAATAAGTATGTAAGAGTAATAGTAGCAGTAGATGTATGGCATTGTGCTAGTACATATTGTATTAAAGTTGTCAGCAATTTGGAGATTGTATAAACATATGTCTGTCGATATGAGTCAACTTATGATACATACATAATGGAACGGATACAAGTTTATAAATGTGTTTTTAGTTACACTAATTTAGGCTTGGGTTTGAAGTATGTTTATTGTTCTTTACTTGATGTAACTACATATCCCATAATGCAACATAATGGCATTGGATATGAAATGATAGAAAGGGGAACTGAAAGATATGCTCTCTAACCGTGAACAAGACCTGACTGGTTGAAACGCATCGGGTGACGGATGTTTTGGTCTATGGCACTTATCAAATATTAGATGACTGGAATCCTTGGAGTGCAGCGTTTTGACTTAATTGTCAATTGTTGTGAATTTACAAACAGGGAATCGGTCCGTCCCTGACACAGTCACCAGCTGGAGAGCGCGCTGTGAGAGGGCCATCTTGTATGGGGATATATATATATATATATATATATATATATATATATATATATATATATATATATATTTATAGAGAGAGAGAGAGAGAGAGAGAGACACACGTTTTGTGATATGTCTCCTAAATTCGCTAAAATGCAAATGGTATCAAAGTATAAATGAATGTTCATCAGTCAAATAAATATGGGTATATACCATTTTGCAACACCATTTTTTCCAAAAACACAAAATAAAAATGGATAAAAAATACCAATAAGAGAGCCTAAAAATAAATATGGATAAATACAGACTAAATGTTAAATAAATAGCATAAAACCGGGAGCCCTATTTATAACAGGGCAAGTCATGAACGGAGTGCATTTGTCAGAAGCCGTATGGCTTTATGCTCCTGTACATTATGAACATGAGCTGCGCTGATGGCTCTATAAGCATTATTTTTAATGGAGAATGAGAAGAGGAGATGAAGCGCATAAGGGTTATTGTTAAAAATTGCTTTAGAACCATTTTCCTCTTCAACATGATGTAAATTGTATTAAAGGCACCCTCCAGCACTACACCAGCAGGTGTCCCATGCATGTTGGATTAACTGATGTCCTAATCAGTGTTCAGTAATGGATGGTTTATAGTTTTCTTAAATTGAGCCCATAAAAAACAAAATTTCTAATCACGAAAACAGGACAAATGGAACGTGGCGTACTGGTCCGCAGGGATGGGGTATCTCCCTCCTCCTGTGCCGGTATTCACCTAGGATTGGACTTTTCAGTGGCATGCAGATATCCAAGGTAGCCAATTTATTAAGCGCAAATACCTCATCTATATTTCATCAGAACACTACACCCCTGTAGTTGCAGCCTTAGTGCAGGCACGTTTGGACTATGGTACCGCTAAGTGCTTTTTGGCCCTAGCCTTCCCACAGTAATATGGTATAGGGTGACAAGTAAAGGTCAGAGTCCCATGCAAATTATCTAGAATTCCTGAGTCTATCAGAGATGTGTCCATGCTTACACAAGCAAATAATCATCTGGGCAGCTTTGTTCTGAATTCATGGGACTCTAGCCAGAAGATTGATGGCAGTAATCACAAAGTTGGCGGCAGTGAGTGCAAGAATGGACAAACACATTGAATACTGAGCCCCCATGCTGCATTGTCGCAAAAGGGAAGACATGGTGAGTAGTGCAAAAAATAATAAAAGAAGTTCCTTGGCACCACTGACACATGAATGTGTAGGAAAGCTGAGCGCCAACCAAACATCCTACCCTTCTCACCACCAACAGGGGACTTGGTCACATTTCAATAAACCTCCTGTTCACATTTCACATATTTGCCTAACCTGGCAAGACTGGTTGATTTGTGCAGAATGGTGTGCTTTTGTAATTTTTTCATGTGCTTATAACTCATGCATAGTGCACAATGTGGAATTAGTCACTGCTACATGTCTGTGTGAGTTACAGTTGTGGGTAGTTGCCTATAATGGACAAGGACTGAGACTTATGGAGTTAACAATGAAAGGCAGTGAACGTTTCTCACAGTGCCTTTCAGTGGGTCATAAAGTTGTTCCAAATACATGTTCATACCATTGTAGGCCTCTCTGCAGAGCGCACATTATAGTAGTCACATATGCCACTTTTTATTGCAAAAGTGTGTGAACGAAATACACTGCTGTTGAAATATTGACAAAGTAAAGCCAATTCCATGCTTACAGGAGTGTGGGTGGAGGAAAATGAAGTGAAGCAGCTGCTAGGAAGAATATGAAGGATCAAACTTAAAAGAATGGAAGGCTATTCTGGGCCTGCCAGTATTCAAAGTCTGAACTTGATATCATATAAATCATATCTTATCAGAACTCAGGACTTCATATTACTGACATATCACTGCATATTTATATTGGCCTTTTGGACCAGGCAGCAGCGAATTTGTAGGCATGTCATTCACTCCCTTACCCATCATGATCATTGTAGTCTCAGGGGGAGCTTTCATCGTGCCTCACACTGGAACATCAAGTAGCTTTTCTTACATTTTTCTCTTCTTTGCAAGGGAAAAAGCCACTTGATCGCTAGACAGAGGACTACTATGT
This sequence comes from Pleurodeles waltl, assembly GCF_031143425.1. NCBI lineage: Eukaryota > Metazoa > Chordata > Amphibia > Caudata > Salamandridae > Pleurodeles > Pleurodeles waltl. Next base: position 1,177,314,387 of record NC_090444.1, read on the forward strand.
CGAACAGCAGGATCTTCAGTAATGAAATCCAACCTGCCTAAGGCATTGCAATAAGAAGGTAAGTTTTTTTTTTGTGATGGCTGAAGGGGCAGTGCTGAAGTCTTCCCTCACTAAACTTAAAAAAAGTAACTTGCAGGGCCTCATTGGCGGTATGTGCATAAACATACTGCAGCAGTTTTGGGAGCACCCACCGAAAACCTGTATCAGCTGGACTAAATGTTTATCCATGCACCATGGAACTATTCTTTTAACCCTATTTTATTTTACATACAAGAAGGTATTTTTGTAAAGACTTTTTTTAAACTGCATTTTAAAAACTTACTCTACCTCATGCAGCTGTAAAATTGCAGTCATGTGCTGTTCATTAACATGCAGCTTTGGCATTTTGTATTTTAGGTAACGCACACATCAGACATGGGTCATGTTCTGCTGCCAAAAGACAGTAGGGTTCCCAAGTGAAAGGGAGAGAGAAAAGCTGTGAAATTAAGGAAGTATGATGTCTCCTATTTTAACTTTGGTTTCACCTGCATTGTTGTTAGTGGAGAAATTAGGCCACAGTGCATGGTTTGTGGTATGACTCTAGCTAACGACAAAAACTAAAGCGTCACTTGGAAACAAAGCTTGGGAATAGAGAGTTTTTTGCCAGGAAGTTGTGAGAGATGACTCAACAGAATGAAACAGTGAAAAATGTGGCGCCACCACAGCAAATGCATTGAAAGCATCATACCAAGTGGCATACCATATTGCCAAAAACAGTTGGATGAAGCAACGGACTTGTCAAAGGAGGCACATTTAGCTGCTTATGCCTAATACTGTTTTGAAACAGTAATATTGAAATAACTTTTACTCCGCAAACCAATCAAGGGACGAGCAACAGCATCTGACATGTATGACATTATCAATGACTTCCTGGTTCTTTATAGGTGAATAGCAGCAGAATAGAGAGTTTTTTTGCCAGGAAGTTGTAAGAGAAGTCTCAACAGAAAGAAACAGTGAAAGATGTGGTGTCCACCACAGCAAATGCATTGAAAGCATCATACCAAGTGGCATACCATATTGCCAAAAACAAAAAGCCATTTACAGATAGAGAAAACGTGATTCTCCCAGCAATTCTTCATGTGGCTACACAATGCTTGGTGAAGAAGCAGCATAGAAATTCAAAATAATACCTGTCTCAGACACAACAGATTGCACCCCATCTCTGACTTGTCAGAAGATATCAACGGACAGCTCATATCCCGGTTGAAATCGAGTTGGTTTGCTTTGCAGTTGGATGAAGCAACGGACTTGTCAAAGGAGGCACATTTAATTGCTTATGTCTAATACTGTTATGAAACAGTAATATTGGAAGAATTTTTACTCCACAAACCAATCAAGGGATGAGCAACAGCATCTGACTTGTATGACATTATCAATGACTTCCTGGTTCTTCATGGCTTAAAATAGGAAAAGTGTGTTGGGATCTGTACAGATGGTGCTCCTTCCATGTGTGGTGCTAGAGCTGGCTTAAAAACTAAAGTGTTGACAGTGGCTCCACACATTCTGTAGACCCACTGTATGATACACTGGGAAGCCCTTGCTGAACGAAACATGGCTGGTGAACTTCATGATGTAATGAATTCTGCTGTTAAAATAGTTAATTTCATAAACGCCCACCCAACAAGAGCGCGCCTATTTGTAATTTTATGATCAGAAATGGAAGCTGCACACGATGGCTTGCTGCTTCCCACAGAAATCCAATGGCTATTCTGGTGAAAAGTGCTGAATCACAGTTTTTGAAGTAAGGAATTAAATATGGCAATTTCTTCTAGATTTGGACCCCGGCAAAGCAGAACAACTATGTAGTCCCTGCTGGCTTGTGCTTTTAGCATACCTTGCTGACATCTTTGAGAAAATAAATTCCCTGAATCAATCTTTGCAAGGAGCTGAAATCACTTCTATTACCATGTATAAAAAAATATCTGCTTTCAAGAAGAAGTTCGAATTATGGAGAAGAATAATTGAAGATGGCTAGTTTGAGCCATTTACATGTATAGCCGATGCTCTTGAGGTAACAGAATATGACCTTCCACATGTTGCAGAGTTAATAAAAATATCACCTGAAATCTCGCAAGGACAGTTTTCACAAGTATTTTCCTGAGGAAAACAATCATATTAGTGACTGGGTCTTTCTGGCAGATGGGGGTATCCATCTCCCGATTTGCATGCAGGCAGAACTAATTGATCTCCAGAGAAAACCCACACTGCAGATGCAATTTAGCAAACTCCCCTTGGGGGTGTTTTGGCTGAAAATGCCAGCAGAACATTCAGCTTTGAGGGAAACTGCTATCAAAACTCTCTTGCCTTTGGGTTCTCAGCACTTGCGGTATTGAAGACTAAGTACCACTCAAGACTGGAAGTGGAGCACAGGATGGAAGTAGCAAAAATCCATCCACAAATTGACCGTCTCTGTGGTGAAAAACAGGCATACACCTCACATTAGTTTTGAAAGTAAGGGTCTTATCTGAAAAATAAAGCACCATTGAAAATTGTTCTGTGCAAAACATTTCTTGGAGGCTTTTCATTTGAACTGTGTAATAAGCATCTGTCACCTAACCACTGGTGCTCCCAAACCTTCAGTTTACTAAACACTCTTAATTTGTATAATAATATGTGCCACATATGATCTGGACTCTGCGGGTGGGGATGGCTGTTGATGTTGCAAACTACCAGCTCCCAGAAATTGTTGTCAGGTGGTGGGGGGGGAGATTGACACCTAAAATGGTTTAGAAGCAGGGACTCTGGTATGCCACCTCTGCGAGGCACACTACCCGCACAGGCATTCCTAGCCCAGGTTGGCATAATTCTTTGATTAAACAATAAGGACTGATATGTGCTGCATAATACACTATATACCTCTTAGGGACCACCGAAAGTTTGCTTGGCAAAATACCCGATTTAGCCCATAATGTTTATTATTGCCACAAGTAGATTTTGGTGGTAATAAACATTACCACTACTATGACTATGAGTCACTCCACTTGTTTAATCTAATACTGGGTTGGTAGTTCGCTCTTGGGCTAGACGGGAAATACATTGGAGGTATAGATACCTAGTACCACCTCGCAGTAAGTGTTTTCCTTTTCTGCAGTGTGACTACATGGGGCATCATCCCCACCCCAGACCAGGGGCATCCAGCCCTTAAAGTTTAGGGTAAGAGTATGAACATCCCCATGAACAATGAGTATGAGTGGATGTAATGGGTAACTATGATAGTATCCACATTGACAAGAATGAAGACTTGCATGTTCTGTGATACCATTTGTAGCATGAAATGCAGCACCTTTGCTTGCTGTGGTTTGCTGTGTTTAATTTCTAGACGTCCTCACATATAAAGTCACTAGTACATGCTAGAAACAGAACAACTCCAACATAGCAGCAGGTTTTATGCATTTTGGGCCATATGTACCAACACATTTTCCCATAGACATAATGGGTAAAACCCTTTGATACATCTGGCCCTTTGTTCCTATTTTTACGTGTAGGTACCTCCCGGTTTTGAATAGTACTCAGGTAGTCCTTGAGTATGTTGGCTGTGAAGTAGAGCTTCTCAGTAGGAGGATAGGATAGGTTCCACCTCACAGAATCATTGATAGGGATCTTTGGACCTGAAGAATTCCCCTGACCAGTTATGGCTTAGCATGAGGACAGAAACATGTTGGCCTTAATGATTGTATAGATGGATTGAGTCATTATACTAAAAAAACATCTGTTTATTGTTTTTATCTTTACCAACAGACACCACTATTAAAGGGGTGATTTACAATGGCAATCGGTAGGCAATTTTAATAGATGCCTGGATCCCTGTATTATTCAGAATACCTTTATCTAAGAAATTCCTCTGGGCTTATTTAACTACAAGGTTGAGTCTGCCCAGGTGGCACTGTCCTACCTGGGTGGGGATAGGTGGCCAATGATGACGCATTACATTATTATGTGTGTGAGACTACCTATTCCATAAGGAGGAACCCCCAACATAGGTTCCAAATGAATGGTCTTCATGAACTATCCTAGAGGATATAAACTGGATCACAACAAAAGAGGTTTCAATCAAAAGTTTGTCCTGTTTCTTTTTCCCTCCATACATTTTGTGTTCATGGTTACCCTGCTCCCATGACAAAAGATCCAGGTACCAAGAATTGATTCACAGTTAATGTGAGATAACTGAAAATGAAAATTATAAGAAATTGGATTACACTTTAGGGAGAGAGACCGCCCACCTCAAGGAATAACCACAACTCTTTTTCGCGTGAACCTTCAAAGTCACTAAATTAACCTGAGTGCAACTCCTTGGTATCTACTGTATAGAGAGGATGGGCTTAACTTACGGCAATGTGTATTGCAGTACCAAAACAGTAAAAGTCTAAATAAAAAAACAACACATGCTGAATTAGACAAAGCAAGCAAAATGTAATACACAAAATGATACCAAATGCCAAACATTCAATAATGGGAACCTGAGATATGGATTTTTCATGTTTTAAGTAGAAATAGCACTAAAAAGCACAAATCTCCAATGATAATCAATGGTCGCTGTAGCCAGGATCTATGCCTGGCTGGAGGCTGATCGGATGGATCATAGGTTGGATAAATCACCCAGGTTCATCCTAGTCAAACATTTAGGGGGTCATTCTGACACCGGCCAGCGACCGCCAGAATACCGCTGCGAGGTCAAAAGACCGCCGCAGGTATTCTGGGTTTCCTGCTGGGCTGGCGGGCGACCGCCAGAAGGCCGCCCGCCAGCCCAGTGGTAAACACCCTTCCATGAGGATGCCGGCTCCGAATGGAGCCGGCGGAGTGGAAGGGGTGCGACGGGTGCAGTTGCACCCGTCGCGATTTTCAGTGTCTGCATGGCAGACACTGAAAATCTTTGTGGGGCCCTGTTACGTGGGCCCCTGCAGTGCCCATGCCATTGGCATGGGCACTGCAGGGGTCCCCAGGGGCCCCAGGACACCCCATACCGCCATTCTGTTCCCGGTGGCCAAAACCGCCAGGAACAGGATGGCGGTATGGGGGTCGGAATCCCCATGGCGGCGCAGCAAGCTGCGCCGCCATGGAGGATTCCCCAGGGCAGCGGGAAACCGGCGGTACACCGCCGGTTTTCCGTTTCTGACCGCGGCTGTACCGCCGCGGTCAGAATGCCCATGGGAGCACCGCCAGCCTGTTGGCGGTGCTCCCGCGGTCGTTGGCCCTGGCGGATTTTACCGCCAGGGTCAGAATGACCCCCTTAATCTTTTGACTTAGGGCCTGATTATGATCTTGGTGGGTGGAATACTCTGTCACAAATATGTAATCAGGCCCTTAGGGCCTGATTACAACTTTGGAGGAGGGTGTTAATCCGTCCCAAATGTGACGGATATACCACCCGCCGTATTACGAGTCCATTATATCCTATGGAACTCGTAATACGGTGGGCAGGATATCCATCACATTTGGGACGGATTAACACACTCCTCCAAAGTTGTAATCAGGCCCTTAGTCTTTTAACTCCCAATCAACCACATAAGTTTCCCATTAAAGCGCCCCCAGAACTTCAATGGGGGCACTTAGAGACTTAGAGTGTCAGGCAGACGTCAACAGCAGAGTCCAGTCCAGGTCCAGTTACAAGTTGGGTACTTTCAGGTAAACGCCTTTTACAGCTTGCTCTCTTCCTATAGCCACACCGGAGGCCAGCCAACGGACCCTTGGAGTCCACTTCTTTTTCGGTGTTCAGGAGCAGTTTACTTCTTCAGGGCTCCACTTGTGCCACAGACAACAGGCCCAGTCCTCTTGCGAACTTCCACAGGTCCAAAACGTTTTCTGAAGTGGGTGCTTGGAGGTGCCAAATGTATGCCTGGCACCAGCTAGGGGGTGGTGTGACTTCTGGGCAGTCCTTGACCATACGAGTAAATGTTACCATCGTCAACCGTATCCCCTTTTTCAGTAGTTCCCGTTTGCCTTATTAAATACAGACCTAAAATGCCATTTATCAGGATGTTTTCAACATGGAAAAAGTCTTTGGGCACCCTATACTTGGGCTCTGAGGAATTGGACTGTGTGTGGAAATGTCAAAGGGAAATTACCAGTGTCTTCCCACATCTAACATTAGAATCTAGTTGAGGCAGGCACTGTACCAACAACAAACCTAGAGACAGAAGCCTGGTTGGACAAAAGGAGTCCTTTAGCAACAGACATGAGATTCAAAAAAATTGTCTTCACAAACTGTTCTCTCCCTTTTAAGTGTTCCACAAGTGTTATATGTTGCCCAAAAGACCTGTCCAGCAGGACTTGACAGTGTGTTGTCACACGATGCACACAGCCCCCACTCTGGATATTCTAGAGTTTAGAGGAGTCATCTCTGCCCATTCAGGTCACCCTGTTTGCTCCTGGCAGCCATTTCAAACCTCATTCACATATATTCAAGGCTAGCAGTCTTACGCTAATTAACCTGACAGTTCAGGCAGGTAGATGGTAACTTTCTAAAAATAGTGGTTTCATTATTGTTTAGCTGGTCCCACTAAGAACAGAGTTAGTATTTTAATCTGTACTCTGGTTGTCAACATCGGAGAGCAATGCCTGCCACAGTAAAAATAGCTTTATAGGCCTTGTCAATGTAGGGGCATGGTCTACACATCCCACTTTTAAACACTATGCACCATGACTTGTGGACTGCAAGGCCTAGACAGTGGTTTCTTTTTAATATTTAAAAGGAATGTTTTCATCTGTCAAAAAGAGTTATTTTCTTTCGTCATATCTATGCAGCAGTCAGGTTACACAGGACATGTCGGAAATCATGTTTGCCCTGCCCACTGTAGTGGGTGGTGCAATAGCGGAGGAAAGTTAAATGTGCTCCTTTCCAGTAAGCCAATTCAACCATGTTTAAAGGGAAGTACAGGCACTTTACCACTTGTTAACGGGGAAAGGTGCACCACGTTCTAAAGCCAACAAAATATAGGCTCCAGCAAAAAGTGAAAAATTGGGGATGACTATGCAGAAAAGGCAGTTTTCCTGCACTAAAAACTACTGAAAAACTTGTGGATATGGTAGATAAGGGAATTTGAAGACTCTAATCTAAGTGAATCTAGAACTAAAACATTCTTAAGCAGTCAAAGTCCCTGCCAATCCAACTGTGAAATAAGCAACCTCTGGGGGGCTTGCTGACAAGGAGCAGTTGAAGATTTAGACTATGACCTATAACCCAAGAGGAAAGGGAGAAGACATCCAGAGTACACCTCCCTAAACTACAGCATGAAATAAGTATTATGGGTGGAAAGCAAAAAGATGGAAAATTTTATTTATTCCGTTTTATAGGAAAAGTTCCCTTCTTAGGATAAAAGCACTCACCCACTAAGAAGTGACGCGCTGCATTATAGGGCTTTTTTCCTCCAATTGGTCAGATGAGTACCAAGACAAACTACAACTTTATAAGTAAGGGAGATCTTTGTTCTTTTTTGTGTAGCTGCAAAGCACTTGACTCAAAACAAACAACACTCAAGACAATCTTCGCCTACACAAACACAACAGAATATACAAGTCATCTATCATAAAGCTACCATTCAAACAGAATATAGAATGCAAACTGGGCAAATAATGAACTGTATAAAATTCTTACCGAATTTCGTAAACCTAAGTGCACAGAAGGAAACCATCCTATTTCCCAAGAATGTACAGACAAACTGGCAAATCATTACACAACCAAAGCAGAAATGCTGAATTCCTATTTAAACCAAAAGAAAACGACCAGCAATAGTCCCTTTTCAACAACTCCACCAATGTTAAGTTAACCCAACAACTGAATTCCTTCAAGCAACTATCAGAAACTTAATGTATGGGTCTTGTCAAAACAATTGACCAGCCAGATGCCCTTCTATTCCTTGTTCACCACAAATCTTCAACAATATTCTTTTTACAACCTCTGCTGCACCCCAGTCAGAACAATCAGCAATCATTCCTTGACAACAGAGGTAGTTCATGAGGTCTTCAAAAATACATACACACAACCATTATCAAAGAAAACAGACCTTGACACTCAAGTCCCAAACAACTACAGACCTATTGTAAACAGACCATTCCTTGGCAAGCTAATAGAAACAGCATTATTGACCTAGATGTCTCAGTTTATTTAAGATAACTCCATAGTTTGACCTCCACACAGGTTTCTGCCCAGGAAGAGGCACAGGACATGTTCTAATCGCCATCTGGGATGACCTTTAAAATACAGTAGGCTAAAACATCTCTTAAAACACAAACGACACAGTTGATCATGACACTCTCATCCAAAGACTCTAAAAAACAGGCACAGAGGAGACTACTCCCAACTGGATCACATCCTACCTTCAAAACAGAACAAATGTCATCCATACTCCTCCTTTCCCATCCAAACCCTAAATCATAAAAGCAGAGGTCCCGCAAGGATCTACCATCTCACTTGTGTTTTTCATCATCTATATGAAGTCACTACCAGCAATGATCAATACATTTCAGCTCACATGCTTTAACTACACAGATGACAAACAAATACTTCTTAAACTGGAAAACCCCAAAGACATTGGAAACCAAAAAATCTTCAGTTGCCTCCGGGCCATTACTCAGCGTATGGCATTGAGCCATCTCAAATTGAATGTGTTCAAGACTGAAATACTCATTTGTGGCAATTGGAAAAATCATGACCCACTCCTGCCTGGCCTGACAACCTGGGACCACCTTGTAAAGTATCCAAGGAAGTCAGAAACCTTGGAATTACCATGGACTCTAAGCTATCAATGAATTCCAAAGTGGATAGGTTAGCAAGATCAAGATTAATTACTATGAGAACTCTGCAACTCATCTTTCCCCACCTAGGATTTCCAGGCATGGTCCAAACTACTATCTCTGTTGTACTCTATCAACTATAAAAAGTCTACAATGAATTAAAAACTTTGCTGCCAGGCTACCCCTACATATAAAGCCACAAACTCACAGCTCCCTTGCATTAAGGGCCCTGCACTGGTTGCCAGTTGCCAGAAGCTCCACTTTCAAGTCGCTTTGTATCACACTGTACGAGGATGGCTGAGTTATGACTCCGGACTGCAAGGTTTTGGTTTCAGAGAACTGTCTTTTATTGTTCTTGAAACAGTATAAACGGTAAGTATTAGGGAAAAAACTGTTGAGAATAGGTTGGTTGTGATGATATCCTCTTGCTTGACATCTTAGCTCGTCTTCTTCTCCTCTTTCTTCCAGGACCTCGCGGGGAGCGTGGAAAAACAAAAGAGAATAGATACGGTAAGTGGGGAAAGAGGTTTAGGTTCTGTTATTCTTTCTCGTCTCTTTTTTTTTCTTTTCCTCTTTCCTTCCTTGTCCCTATCTCTTCTTTCCACTTTACTCTTGTATTTCTTTCCCTTGCTCTTTCTCTTCTGCTGCTCTCCTGGCTGGCTTCTTTCCTTCCTTTCCCTCTTTGTTTCCTGATTAGGACTTCTTTGATCTTGTATGCGGTTTTCCGTCTCTCTCTCTCTCTCTTATTCGTTTCTACAATATCTTAAGTAGATGGACTTCTCTGCTGTCTTGATCCCTCTTCTCTCTCTTGAGTCTGTTCTGTCTTCTTGCTGCCCTTTTTTTTCTGTCTTTGATTTTTCTCTCTATACCTGTGTTTAATAATGCTTCTTACTCCGTGTCCCTGTTGCCTTACCCCTTCAAACCAGTGCTTCCCCAAAGTGCTCGTTTCCTTTCCCTCCCTTCCCCACTATTCTTCACCTCCTGCCTCCCGCTTCCCCGCTCCTTTCCCCGCCCGCGTCTCTGTACCTGGAGTGGCCACGCTTCTCCTGAAGCGTGGCGGCTCAAGCGTAGGCTCCCCGGGGCCAGCGGTCTTCGGTTACTCTCTGGGATCCCTCCGCTCCAGACTGCCCCGTCGTCACGCTCGTCCTGACGGCGGTTTCTGTGACACCTTGCTCCGCGTCCTCTCGATCCGTCCAGTCTTCCGATTTCACCAGCTCCGGGTTGTTCCAGCTTCCGCTCACGACCTCCTCTCTGGGAAAAAGAGGAATCTCTCTTTTAATCCACGTCAGTTCCCACGGTGGCGGCAACCGACCAACGAGAGAGCCGGTCTCTCCATTAGCCTCCAGGTGAAGCGTGGCAGTGTCAGCACAAGCAAGAGAATTGTGTGGGTCGGGTCGGAGAGACCCATCACAAACACTCCCCCTAGAGAGCGTCTGTAGACGACGCTCAGCCCGAGGACACCGGGAGAGAAAGTCAACATTCACCATGAGACGACCCGGAGAATGGAGCACCTGAAAAGAAAAGAGTTGCAAAGAAAGAAACCATCTCAGGATTCTAGGGTTGGTATCCTTCTGACGAGAGAGCCAGGTAAGAGGGGCATGATCAGTCAAGAGGGTGAAGGGACGGCCACTGAGGTAATATCGAAGGGATTCAATGGCCCACTTAATGGCTAGACATTCCTTCTCAATAGTGGGGTAGTGTCGTTCTCACGGGAGAAGCTTCCTACTGATATATAAAACGGGGTGAACAGTACCATCTGATTGGGGTTGAGACAACACACCCCCTAGGCCTACATCAGAGGCGTCGGTTTGTAAATAGAACGGGCTACAGAAGTTAGGGCAACGCAATACAGGGTCAGTAGCCAGTGCCTCCCGGAGCCTTAGAAAACTGCGCATACTAGCCACTGATAACGAGGAAAAGGTTTTAGGGGACCCATTCTTCAGTAAGTTAGTAAGGGGCTCAGCTATGGTGGAAAACCCGGGTATAAACCACCTGTAGTAGCAGACGAGACCAAGGAATGAACGCACTTCTTTTTTTGAAGTTGGTACTGGGATCTGTTGTATGGCTTCTACTTTTTCTATTTGAGGGCGGACCTGCCCTTGTCCCAAGACGTAACCTAAATATCTTATTGAGGTGCAACCTAACATACACTTTTCGGGATTGGCAGTTAAGTGGGCTTCCCTCAACGCCTGTAATACTGTTGACAAGTGTCTGAGGTGGTCAGTCCATGAGTCACTAAATATCACTATGTCATCTAAGTATGCAGCCGCATACAAGTGATGGGGACGTAAGACCATATCCATCAACCTTTGAAAGGTGGCAGGGGCCCCATGCAACCCAAAAGGGAGGACGGGAAAATGGTATAACCCAGAGGGTGCCGCAAAGGCGTTTTTTTTCTCGGTCTGTCTCTTTTAATGGGATCTGCCAGTACCCTTTCATGAGATCTAGAGTAGACATGAACTTGGCGTGCCCTATTTTCTCCAACAGTTCGTCAATGCGAGGCATAGGGTAAGCGTCAAAGTAAGTGAGTTCATTAACCTTCCTGTAATCTACACAGAATCGTGTGGTCCCGTCTGCCTTGGGTACCAACACTATAAGAGAACACCAGGGACTACTGGATGGTTCAATAATACCTGTTTGCAACATTTTTTTAACTTCTTGTTCAATTATATTTTTCTTGGCCTCGGGAATTCTATAGGGTCATTGTCGTGCGCTTGCCTCACTCTTAGTTCGAATACTGTGTTCGGTTAAAGTAGTGTGGCCGGGTTGTCGAGAGAATACGTCTGCATAGGATTTAATTGTTTGAGATAGAGAAGTTTTATATGTTTCATCAAGGGAGGTATTGGTCCGGGGTCTATTATCCTCTAAATTGTAAGAAGAGGAAAATGAGGGATACAGTATGTCTTCTCTCTGATCTGTCATGATATGTTGAACTCTATGTATATTATCAGTCTCTTGCCATTTTTTAAAAAATTTATGTGATAGATCTGTTCTTTTTGGGGTCTATGGGGTAGAGCCAATCGATATGTTGTTGGGTTGATTCGTTCTAACACTTCATATGGTCCTTGCCATCGGGCTAATAACTTATTCTCACTACTGGGGAGAAGGATCAGAGCCTTGTCCCCAACATTAAGAGTACGAAGCACACTTCTAGTGTTGTAACTCTTCTTTTGTTTGTCTTGGGCTTCTCGTAGGTTCTCATGGGCCCTATCCCAAACAGACTGGAGATTCTCTCTTAATTCTTTAGTATATGTCAGGAGATCTTTAGTTTCCTCGCCTCTTTCTTCCCATTGTTCCACTAACATATCTAGGAGGGTTCTAGGTGTTCTGCCAAATAACATCTCGAACGGACTATGTCCAAGGGAGGTTTGTGTATGAGTACGTATTGCATAAAGTACAAGAGGTAATTTATTTTCCCAATCCCTTCCGTCCTCTGCTACGCTTTTCCTAAGTAATGCTTTAATAGTCCGATTATATCGTTCTACTAGGCCGTCAGTTTGGGGATGGTATACTGAGGTCCAGATTTGTTTTATTCCCAAGGTTTTACTGACCTCCCCCATAAGCCGGGACATGAAAGGGGTACCTTGATCAGTCAATATTTCTTTAGGGAAACCGACCCTTGAAAAGAACTCGATCATGGCTTGCGCTACTACCTTAGTATGCATACTGGGAAGAGGAATTGCCTCGGGATACCTCGTGGCATAGTCTACCAATACCAGTATATATTGCCTCCCTCTAACAGACGGTGTGAGGGGACCAATAAGGTCCATTCCTACTCGAGAAAAAGGGGTTTCTATAACCGGGAGGGGTTGTAAAGGGGCAGGGGGTTGCATTACCGGATTATTGAGTTGCCATTTCTGGCATGTTTGACAGTATCTGCGTATATCCCCATATACACCTGGCCAATAAAACCGCTGTAGGACCGCTTCTTCGGTCTTGTCTCTTCCGAGATGCCCTTCCCCTGTGTCACCATGTGCTAACTACAAAACCTGCTCTCGGTAGCTGCCGGGGACTAACAATTGTCTTCGGTCCATATCTTCTGCCTGGGGGGTCCCATATAAAAGATCATTATGGATGTTAAATGTGGGTCCTACCCCTTCTTCCTCATGGCTAAGAGCCTTTGCCCATGCATTCTTTAATGAGGGATCCTCTCTCTGTTTTTGTCTAAAATCACCCGCCACGGTATATACCTTTCCCGTGATTCTTGGCTTGTCCGTGTTTCCCCGGTTCTCCTCCCAATGTTGTTGTCTCTGAGCTCTTTTCTGTCGTTTACTCAAGTGAGGTTTGAGAGGTCGAGTCTCGGCTATCTCAGTATCATAGGATACTTCATCCCACCACTTCTTCATCATATGCTCTTCCCTGGCTTTACTTAACAACCGTGGAAAGGCTGCATAGTCTGTCCCAATGATGATATCTTCCTCGAGATGAGGCAACACCCCAACCCTGAGGGTTTCCTCCTCACCCCTCCACTGGAACCTAATCCTAGCTACTGGATAATAGGACTGATCGCCATGGACACAGGCTATCAGTACATGAGTCTGGGGCATGGTTTGCCTTGACTCCACTAGGTCTTGTCTTATAACGCTCTGACTGCAGCCAGAGTCAACCAAGGCTACTTTTTCGTGTCCGTTTAGACGAATGGAAAGCGTATATGTAGGCTTAGTCTCTCCGGCCCAGAATACCCTGCCTTTGGTGACACCAATTTCCATTGGTTCTTCTATATCTTTTTTTATGTGGACAAAACCGTGCGATGTGACCCCATTCCGAACAGTTATAACACTGAGGCCCGTTAGAAGGATAGGAGGATGGAGTGGGATGGGGATTACGTATTCGCTCCTGTTCATGCGAACTTGGAGGTCGGGAAGGCACTACTTTCCCTATATTTGGCCGTACAGAAGATGTGCCCAGATTTCGATTAGGATTGGCTCTAAAATCCGGGCTCCTGTGAAAGGCACAGGCTAGGTCAATGGCCGTTTCGTTGCTTAACCCTGGGTGTTGCCAAACCCAGTTCCTCGTGGACGGAGGCAGTGCATCAAGGAATTGTTCCAGTACTATGACATCGAACATCTCCTCCCGAGTCTTTTCGGTGGGCCGTAACCACCGCCCCGCAGCGTGTTGAACCCTGTAATATAGGGCACGCGGATTTTCCTGTAACCCCCATTTCATGTGTCTGAATTTGTTCCGATAACTTTCGCTGTCTAGTCCTATTCTTTCCAGGATGGTCTTTTTAATCTCTTTGTATGGCAGTGTACCCATGCGATTAATGTCTTGATATGTGGCTTGTAACTGTCCGGTCAATAATGGGGCTACATACTGGCCCCATTTCTCTTCGGGCCAGCTGGCTGAGCTGGCCACCCTCTCGAAATTAAGAAAAAACGAGTCTGGATCCTCCTGGTCTTGGTATTTTACATTCGGATGTACTTTGGTATGTGCGATGGTTTCTGTTAATTTGCTTAGGGCAGTTTCATGAACCTGTTGATTGTTGGCCATAATTGTGGCCTGACTTTTAAGGGCTGTTTGTAACGCCTCTCTCTCCTCTTTAGCGTCCTTCATTTGTTGCTCCCACATCAACTGGAGATGGCGTTGTCCCTCTGCGAGTTGAGCAATTACATCCCCCATGGTGGGTTTTTCCTCCATCTTCTTTTATATGTGTGCCGGTTCAATAGAAATCCCACTTCTGACACCACTTTGTACGAGGATGGCTGAGTTATGACTCCGGACTGCGAGGTTTTGGTTTCAGAGAACTGTCTTTTATTGTTCTTGAAACAGTATAAACGGTAAGTATTAGGGAAAAAACTGTTGAGAATAGGTTGGTTGTGATGATATCCTCTTGCTTGACATCTTAGCTCGTCTTCTTCTCTTCTTTCTTCCAGGACCTCGCGGGGAGCGTGGAAAAACAAAAGAGAATAGATACGGTAAGTGGGGAAAGAGGTTTAGGTTCTGTTATTCTTTCTCGTCTCTTTTTTTTTCTTTTCCTCTTTCCTTCCTTGTCCCTATCTCTTCTTTCCACTTTACTCTTGTATTTCTTTCCCTTGCTCTTTCTCTTCTGCTGCTCTCCTGGCTGGCTTCTTTCCTTCCTTTCCCTCTTTGTTTCCTGATTAGGACTTCTTTGATCTTGTATGCGGTTTTCCGTCTCTCTCTCTCTTATTCGTTTCTACAATATCTTAAGTAGATGGACTTCTCTGCTGTCTTGAACCCTCTTCTCTCTCTTGAGTCTGTTCTGTCTTCTTGCTGCCCTTTTGTTCCGGTCTTTGATTTTTCTCTCTGTACCTGTGTTTAATAATGCTTCTTACTCCGTGTCCCTGTTGCCTTACCCCTTCAAACCAGTGCTTCCCCAAAGTGCTTGTTTCCTTTCCCTCCCTTCCCCACTATTCTTCACCTCCCGCCTCCCGCTTCCCCGCTCCTTTCCCCGCCCGCGTCTCCGTACCTCGAGTGGCCACGCTTCTCCTGAAGCGTGGCGGCTCAAGCGTAGGCTCCCCGGGGCCAGCGGTCTTCAGTTACTCTCTGGGATTCCTCCGCTCCAGACTGCCCCGTCGTCACGCTCGTCCTGACGGCGGTTTCTGTGACACCTTGCTCCGCGTCCTCTTGATCCGTCCAGTCTTCCGATTTCACCAGCTCCGGGTTGTTCCAGCTTCCGCTCACGACCTCCTTTCTGGGAAAAGGTGGAATCTCTCTTTTAATCCACGTTAGTTCCTGCGGTGGCGGCAACCGACCAACGAGAGCGCCGGTCTCTCCATTAGCCTCCAGGTGAAGCGTGGCAGTGTCAGCACAAGCAAGAGAATTATGTGGGTCGGGTCGGAGCGACCCATCACACACACCCAAAGCAATACATGGAACAGGACCACTTTTGATCAGAAATAAAATCAAAAAATGCATACAAAGAAACCTCTGTTCCTGATTGGCGCTTCGCCACAAAATCCACATGTACAAGGAAAAAACATGGGTGGAACATCTTTCTCTGTTCAAGCAGCCAAACTATGGAATTAATTAACCGTAAACATGGGATATAGAGACAACGATCTTATCTGCAGAAAATAACTCTAGAGCTGCCTCTTCCCTACATGACCACAATATTCAAAATACAAATGTACAGCAATAGTTTGCACAAGACACCAATAGTGTATATCAATGTGCATCTCTTTGTACAAATGCACATAATACTTATTCATAAAAATATACTGCCTTATATTTATGCTTAAATGTGTATATCACTTAAGGTTAAAATATATACACTCCTTATATTTAATTACATAATATACACAGATTTTGCTACATGCTTATTGATCTATATTTATTATGTTTATTATGATGATGGCTCCCTGTTATCAGTTTTTACAGATTTTTACAGATAAAGACAAAATAATCATTTATTTTCTTGTCTGTATTTATTTATAAATGTGGATAAAAAATGAAACAGGATCTTTTCTGAGCAATTCTAAATACTGGCAGTCATGCCTTTCAGGCCAATGGCTGTGCCGAATGACAGATGAGTAGGTTAAAAAAACGAAGACATTTTAATAATGATGCATAAAAAGAGAAGTATATATGCATAAGATTGATACCAAAAACTCCTTATTTTCTTAAAAGTATATGGATTTATCATCTACAGGTGGTATATCATAAAAAAATGTCAGATATTCAATTACGAATGTACATTTTTCTGTTAAATAAATATGGAAATATGCTAGGTTTCAGCTTCATTTTTTCACAACACCAAAATTAAATATGGATAAAGAAAATTATCAAAAAATAACTATGGATAAATACAGACAGAAATGGCAAAAAAATAAATACCATAAAAGCATGAGAGCTAATTATACTTCCTCAAATCACAACATATAAATATGATTATACAGAAAGTATGTGTAAATGTTAAATATTCAACATACTTATTATTTAAAAAAAATCATTACTATATAAATCAAAATAATTACAAAAATAAAACAAACACTAATTAATGTAAAAACCCAAATAAAATATATGGACATGATTATCTATCTCTCTCGATTGATAGCACCAAAACTACTGGCGGAATTACAACTAATTTGGCAGAAAGGTAGGACCTGGTCCAGAAAGCGATGTTTTTTTAGTTTTGGCATAAATCTGTTGCGCATTTTTAGAGAAATTAAAGAAAATCCAAATTTGTATATGCAGGGACGCAAAGGATTTGTGAACCCTCCCGATCTCGTGCTGAGATCTGATTGGCTGACAACACTTTAACAACAAAGCCGTTGAAGCGTTGTCAGCCATCTTGGGACTCAGCTGAAACAGAATCCCAGAAAAATATAATACAAATACAAAAAGGGCCAGGGTACGAACACCCTGACCCTTTAGCTCTGGTGCTGGGGTCTCAAAGGGACTCCTCCCAGGCTAAAAAGCATGTTTAAAAAAAAGAAATTACTGCAAATTCGTGAAGGGGTTGTGAATCTGCAGTAAAAATAAGGAAAAAAAAAAACAAATACGGGCTCCCGAACATGTCTTTAACTTAGCCCTTGGGTAGGACAAGTCCCGGGGCACTTTTTTTCTTTTTAATAGGGGTCCTCCTGGCTTCCCCACAGCCCCGGAGACCACAACCTCCATTGTGGCGAATTGTAAAATATGAGTGGGGGGCTGCGGGGACCACCACCCCCTGGGGGAAAAATGCTTTTAATAAGTGGGGGAGGCCCGATGGTCTCCCTCATAACCCTGGGGACCACCACCTCCCCGAGCCTATACTGAAATATGAGCGGGGGGCTGCATGCCTCCCCATGCCCTGGGGACCACCACCCCCTGGGGCATTTGAGAATTTGGGTGCGGGGATGCTCTGGTCCCCCTTGCAGCCCGGGGTATCACCATCTCCCAGGAACTATAGTAAAAATGCTTACAGGGGATCTGTCTGAGACCACCTTTTGTCCCAGGGATCACTACCTCCAGTGCGCTATGATTGTTGGAGGGGGGCCGCGTGGGCCTTCGTCCAGGAGCCACTGGTGGCCCTAGGGCCCACCAACCCCCAGGACCAGCTCCTGCCATGTCCTGGGGTGCCCATCCCTGGGGCATAGCTATTTACTGTGGCTTGGCTGCAGCCAGCCACAGCAAACCTTCAGTTTGTGACAGTGGGACCTGTTAAAGCAGCTACCTACTTGCTTCAGCAATGGTACTGTGGGGATGGCCTTCAGGCTTCCCCTGCGGTCCCAAATAGCTTATATGGGCAAATTATTTTTAAATAAAGTCCAGGAACCGCTGGGGAGGCCTTGAGGCTTTCCCTGCAGTCTCAAATAACCTGTAAAGGGCCTCTTATAAACATTTTAATGCAGCTATCTGGGAGGAGCCTTTAAAGGCGTCCATGTGATCCCAGATAGTCCATAAAGGGCTTAAAAAAATGGAAAAAGAAATTCAATAGCTCTGTGACCTTCACACTGAGCATTCAAGGTTCGAGTCCAGTCAGACTAGTTCCCATATTTTTTTTATTTTACTTTTGTAAAAATGTTTAAGGATCATATTGAAAGTTGATTTTACTCTTTTTGAATAACAAATACAATTTATTTTTCAAACTGTGCATTAATATATCATTCTAAGTATATTATATATCAAAGCCTAACAACCTTGCTATCTCTCTCCCTCTCACTTTCTCTCTCTATCTCTTTTCCTACTCACCCACTTACTCAGACACTTACCCATCCACTCACAGACCCACTCAGTTACGCACTCACTCACAGACCCACTCAATCTTGCACACACCCACTCACAGACCGACTGACAGCCTCATGCACCCACTCATAGACCTGTGCACACACTGACATACCCACTAACAGACTGATGTATGCACTCCCACAGAGACACTCATACATATGTGCTTCATAGAGAGAAAAAATGCTGATATCAATATATGCAATTAAAAACATTTCCGTTGACAATGGTAGCTGAAATGTTTATGATTTGAAGCTTTATACCATTATGGCCACTTGGCCAGAGATACAGAATGTAAATTTTAGAAATCAAAATTAAAATGTAAGTTGGATTCTGAAAAGTGAAGAGAGTCTGCAACTAGCTTATAAAATCAAATTATTGTAAAATAGGAATGGGTTTAAATTACTGAAATAATAGAATGATATTAAGGGATCATTAGGTAATATTGGAGACTTAGACCCTCATTACAACCCTGGCGGTCGGTCATAAAGAGGCGGTAATACTACCAACAGGCCGGCGGTAAAACATTTGGGATCACGACCACAGCAGAAACCGCCCACACAGACAGCCACTTTAACACTTCGACCGCCACGGCGGTAGCAACAAACACTGCGGCGGTCACCGCCAACAGCCAGGCAGAAGACAATGTACTGCCCACTCTATTACAAGGCACCAATCCACCAGCTTTTCTGGGGTGGTACCAACGACATCAAAAGCACTGCGGAAACAGTACACTGAAGGGGAACCACTCACCTTTCGACACTCAACGAAGAACCTGGACGCCATGGAGCCCGAACTACAGGTCCTGCCGATGCTGGTGTATCTGCTAATACACCAGGAATATCAAAGAAGGCGACGGCCTCGGTGAGTACTGCACCTAGCACACACGGGAGTGGGGGAGGAAAAAGAGAGTGACACACACACGCAACACGCAACATCCCCACCCTCACCAACATTACATGTACACCCCGTAACCCCCGGGAAGAACGCAAGGACAAAAGGAATGGAGTGAAATAAGTGATATTTAGAAAATGCAGATAAAGTTAGTGATTGTAAACAACAGTATATACAAATATATACAATATGTACAGAGGGCCGTACACTATCCATTACAAATGTCCAAGGCTCAGTGGAACAAAAAAACATGGGCGAAGCCCACACTTGACTCCTGCCTCAAAACGGAGAGAACACTGCAGGGGTATCAGGTCGAAAACACACAGACACCTCAGGGGGAAGGGGAGGGGGGCACCTCAGCCGGAAGATGGCACTACGCCACTGCTCCTGGAGGGAGCATCATGCCCACAGCGATGTCCCGGGGAGTGCAAAGCCACAGTCTCTCAAGTGGGTGGGTTTCCCACTGCTTGGTCCTGGGGAGTGCAAAGCCACAGTCTGTCAAGTCTCTCAAGTGGGTGAGTTACCCACAGCGATGTCCCGGGGAGTGCAAAGCCACAGTCTCTCAAGTGGGTGGGTTTCCCACTGCTTGGTCCTGGGGAGTGCAAAGCCACAGTCTGTCAAGTCTCTCAAGTGGGTGAGTTACCCACTGCTTGGTCCTGGGGAGTGCAAAGCCACTGTCTCTCAAGTCTCGCAAGTGGGTGGGTTGCCCACTGCTTGGTCCTGGGGAGTGCAATGCCACAGTCTCTCAAGTGGGTGACATGTTCCACTGGTTCTGGAGGGGGCCCGGTGCCCAGGCTGCTTCATCCTGCCAAGGATAGGGTGAGTGGATGCATATCTCCACTGGCAGTTCCCATTCCCTCACCTGGGTGTCTGAGGCATGAGATGTGCAGGGAACAGGCAACATGATACTCCATGGAGGCAGAGCCAGACTCCATCCTGCAGGCGCTTAGGCTGCAAACTGCTGGTGCTGCCGGTGCTGGTGGTGGTGCTTCAAGTGGTGGGTGGAGGGTCCAGGCCGTCTTTTGCAGCCTCGAACGGCTGCCCACTGGCAATGCTGCTGATGACAGATGTAGTGGCACCGGCTGAGCATGTGGCGGTGCATATGGAGGTGCAGGTGGCGGTGTCTGCGGCGGAGATGCTGCCGCTGCTGGCCATGATGCAGGTGCTGGTAGTAGTGGAGGGAGACACCAGGCCGTCTCCAGCAGCCTCGGACGGCTGCCCACTGGGGTGATGCTGCTGACTGTTGTTGTGGCAGCAGCGGTACAGGTGGCGGTGCTTGCGGCGGTGCTTTTCGCAGTACAGGTTGCTGGGCTGTCAGGACTAATGGTGGTCACCAGTCCCTCACATGGAGGCTCTGAGGCCAGAAGTGCCTTGCCTTTAGTTTCCTTGTCCTTCCCCACCTTGGTAGACGCTACTGGGACCTTGGCACTGGCAGATGCAGTTTTGGAGATGGCCTTGCTGCAGCAGGGCTGACTGGTGCAGGACCTGAGGTGCCTGCGGTGAAGGAGATGCCCACCCTCCTGGGTGAGCGGGCACGGGAAACACGCTGAGGGGCTGCTGGGAGGGCGGAGCTGGTATAGGGGTGGCGCCTGTACCTGTTATTGGGGTGGGCACAGAGGTGTCCGCCACCGCCAGGGAGCTTCCATCGGAGGAGGAATCGCTGTCAGTGCTCTCCCCTCCTGTCGCCGTCATGGAGCTCCCTCGCCCTCCTTCCCACTGGTGCCTTCACCCTCCAGGCCCATGTGGGATGCAGCTCCCTCCGTCGCCGGTGCCTCTGCTCCTCCACCAGATGATTCTAATGCACACAAGGACAGGGTGACAAAACAAAAAGGGGGGGAGACAGAGGATATACTTGGTCAATGGCAGCAACACCACTACCGCTGGCGAACACAACACACAGGGAGCAGCCGTATGCACTAGGCCATGCCCAACCAGTCATTAAGGTAGTCAACAGCCCATGGGGTACAATGCCTAACGCCACCATCTGCACACCTGACACCCACAGGACCCTGCCCAGTAGTAGTTGGCCACTTGTACCATTGGGGTAGGAATGCTTCAGAGTCTGTACACAAGGAACCTACCCTGCCATGATCGCCCTGGCCTAGGGGAACCCACTGCCCCCACCCTGCTAGCTCCTAAAGCACGCAAAGTGAGCTTTCAGAATCTGTACAGAATCTGTACCCTTTATTTTCTCTCTTTTTTTTTCTCTCTTTTTTCTTTGTCCTCATAAGATAATCCCACCACGGTGCACGAGGGTCATCAACCAACATCAAACATGCTAAGCCAGTAAACCAGGTTAGAACCCAAGCAGATGCAGCACTTCACCTCTCCGGGGCCCTCCCAATGCTCTTATCCAACCGCAAATCCGTGAGCGAGGAGGAGAAAGCAGAAGGGAAGAGGGGGGAAAGGAGGCATTGGACTACTTAGTGTGGAAAGAAGGCAGAAATAATCATAAGACTACCTAATTCCATTTTGCCGAGCATTTTCCCAAATGGCCCAACATTCATCATTGTTACCCATTGGACCACTACGTTCTAAGCAAGAAAAATAACTTACTGAAAACAGCCAATCCAAAACATTCGGGGGTATAGGGCTGACCCACTTTAGGCATATTTGTCTCCTGGCCAATAGCATCAACAAAAACAATATACCCTTATACGGCCTAGATAACTTCTGTTCCCATATAGACCCATGGGAGACACCAAAAAATACTAGAAGGGGAGTCACTTCCACATCAGTACTTATAAATTGCTTAAGGAAACCATTAATCCCCGATCAAAAGATACCTAGATTTGGGCAGTTCCAAAACATATGTACATCGTTTTCATTAGGCACCCCACATCGCGGACACTTTTTTTCTGACTTCCCCACAGTGGACAGCCTCTGAGGAGACCAATAAACCCTATGCATCATAAACAGTTGATTTTTTTTCAAAGCGGCACATCTAGTTACCGACCATAGCATAGAGCTTAACATTTCCCAAATATGCGCTAAATCCAAATCTGGGAAGACCTCTCCCCATTTCTTCTCAAGAGGCAAAACCGCTCAATCTGACGCATTAAGCAATGCCTGATATCAAACAGAAACCTCTTTATGTACCAAGATCGAGGATAATTTCTCTTCCCAAGGATTATACACCCCCCTTTCTCCTGAAGAGATGCCGCCCAACTTGCTAGTTGTAAATACTTGAACCTTGAAAGTTTGTGATCTGTTAATTCCTCTAATCTTGACCAGGGCACCAGCTTCGCATCCTTCAAAAGTTGTCGCCACTTCATCACCCCCTTTTACACCAAAGCCAGTTTATCTAGAAGAAACTCAGGAGTACCCGGGGAATCCCAGACCGGAGCCCTGGGACTGTAATAGTAAATGTGGAGAACTTGGCTTACCAACCACCATACTCTAGCAGCATCTTTAAGAAGCTTCAATCGGATCTTTTTGAAAGATTTCGGGTGACCGAACTTGTATAAGAAAAAATTACCAGCTGCTGAAAACTCTTGAGTCACTGCGCCCCAAAAGAACGTATATTCAGACCTATCCCATAGCAAGATCCTAAAATTTTTCAAGTGAAAAGCCAAATAATATTTGAAAAAATCAGGAGCTGCAATCCCCCCCTTCCCCTTGGGCCTACATAGTATTTTCCAGGCAATCCTGACACTTTTTGAGGACCAAACGAACAAAGTTAAATCGGCTTGCATCTTCTGAAACCAACTCTTCTTGAATTCCAAGGGGATCGTGTTAAACAAGAATGGAAATTTAGGAAGAATAATCATCTTAAGGATATTTACTCTACCTATAAAAGACAGAGGGTGCCTGGCCCAAGTCTTAAGTAAGTTACGAGTCTCCTTACAGAGCTTATCAAAATTAACCCTAGCCAATTCATTGAGATTAGAAATAACTTGAATACCCAGGTATCTAATCTGTTGCTTAACCAGCGGACTATCAAAGGTAGTATTCCAACACATAATCTCAGTTTTCTCTGGGTTAACGGAATAGCCCGAAACTTCTCCATATTCCTTTAAATGTGATAGAATTCTAGAGAAAACCTGCGTCAAGTCCCCAGTGCATATCATAAGATCGTCAGCATGTAAAGCAATCTTCTTCTCCCAGCCCATACATTGAAAAGGAGGGATCGCTCTATCTGCCCTAATTCTGGCTGCTAAAGGTTCGATATATAAATTGAAAAGAAGAGGAGATAGTGGACAACCCTGTCGCGTCCCTCTCTGGATGCTAAATCTGGAAGATAACTTATCGTTAATCAAGATACGAGCTGATGGGTCTTTGTAAATAACCTGAATTGCCCTAATAAATTTCGGGCCCATCTCAAAGGCCTCCATTACGCGTTGTAGAAAACATCAGTTTACATGATCAAAAGCTTTAGTTGCATCAAACGTGAGGACTGATAGGGGAACTTTTTCAGAGGTAGCCAGTCCAACTGCACCCAGTAAATCATGAGTCAATTCATGCAAGTATCTACCTCTGACAAACCCTTTCTGGTCCTCAACCCACAAAGGCCTCCTCTATCTCGGAATTAGTTATGCATACAGCTCCTGTAATCTCCGATTTGACAAGTGAAATTACATTCTTAGAGCGGTCTGATCTGGTTTTCCATGCCAAGAGTTTTTCACAGCCTTCACCATATTCATAGTGGGCGAACCTACTGCATTCCCATGCCCTTTTCGCTTTCCCCTCTAAGAACAGACTCAGCTCTAATCTAGCAGATTCTAACTGAGCGTTGAAGAACCCCTTCTGATTTTCCTCCACCCTTAAGGAAGCTTCCTGCAAGGAAGCCACCTTGCGCTCGAGTTGTTTCAACTGATCTCTCTCGGCTCTATATCTAGAAATGGCCAACCCCGCAAGCCTACCTCTAATAAAGGCTTTGTATGCATCCCACAGCATCTGCAGTATGGTGGATCCGTAATTCAATTAAAAAAATTCATTAGTGTCTTTCCTCAGCCCGTCCACCAATAACTCATCCAAAAACAGGGAACGATTTACTGTCCATCTGGGAATAGAAACTTGACTAGTAAGGGAGACTTGCATTATCACTGCTGAGTGATCTGAAAGATGTGTTGGGGCAAGACAAACCGATATTACCATGTCTCTTAACTGATGTTGAATTAAGAATAAATCTATCCTTGAATGAAGACCATACTTATTATTAAATGTGTGCCTGAAACCCCCCCACCCTTCTGATGCCAAATATCAATTAAACCAAGGTTCAGTATTCCTTGTTTTATCCTTGACCGAGTTCTAGGTAAATTGATCGTTGGTCTTGGTGTGGACTTGTCTAAAGAAGGATTCAATAAAATATTAAAATCTCCACCAATTATAATCGGATGTTTAACAACCAGTAGATGGGCAAAAAGATCTTGAAAGGGTGAAGGAACATCAACGTTAGGACCATAATACCCAGCGACCGTAAACCAGGTACCATGTAAGGCAGCTTCCAAAATCAACCATCTTCCCCTAGGATCTTTCTTAATATTGACAACCTCCACTCCTACTGACTTCTTTATCAAAATTGCCACCCCCTTGATCGCGCATGATTGATTAGTGCACGCACAATAACCCACTCAATTCATATGTTTAAGATATGCCTTCCATTCGGTCTCTAACAAATGGGTTTCTTGTAAGATAATTACTTCCTCCTCTACCCTTTTTAAAAATTCTCCTCCTCCTCCCCAGGACCTCTAAGCCATTTACATTCCATGATAAAAACTTCAAAGTAGCACCTATCTGCTAAGCCATTGACAATTAGAAAAAAGAAGCCCAAAAACTCAACAAAAAGATAAGGCCCCTCATGCGAACACATAGCATACTGCTGAGGAAACAATGCATAACTCCCCCCCCCCCGCTGTTCCCCCACCCAACACCCACCTCCCATACCATGTGAAGAAAAAAAACAAAAAACCTCCTGGCTTGTACCCAAAAAACACCCAATACCTCCTCCACCCATGGGAACCCTCCCTCACCTTTCAAAGGTGACTATTACCACCCTTGTGAGCTCAAGCCGGCCAGCTCTTCCCGCGAAGAAAAAAGAAAACATCAACATAAATTTTTCATTTTCTCAATTAGTGCCTGGACTTCCGCGGGTTCCCTAATACTGTACATGATATTATTCCACAGAATCTGTACCCTTGTGTCTGCTGTAATGCCCTCAAGCGCCCATCCAACTCAGGATAGGCCACCGTCAGGATGCAGAACATCAGGGGGGTCATGGTGCGACAGTCACCCCTTCCACATTGGGAGGCCAGCCCCAGCTGGGCCTCTGCCGTTTTCTTCGTCCAGCGGCACAGGTCTTCCCATCTCTTGCAGCAGTGGATGCTCCACCTGTGATAGACCCCCAGGGTCCGCACCTCCTTTGCGATGGCACGCCAAATACCCTTTTTCTGGTGGGCGCTGACCTAGAGGGAAAAGACAGCAGGAAAAGGAAATTACTCACCCGTCCGGACCATCATACTCATTGTCCACCAGTTCCCACCCATGCCCTGATGCACATACACTGACCACCTCTCATGCAGCACTCAGGCCAGGACGCCTTAGCACCTCCCAACATGTGGCTTACATCCACACCACTCCAGACATGTATTGCCCACACCTCATGCTCACAGTCTACTCATCTGTTTGTCTGGAGGACTGTAGAGTAAACGTGTACTGGGGTAGGACCCCATCCACCAGTTTCTCCAACTCCTCTGCAGTGAAGGCAGGGCTCCTTTCCCCAGACACTCTAGCCATTGTCGCTTCCAGACTCAGGTCACAGCAGCACATGCAGTGTAGGTCCTCTCCTGTTGATGGTCAGGTAGCAAGTCAGGGAATACCTAGAAAATGGCGGTGACGTCCGCGGTGGTACATACCGTCACCACCGGCGTACATCGCCATTGGCTCCTGGGACCCATAGGGCCCAATGATAACCAATGCGAAGTTGTGTGGCGGTCATCGACCACCTACCGTGACGCAGCACAACACCAGCACACTTACCTCATTTCCCCTTGTCCCTCCTCACAGGTCAGGCAGCCGCCATTTCAGGGGGGCACATGGCATGGCACCTAGCTGCGTCACAGCAGATATTGGCTCTCGACTTTACATACTGCTTCTGTGACGTAAATTAAAAAATAGTTGTGCCACGTATGTGGAAATATGACCTTCTGCTCACCGTTCTCCTCCATAGGCTACAGCTGCTGAGGCAGATGATGAGATGGCGGCATCCTCCGGTGTACAGACCACTGGTGGACCTGTCGACAATGGAGGACAGACACATTATCATCACATACAGACATGATTGCCACAATCCAAGAACTGTGTGCCCAGTTGGAGCCAGACCTGATGTCAGCTATCCGTCACCCCACAAGAATACCCCTCTAGTGCAGGTTCTGTCAGTGCTCCATTTTCTGGCAAGTGGCTTCTTTCAAACTACAGTGGCCATGGCATCAGGGATGTCTCCGCCAATGTTCTCCAACGTGTTGACCAGAGTGTTGTCTGCCCTGCTGAAACACATGCGCAGCTACATCGTTTTCCCCCAGGTGGATGATTTGGCCACAGTGAAAGCTGACTTCTATGCCCTGGGACATATCACGAACATCATTGGTGCCATTGATGGTACACGTGGCATTTGTCCCCCACCGAAGAAATGAACAGGTCTACAGGAATAGAAAAAGCTATCACTTGATAAATGTGCAAATGGTGTGTTTGACGGACCAGTACACCTCCCATGTGAATGCCAAATATCCCGGCTCAGTGCATGATGCCTATATCTTGAGGAATAGCAGCATCCCTTATGCTAAGGGGCAACTCCAGAGGCACCGGGTGTGGCTAATAGGTGAGCCCAAGGTCCCCACACAGTATAAGTTGGGGTCTGAGTATGGGGTTGTCCCTAAGGGGTAGTGTGTGTCTAACAGTTCTCCCGTATATATTTGCAGGTGACTCTGGTTACCCCAACCTCTCATTGCTACTGACCCCAGTGAGGAATCCCAGGACAAGGGCAGAGGAACGTTACAATGAGGCACATGGGCGTACAAGGAGGATTATTGAGAGAACTTTTGGCCTCCTGAAAGCCAGGTTCCGGTGCCTCCATCTGACAGGTGGATCCCTGTACTACTCATCCAAGAAGGTGTGCCAGATCATTGTGGCATGCTGTATGTTGCACAACCTGGCCTTGTGACGCCAGGTGCCTTTTCTGCAGGAGGATGAGCCAGGAGATAGTCTTGTGGCAGCGGTGGAGCCTGTGGACAGGGAGGAAGAGGAGGCAGATGAAGAAGATATGGACAACGGAACAAACATTACACAGCAGTACTTCCAGTGACACACAGGTAAGAGACTGTAACTCAGATGTACATTACAGTAAACTTTTGGACATTGTACATGGCAGGCTCTTACCCTCTGTCTATGGACACTGACACACTGACTGTTTCCTTTGGATTCTCTATTTTCAGATCTGTGTACCCCATTCTGACTCCTGCTATATGTACTGCTGCCCACCAAAGGTCATCCTGTAGTATATTTCACTGTACATAAACATTGCAATGCTTTGATAATGTAATAATAAATCTTTCTAATCATTACACTGACTCCAGTATGGTTTATGTTTCAAGGGTGTATATTTTTTTGCAAATTAGTATGGGGTAGGTGCATGGGGCTGGGGTGATGGTGGAGGAATGTCCAGTTAGAGTCCAGTCTATTGGTATCACATATGCAGTGTCCAAGGGGTTTTTGGAAGGGGAGCAATGGCAGTTCAAGGTGGACAGGGTGACATAGTGGGACAGAAGGGTGACAATAAGGAGAGTCTTATTTCCTGGTGGGGTCTTGGCAGTGTTCTCTGTCTTCTGCCTGGATCGCAAGGACCGCTTGCGGGGTGGTTCTCCTTCTGCAGGGGGTGGGGTGCTTGTGGCCTGTTGGTCCTGTGGCCGTGCCTCCTTTCCACTAGCACCGGCGGAGGTGGAAGGCTGTTCCTCGGTTTGGCTAGTGTCAGGGGTCCTTTGTTGTGCGTCCCTCATGGTGTTGCCCATGTCAGCCAGCACCCCTGCAATGCTGACCAGGATGGTGTATATTTTAGTTAGGTCTTCACTGGTCCCCAGGTACTGTCCCTCCTGCAGCCGCTGGGTCTCCTGTAACTTGGCCAGTACCTGGCCCAGGGTCTCCTGGGAATGGTGGTATGCTCCCATGATGCTTGAGAGTGCCTCGTGGAGGGTTGGTTCCCTGGGCCTGTCCTCCCCCTGTCACACAGCAGTCCTCCCAGCTTCCCTGTTGTCCTGTGCCTCTGTCCCCTGAACCGTGTGCCCACTGACCCCAGGTCCCTGATCGTCTTGGGTTTGTGGGGTTGCCTGGGGTCCCTGTAGTGGTGGACACAGTGCTGATTGACGTGTCCTGGGAACAGAGGTATGGGCCCGCTGGGTGGGTGCTGTAGTGTTATTTCCTGAGGGGGGAGGCTCTGTGGTGGTTTGGGAGTGTGGCGGGGGAACCGACTGTCCAGAGGTCCCTGATGGGCCAGGTTGGTCATCATGATCCAGGCGTGCAGAGCTGCTGTCATCACTGTGGGCCTCTTCTGGGGGGGACCTGATGTTGCTGGCATCTCCTCTCCAGTGACGTTGGGTAGGGGTCCTGTTGGGATGCAAATGCATTGTTAATGTATGTGTGTGCCATCTTGTGCAATGGGTGTGTTTCCCTGTATGACTGTGCTTTCCCTGTCGGCTTGGCCTTGTGTGAGTGGTGATTTTGTGGGCTGGATGAGTCTCTCTATTGGGCATGCTAGGGTGATGGGTGTCCATGCAGGTCTGTGATGGTAGTCCATGCATTGTTGTTGCATGCAGGGCTTGGTATTAGGATGGGTGGGGTGTGATGGTGGTGTATATGTGAGGTGATGGAGTGATGGGAGTGTGGGTTAAGGGTGGGTGTATTTGATGGCATGCAGGTAGGGTGGGGGATATAGTAGTAAAGATGACTTACCAGAGTCCAGTCCTTCTGCTACTCCTGCGAGGCCCTCAGGATGCATGATCGCCAAGACTTGCTCCTCCCATGTTGTTAGTTGTGGGGGAGGAGGTGGGGGGTCCACCGCCAGTCCTCTGTACAGCAATCTGGTGTCTTGAACCCACGGAACGTACCTTCCCCCGTAAGTTGTTCCACCTCTTCCTTATGTCATCCCTTGTTCTTGGGTGCTGTCCCACGGCATTGACCTTGTCCACAATTCTCCGCCATAGCTCCATCTTCCTTGTAATGGACGTCTGCTGCACCTGTGATCTGAATAGCTGTGGCTCTACCTGGATAATTTCCTCCACCTTGACCCTTAGCTCCTCCTCTGAAAACCTGGGGTGTTTTTGGGGTGCCATGGATGTGGTGTGAGGATGTGTGAGGTGATGTGTGGGGTGATGTGTTGGGGTGTATACTGTGATGGGCGTGGATGGTATATGGCTGATGGGGTTCTGTGCCTCTGATTGAGTGGGTGCTCTTTGCTTATCTCTCTGTGCATGGTCTCTTTTTTCATTGTAAGGGGTTGTGGGTAATGTGGTTGTGTGTTTTATAGTGGTATGAGTGTGAGGGTGTGGTGTGTGTATGTGTGTCAGGTGTGTATTTTGAATTGTCCAATGTGGTGATGTTTTGTAAGTGTGTGTGCATTTTGAGCGCGGCGGTGTGTACGGCCAATGGTTTACCACGGCTGAAAGACTGCTGTGTTGATTCGTGGGTCCTGATACTGTGTGCATATTCCTGTTGGCGTAACGGTGTGGTTTTATCACTGACCTTTCATGTGGCGGCCTTGTGTGGGTGTCTGTATTGTGGCGGGATTCTCTGTGTGGGTCATAATACCTGTGGCGGATTACTGCTGCGGTCACGATATCTTGGCAGTCGTCGGCATTGGCGGTATGCGGAATTTACCGCCAGGGTTGTAATGAGGGCCTTAATATTATATTTATGTTGAAGAATAGTTATTTTTGGCCAAATCACATTATATACTGATTACATATTTTTTAGTTTCTTTTAGTTCCCCTTTTTTCTCTCTTTTCTCTCGCTTTTTTCTTTTCTATCTTTTTCCTGTCTTCTCTTTTGGATGTTAAGTGGTATGATCGAATTGAAGGATGTTTCAAAGTATTTTTACGATGTTTATTAGTGGGTGGACTATGTCTCTTTAAAGAAAGTTGAGCACTGTGGTGTTTATGGCCTGGGAAAAAGATCATTTGATCGAAACGTGTCACCATTAAATCTATTTTTGCATCTAAGAACTTTGGAGAGCGGTCTTTTGTATGCCTAAGAGGATTGGCATACTTTCAGTTATATATATATATATATATATATATGTATATATATATATTTATTAACTCCAGCAGGTCCAAAGAGGCGTGCTCATCTCATGTCGGTGCCTGCAGCAGGGAGGGACCTACTCCCATCAATAATCTTCACACCAAGTTGACAATTAAGTCAAGGATGCGGCACTCACAGGATTAAATCAGACTTCTTTTATTCCATCACAGGACCCCAAACAAACTGACACCGATATATATATATATAAACATAAGCTGAGTGTACGCTTATGGGTTTACTTTACTATAATAACACATCTGGTTTTAAATAGTTGACAGCAATAACTATCATCATATCTATCTATAAGCAGATCAATACATAAATAACATAAAAAGATGTGTGTATGCTTCTGAATTCACCTTCCTGTAATAACACATATCATTCACAATGTGTTTATCTATAAGTGCTTCACTATTGAAATAATGGGGTATAAAACAATCTAAAAAAATAAATTTATAAAAACAATTTAATTTATAGCAAAGATAGAAAGCCTGAGTTTATAAATATTTATCCATGTATGTATGGATGGCACTTTATCTGTACAATTTTATATCTTCAGATTTTTCCGTATGTGTATCATGTTAAAATTTCTATGTTTGTATACCTCTTATGTGTGGTTATGCTTCTACGTATTTATGTATTATCTCCTACTGCAGAGAACAAAAAATATAACTAATCCCAGTCTCCCTAAACCTCATCAAATCACCACTATACAGCTCATCCTATTACTCTTCCAATATATCCCCTACCTTTACTTTGACTCACCCAAACCTCTTTTACTACGATGAACTCCCAAACAACTCTTTCCAAACTCTTTCCTCCTTTGTTCATCCTTTATCATATTTACCCAACTAGCAGACTCACAAGTCTACCACTCCCAATAACAATTTATATTTCCCCCTACTAATCCATCACTAAACCACCTGTAGGTTCTGTAGTAGAGTGCTACTCATTTAAAAGCGTTTCAACGCCTTTTCAGGGTTAGTAAATGCAAAATAAAAGCAATTACAATTTAGTTATGTAGTGTAGAGTGCCTTACTTATTATCATAGACAGGAAAGTAAAGACGTGAACTACCTACTGGTGGGCTATAAACTTTATTCCTGTCTCCTGTCTGTATGTTAAAATTGTGGTGAAAAATTTCGACCAGCTACAGAGGTAGACATGGTTCTGCCTAGAAAAGACTGCCCTCAAAGTAGTCACAGGGCATTCATCAGTATCACAAGCCCCTTTGTGAGAAAATATATTACAACTTATATATTAGGTAATGCAATTTCTAGTAAGCCAAAATATGCTTGATCAGAAACAACGAGTGGGTAAGGTAACTATATCTAAATATGGGTGATACTGCCTTTCAACACTATTGTCAGACAACAGTGGATTTGGCGTCATTCAGCTAAAGAGTCCCTATATGCCCTTGCATGGAGACACATCAATCATATTTAGGGTTTGTTTGGGAGGGTTGATATCTAACTCATCCATGGTTGTTTCTGGTCCACCTCTGCTCTTTTGAAGGAAATGCTCTCACTTTCATTGATCTACAGTGTGCACATTAGCATAACCCAGGGAAATCTAAGGGTTTTGAGGTCTGGGAAGTGATCGTCAAAAATAGTGTTCTTGTGCTGATGGAGCCATTCAGCTTCATTTTTTAAAAAGAGTAATTGATCAAATCAAGAACCAGTAGATTGGTCAGTGGATATGAAAACTCTGGCAGAAAATCAGCTAGTGACAATTCCTGCTGGCGGAAATTCTGCCCACAAATGATTGTGGGTCCCAGTCATGTACCTCGACTGCGGAGGACATTTGTGCCTACAAATAAAAAGTACCTAACATGAGGGGGTATTTCCCAGAATGTAATGGGCACCTTATTTCTTTGGTACAAATGCCTGCCACCCTTTCTGTGACCGTCTTTCACAATTCTCATCAAGGTCATGGCGGAGGATCAGAAAATCCAGATTGGGCAGTAGATCTGCCACGATTAGTGCCAGAGTTAACTCTGCAACTTCATAGGATAGATGGCAGAGCCTGTGAAAATTCTGTAATTGGGATATGGGCTAAACTCATAATAGGACATGGGTGCATAGTGCAAGTGGGACCGGGACAAGGGGCCCTTTGCACTGCAATTATGGCATTATCTGGCTACCTAATTAGTATAAGGGGCATGGAGGCATTTATCTTGCTTAACTTGGGGGTCCTGACACGTTTGCCACACCACTGCAATTTGCTGTTTTTCTACTGGCAAGGTCCAAGGATAAATGCTTTTTTTTGGCAGATTGACATTAGACCCTTCCTCTAAATATCAGACCACAATTTTTCAGAGGTCTTCTAGTCATAGTCAATTCTCTGCAGCTATTTGAATGATGTGGTTACTACTATGTATTTTGCTTTGTTCTGCACCTCACGTTGTAGTTGATCATGCTCTGCACACTGGAATTAAAGGAGGCCCTATCCCACATCAAAGAGAACTTTCCTTTCCTGATGAAGGTCTTCTGGTGGAGGAAGACAACTTCTTTTGTCAATACAGGAGAAAGGCGCCGGAGTCACTTCAAGTGCATAAGGCATTAGGGGACTGTTAAGTGTATGGTATGATGTTGATAAGAGAGGATTTCCTAGATTCCTTTCCAAGAGATATCCTCTTCAGTATTTCCTTGAGGAATATCCTGCTACTATAAAGGCAGGATTGGCATCTAGTGGGGCTATTATTACTGAGGTTGCCGCCCCTTCTATCCAGGATGAAAAGGTGGTTGAAGGGGCATCTCTCCATCAATGTTGCAGAGCTCTTTGGCTCTCAGTTGGAAGATCTGCTTAAAAAACTATTGAAGATAGCAAACTGCTCACTACAATTGAACTACCTTTAAAAGGAAGAGGTTTCAAATTTCGAAGGGCTTTCAGCAAGGATTGTCATCAAGAGATTTCAATCAGCTCTTTCATGGCAGTGAACCGGGCCATGGTACTCCCTACACAGATAAATACCAGCCACAGCCTGTGGTGTGGCCAAGAGTGCTACTGTCTCTACCTCTTCCAGTAACGATCACAATGTGGAATTTTCTTCCGCATAGCAGGCGCTGCTTCGATTCCTCTCAGGAAGTTGGGCGGCATTGTTGTAAATCGGCTTGCGTTGATCCAGTAGGGCTATGCGTCGAAATACCGGTTGCATCGCTGGCGCTGCGTCGATCTTCTGTCGCGAAGTCAGGCTGCGTCGTTCCGGACTCGCGTGCGGTGAATTTTTACCCACGAGCAGGCTGTGCATCGTTCTTGGCAGGCGGTGCGTCGAATTTTCTCCGCACGGGGATTTCAGCTGCAGGAGAGAAGTCTTTTTGGTCCTGAGACTTCAGGGAACAGGATGCAAGCTCAATCCAAGCCCTTGGAGAGCACCTCTGCAGCAAAGCAAGAGAGCAGCAAGACAGTAGGGCAACAGCAAGGCAGCAGTCCTCTTCAGAAAGCAGTCAGGTGAGTCCTTTAGGCAGCCAGGCAGTTCTTCTTGTCAGGGTGCAGGTTCTGGTTCAGGTTTCTTCTCCCGGATGTGTCTGAGGTGGTGGAGCAGAGGCCCTGTATTTTATACCCAAATGTGCCTTTGAAGTGGGGGAGACTTCAAAGAGTGGCTTAGAAGTGCACAGGTCCCCTTTCAGTTCAATCCTGTCTGCCAGGGTCCCAGTAGGGGGTGTGGCAGTCCTTTGTGTGAGAGTAGGCCCTCCACCCTCCCAGCCCAGGAAGACCCATTCAAAATGCAGATGTATGCAAGTGAGGCTGAGTATCCTGTGTTTGGGGTGTGTCTGAGTGAATGCACAAGGAGCTGTCAACTAAACCCAGCTAGACGTGGATTGTAAGGCACAGAAATATTTAAGTGCAGAGAAATGCTCACTTTCTAAAAGTGGCATTTCTAAAATAGTCATATCAAATCCAACTTCACCAGTCAGCAGGATTTTGTATTACCATTCTGGCCATACTAAATATGACCTTCCTATTCTTTTCAGATCAGCAGCTATCACTCAAACAATGTATGAGGGCAGCCCCAATGTTAGCGTATGAAGGGAGCAGGCCTCCCAGTAGTGTAAAAACGAATTTAGGAGTTTTACACTACCAGGACATGTAAACTACACAGGTACATGTCATGCCTTTTACCTACACAGCACCCTACCATAGGGGTTACCTAGGGCACACCTTAGGGGTGACTTATATGTAGAAAAGGGGGAGTTTTAGGCTTGGCAAGTAATTTTAAATGCCAAGTCGAATTGGCAGTGAAACTGCACACAGGCCTTGCAATGGCAGGCCTGAGACCGGGTTAAGGGGCTACTGAAGTGGGTGGCACAATCAGTGTTGCAGGCCCACTAGTAGCTTTTAATCTACAGGCCCTGGGAACATATAGTGCACTCTACTAGGGACTTACAAGTAAAATAAATAGCCCAATTGGGTGTGATCCAATGTTACCATGTTAAAAGGGAGAGAGCATATGCACTTTAGCACTGGTTAGCAGTGGTAAAGTGCTCAGAGTCTAAAAGCCAGCAAAAACAGTATCTCAAGAGTGGAGGGAGGCAGGGAAAAAGTTAGGGGTGACCACCCTATGGCTGTCAGGTCTAACACATGGGGGCTGACTTTAAATATGATTAAAACGTAAATTCCCTTTGGGAGCAGACAGACCTGTGGAGTTTGGGGTCTTTGAACTCACAATTTAAAAATACATCTTTTAGTGGAGTTGGTTTTTAGATTGTGTGTTTGAAAATGCCACTTTTAGAAAGTAGGCATTTTCTTGCTTAAACCATTCTTTGGCTCTGCTTGTTTGTGGATTCCCTGTCTGCGTCAGTTTGATATTTGGGCTGCTTGCACCTCTTCTATAGACAGTGACACAAAGGGCGCTGGGGTGTAGTCTGCATATCCTGATGAGCCATCTGGGCTGAGGGGAGGGAAGGAGTGGTCACTTATACCTGAAAGGGCTGTGCCTGCCCTCACACAATGCAGTCTCCAACCCCCTGGTGTGTGTCTGGGGCCTGGCCTGGGCAAGGATCTTGAAAACAACAGAGACTTTCCTTTGAAGTAGGCCTACTTCAAAGGAAGAAAGGGGTAAAAGAAGAGTATCCAAAACCCCTGAAAATCAGATTACTTCTGGAACCAAGAGGAACCTCTGCCAAGGAAAAGAGCTGGAGAAGCTGGAGGAGGAGTACTGCCCCTTTTCCCTGTGACTGTGCTTTGCTGGGTTGGCCTGCAGTAGCTGCTTCTACCTGAGAGAGGACAAAGACTGACTTTTGTGTGGCTTCCCACTGGTGAAGAATCTCCAAGGGCTTGAAACTGTGCTTGCCTCCTGTTGTTGAAGTCTCAGGGACAGCAAAGACTTCTCTCTGCCAGCACTTGGGCTTTCTGCTGAGAGTCCTGTGTGTCAAGTGGTGCCCTAACCTGTCTCTGGGCCCTTGAAAGGTGCAGCTGGTGGAAAAGGACAGAAATCCAGCAAAGAGTTCAGTGTGGGAAACTTCAGATGTATCCCTCGCTTTGCGGCTGAAAAATGACACCCTGCCGGCCTTGCGGCTAAAATCAATGGTCCACCTGCATCATTGCTGGGAGATCGATGCAATGTGGCTGGAGAAACGATGCGCAACACCTGCAGCGGCTGCTGTTAACGATGCAACCCCCATGCAGCACGGTTTCTTGACATCATGCGACCGAATTCCGACGCAAAATCGCTGGGCTCGGAAAATCAATGCAATCAATCAATCCAAGAAATTTGTAAAGCGTGCTACTCACCCGTGAGGGTCTCATGGTGCTGGGGGGGGAGGTTAGACGATCACTGTTCGAATAGCCATGTCTTGAGGTTTTTTCTGAAGAAAAGGAGGTCTTGGGTCTTGCGGAGGTTGATGGGGAGGGAGTTTCAAGCCTTTGGGGCGAGATATGAGAAGGATCTGCCCCCTGTGGTGGTGTGTTAGATGACTGGGATTGTGGCGAGTGCAAGGTTGGTGGATCGGAGGTGGCGGTGGGGGTGTGGAAGTTTATTCTATCGTTGAGGTAGGATGGGCTGGTGTTGTGGAGGGATTTGTGTGCGTGGATGAGGATTTTGAAGTTGATCCTTTTGTCTATGGGGAGCCAGTGAAGGGATTTGAGGTGTAGTGAGATGTGTTTGTGGCGGGGGAGGTTCATGATGAGTCGTGCGTCTGTGTTCTGGATTCTCTGGAGTTTGCGCTTGAGTTTGAGTCTGGTGCCAGAGTACAGGGCGTTGCCGTAGTCTAGCCTGCTACTGATTAGTGCGTGAGTGACAGTTTTGCTGGTCTCTGTGGGAATCCATTTGAAGGTTTTTTTCAGCATGCGCAGTGTGTTGAAACAGGAGGTGACGGCGTTGATTTGCTGGGTCATGGTGAGGGAGGGGTCGAGGATGATGCCAAGGTTGCGTGCATGGGGTGCTGGGGTAGGTGCAGGGCCTAGGGTGGTGGGCCACCAGGAGGTGTCCCATATGGATTTGTGGGAGCCGAAAATGATGATCTCGGTCTTGTTGGTGTTGAGCTTGAGGTGGTTGGCTGTCATTCAGGCGGTGGTGGCGAGGAGTGCGGTGTTGTGGAGGTTGCTTTTGATGGTATTGGGGTTGCGGAGAGGGAGAAGATGAGTTGGGTATCGTCTGCGTAGGAGAGAATGGTGCTGCCGTGTGGTTGGAGGATGTTTGCTAATGGGATCATGTAGATGTTGAAAAGGGTGGGGCTGAGGGATGAGCCTTGGGGGACTCCGCAGATGATTTTGGTGGCAGTGGATTGGAAAGGTGGGAGGCGGACTTTTTGGGTTCTGTTGGTGAGGAAGGAGGAGATCCAGTCTAGGGCTTTGTGTCGAATCCCATAGCTGTGGAGGCGTGTACGAAGTGTTTGGTGGCAGACAGTGTCAAAGGCTGGGGAGAGGTCCAGGAGAATGAGTGAGACAGTCTCGCCCCTGTCGACTTTGGTTCTGATGTCATCAGTGCATGCGATGAGGGCAGTTTCCGTGCTATGGTTTTTGCGGAATCCAGATTGGGAGGGGTTGAGTGTGTGGTTTTCCTCGAGGATGTGGGATAGGCGGGCGTTCACTCGTTTTTCAGTGACCTTGGCAGGAAAGGGGAGGAGAGAGATGGGGCGGTAGTTGGAGAGGTCGTCTGGGTCAGCTTTGGGTTTCGTTAGCAGTGCAGTAACTTCTGCGTGCTTCCAGGGGTCTGGGGAGCTGGCGGTGTTGAATGAGCTGTTGATTATGTCTCAAAGTATGGGGGCGATGGTTGGGCTGGCTTTGTTGTAGATCCAATGGGGGCAGGGGTCAGAGGGTGATCCAGAGTGGATGGAGTTCATTGTTTTTTTCATTTCTTCCTCGGTGGTAGGGGCCCGGTGGTAAGTAGACTGTGGGGGGTATGAGGGGGGTCTGTGTTGGTCGGGTGGGGGGGGTGTGTGGTATGAAGCTGTTGTGTATGTCCAGGATTTTGCAGTGGAAGTGGTTTGAGAGAGCGCTGCAGAGGGTCTGTGTATGTGTTGGGTCTAGGTTGCTGGCTTTGGGTTTGGAGAGCTCTTTGATGACGGTAAAGAGTTCTTTGCTGTTTTGGGAGTTGTTGCCGATGCGTTCCTTGTAATGTGCTCTTTTAGTGGTGCGTATGAGTTGGTGGTGGTTGTGGGTGGAGGTTTGGAGGGTGGAGAAGTTTGTAGTGGAGGGTTCTTGTCGCCAGGCTTTCTCTGCTTTGCGGCATTTGCGCTTGGAGTCTTGGAGTTCTGCGGTGAACCATGGGGCGTTCTTGATGTTGAGGGTGGTAATGTTTTTTCTGAGGGGGGCGAGTGAGTCTGCACAGGTGGTGATCCATTTTGTGAGGTTGTGTGCCGCAGTGTTGGGGCCGTTGGTGTTTGGGGGGTTATTTGCCAGATGGGAGTTCAGGCGTTCTGTGGGGATCTTGTCCCACATGCGGTAAGGGGTGGTGGGTCGGTGGTGTTGTGTGGGGGGTTTGGTGAAGGAGAAGTGGACGCAGTAGTGGTCGGTCCAGTGGAGTTCGGTGGTGTGTGTGTAGATTATGTGTTGGCTTGAAGTGAAGATTGCATCAAGAGTGTGTCCTGCTGAGTGGGTGGATGCTGTGACCAGTTGCTTGAGTCCGAGGTTGGAGAAGTTGTCTAGGAGGGAGGAGGAGTTGTGGTCATGGGGGTTCTCTAGGTGAAAGTTGAAATCACCAAGGAGGATGTAATCTGTGGAGGTGAGGGTGTGCGGGCTGATGGTGTCAGCAATGGTGTCACAGAAGGGGGGGCGTGGTCCTGGTGGTCTGTATACAAGTGCGCCTCTGATGGTGGTGGTGGTGTTTATGTGGATAAGGAAGTGCATGTATTCTGCGTTGTTGAGGGTGTTGTGTGTGTTGGTGGTGACCTTGATGGTGTCTTTGTGCAGGATGGCGATGCCACCTCCTGGCTTGTTGAGGCAGTCTTTGCGTTGGAGTTTGTATCCCGTTGGGGTGGCTATGGCTATGTCGGGCTCTGACGAGTGGTTCGTCCAGGTTTCCGTGAGGAAGACGATGTGAGGTGAGTGTGATGTGATGAGGTCCCAGAGTTCTACGGCGTGTTTGTGTATGGAGTGGGTGTTTAGGAGCAGGCAGGTGAGGTGATTGTTGGGGGTGTTGTTGTTGTGTTGTGTGCTGGTGTTGGTGTGGGTGCTCGTGGTGTCGCTGTGGGTCTCGGTGGTGTTGGCATGGGGTGAGTTCAGGTTGTGTTTTTTTTTGGGTGGGGCGGTTGGTGTGTGCTGTGACTGTGCGGTGGTTGGTTGCAAAGCCTGCCCAGACCCGAGGTGCCCCTCCGGATCTACGCATTGCTTTCTTGCAGGAGAGAAGAAACAACGCACGCCGACCCGACCGGAGGAGGAATGACGCACGCTCTTGCTTGCGAGTGACAAATCGACACAACGCTGGCATTTTTCGATGCACGCTCACCTGTGCGGCTTTATTTTGATGCTACCCAGGTACTTTTGTACACTAACAACATTCTCACTGTTTTCTAAAGGATTTAAGACTCTTTTGCTTTTTAAATTCATAACTTGACTTGTGTATGTTGGATTTTTGTCATTTTGGCCTTATTTTGTTTAGAAAAATATTATCTATTTTTCTCAACCCGTGTTGTGTCATTTTGTTACTGCGTTTGTTGGTACAAATATTTTACACCTTGCTTCTGAAGTTAAGTCTGCCTGCTTGTGCCAAGCTACCGAGGGGATGAGCGGAGGGTAACTGAGGGTGATTATCCTTTTCCCTGACTAGAGTGAGGCTCCTTTCTTGGACAGTGGGTAACCTAACTGCCAACCAAAAACCCAATTTCTAACAAATATTCAGGGGTGTTCCAAAAGGGAAATGTTTTCCTCTTGGATAGCGTTTAAGAAAGTCTCCTTGAAAGATATATGTCCACACTTCACTCCTTCATTACCTAATATAAGTTAAGAATGGGAGACATCCTCTCTTCTTCTTTTGGTTCTACAGTCCTGAAGCAGAAGCATCCAAATTTGCTAGATGGACTAACTTTAGAGACATGTTTTTAAAATCCTCCATGACTCTAAACAGAAACTCCATTCCATTCCTAGATTTGAATATACAAGTACATGACACCAGATTAAAAACAGAAGTGTATTACAAGCCAACTGATTGTAATAATTTATTAAGGTTCAACAGTTTTCACCCAAAATCACTAAGGGGTAATTTACCAGTAGGTCAATTCTTAAGATTGAGATGTAATTCCACTGGGAAAAGAAATTATGACCAACATGCAGAATTATTGTCTGGCAACCTCGAAGAAAGGATTTGAGCATCAGGACACTCTACCGTCACCACATCCTACTGTCTGCTTCTGTTCCCCCTTTTTTTTAAATTACATTTTATTGAGTTTTCCAGATAATCCGACTAGCAGGCCAACAAGATATAGCATGTGTTACATAAAAGTAAACTCAGAACAATAACATATGTCAGGCACAGCTGTCCACACCCCACTGTCCCCCCACCCCTTGGCCCCATCCACCCCCCCCACAACAGTACAAAATATACCTCTGGTTGCCTTGCATCTTTCAAGTAGTGTTGTGACCTCAAATTTCATCATCCAAGCAAGCATGAAGATCACAGGTAGGTGCTAATACTACTGTTCCCCTTTCCAAATGCCCGAGTGAACTTACACAGTTGTTCAGCAGCCACAATGTGGGGTACGCCTAGGTCGTAAGGCTTACATGGCCACCTTGATGATGTACCATGTTCAGGTTTCCGTTTGGGCCAGCTCACTTATACTCACATTTGAATAGAAACTACTTTTGCCACATTGGTTCTTCTAATGATGTCCGCTATAATATAGTTGCTTGACTAAAAGAGTCACATATGAGCCTTATATAAAATATGGTCACCTTGGGCAGTTCAATCTTGTACAGGTAGCTACTATTGCATGGATGTAATATAAGAAGCAGGGGTTAGCCAGCCTGTTAATTTCGTTATTGGACCTACAACAGCATGCCTAAAGATGTGGTTTTCTCCTTAATAAACAGTACATCAAGATGGCCCCATTGTACAGAAATTCTAAGCTGCCCCTTAAGAATCTAAGAGAAACTCATATTCCCCAAGCACAGGCAGATTCAATTAGATACTATGCTGTTTTGTATAATTGCAACAGCGTGTCTGTATAAATCACTCATAATAAGGACACTTTTTCATGCCAAGTGTTTGACTACAGGGGTGTGCCTCCCCGAATGATTCTCATATCAGTTGAACCACTCCTAAGTATGGCTAAGTGTTTTACAGAGCAGTAGCAGTATGAATGAGATTGCACATGAAAAATCGAATGCATAAGCATGCCCACATGTGAAAGCTTGCTGTGGCACAAAATATACACAACTTGCAAATAGAGTTGATCTAGGTATTCAAGATGAATTTTTAAAGGGGTCAGCTGATATGACTTTGAACTGGGAATAATTTAACAAAATGCACATATCAAAGAATATTGATTACATGTGGTCAGTCACATTCATGTATTTTTTTGTCTCCATCTGCATCTTTAATTATAGTATAGGGTTCCTCTCAAGAGAAAACTCATTATGTGAGAGCCTTAGGCCTCATGATTCTTGTCTGCATGGTTTCAATGACTCATTAGGCAGGGATATGGAGGCCTGAAGAAGGCCTCAAACCTTTGCGGGCTTTAAATGGAGGCTGAAACATGTCAATTTTATCTGGGTAGGAGAGTCATTGTTACTCTTCCAATGGCAGCTTGGCAGTTCTTCTGTCCTTTCACCAACTCCAACACGGTCTGAGGGGCCTGGTGCCAGGGGTGCCATTTTTTTCCCAGTAAAGAGCCCTGAGGAGACCACTCGATCTTTATCCAATGGGCTACTGGGTCCCCTCCTGGTTAGTGGCCTAGTGACAAGTTTCTTATGATGTATGGTGTCTGGCTATCCTAGAGTGCAACATTCTTGTCCCTTTCAAAATGGCACAGCCCTTCTTAAATACCATGGTGTAGCTACCAGAGGGCTACCACCCACAGAAAAAATGGTTTGGGGATAGTTTTCTCTCTCTGGACATGTCTCTGCTTTGGTTGCAGGAACAAAAAACATCCTGTTCAAGGGTGTTATCACTACTTCCATCACAAAGGTGGCTTCCCCTTTGTAGCTCGCCTTTTCGGCTATAACCCTGAGTTGCCTTCCTGGGAGAGGAGGTAATGCCTCACTGCAACAACTGCCTTTGTTCCTGTGCCTGGGAGTCGTTCACAAGTGTCTGCAGGCAGGCAAAAAGTGGTCTGTGTGCCAGAGCCTTTGTCAGGCACTGGACTAGCTGACGTACAGAGTAGTAATGTTCTAAAAGTTCTTAAACTTTGTGATATTAAATTTTACCGGGATATCTGGTTGGGTTAAATGCCACAATTAATTTGATACATACATGACCCAGTTAGGAAGTCCCATTCAGAAGTGTGCCAGGCTGGGGTGCCACAGATAACCCTGTGTTAGCCAGTGGGGCTCTGTGATCGGGTGATCCCGAACACTTCCTCGGCGCTGGCCATTACCGACGTGTCGGATAGTTCCGACACGTCATTTCCGCGTTGCCACGTTGCCGTGGGAACGCTCGATGACGGAGGATGGCGTCCCCTGGTTACCGCGGAAACCCAGGAGGGCTTCCGGGCCGCGGCTGTGAAGAGGTGGGGTGGCCACAGTATCGAGGAGGAGGAGAGAGAAGGAGAAGGAGCAAGGAGAGAGACGGAGAACGGAGGAACCGGAACAGACGAACAAGAGAGGACCGACACGACTACAACTCCGGACGAGGCACTGGAGAAGGAGAACGTTACCGAGGAACCGCAGCTGACGGGACACCCCAGCGCCAGCCACGACCCAGGAGGGTCGTGGCTTGCTAAGGAGCCAACCGAGAGACAGAGGGGAAGCCAACTAAGAGACAAAGGAGAAAGAAGAGGAAAAAACCCCATTCAGAAGATTAGAAGACGACGTCTAGAGACCTTAATCAACACCCCCCT
This sequence comes from Pleurodeles waltl, assembly GCF_031143425.1. Classification (NCBI taxonomy): domain Eukaryota; kingdom Metazoa; phylum Chordata; class Amphibia; order Caudata; family Salamandridae; genus Pleurodeles; species Pleurodeles waltl. The sequence continues at coordinate 1,177,357,435 of NC_090444.1, forward strand.
GTAAACATAAGGAAAAACTATAAACAAGCAAAACTCTTAAATAAACCACTTACCTGATCACCGCAATTTCTCTCTGTTGTATTTATACCGTTCCGCCTGCCACAGTGGTGTCAGAAGTGGGATCTGGAAAGGAAAACAGCCCAAGGCAACCGAAAGGTATAAACAATGAGTGAAAGTCCGTCTCTAGAGGATATGATAAAACAACTGGCGGAAGGCCAACGCCATTTGCAGTTGGTATGGGAAGCCCACCAACGAGAGGCGAAAGAGGACAGGGAGGCCTTGCAGTCGGCATTGAAAAGCCAAGCTAAAATACTAGCAAACAACCAACTTGTACACGAATCGGCCATGAAAAAGTTAACAGAGACAATAGCCGCCAGCAAAGTCCACCCCAATGTCCCCAGTTCGGTGTTACAAAAATATCAGGAGGGAGAAGGCCCAGAATCATTCTTTACTAACTTTGAAAGAGTTGCTTCTTCTGCCCAATTGTTGGAAGAAAGATGGGGTCAATACATCGTGCCCTTGCTTACTGGACTCTTGCAAGCCGCGTATCAAGCAGCGAATCCCGGGGGAACAACACCCTACAAAGACATAAAGAACAGTATCTTAGAACGGGTAGGACACGATACTGAGTTCTATCGAGTTAAATTCCGGAAAGTAAAGTGGGGACCCAATGAAGACCCCCGAACCTTTTATTTCCGCGTTAAAGATTTGGCCCTGAGATGGTTGGGTCCTATCGGGAACAGCCGGGAGGAGGTCATACAAACAGTTGTCCTCGAACAACATTTGGACTCTTTACCTACTCCTACCAAAAACTGGATAAGACAACATCCAAAGGTAGATACAGAGATGGCCATTGACTTAGCCTGTGCGTACCATCGATCCACCGATGTGAGAGGCATACAGGCCAGACCCAACCTGAAACCCGTTTTACCCACTCCCAAACCTTTACCGAGATTTCCTCTAGAAGACCCGGCTCCCAGTAGACTTGTAGAAGGCCCTCCTGTGCAGGGACCACAATGTTTCCACTGTGGAGAGTGGGGTCATATAGCTCGTATGTGTCCGCGGAAAGTAGAGGGAAGTGAACCTATGGAGATAGGAGTGACCAGGCGGCGCGTACTCTGTACAGGAGGGGGAGACATTAAATTTAAGCAAACCCTACAAATTAATGGGCGGTCCTTATGTGCTCTCATCGATTCGGGTTGCAGCCAATCCGTGGTTCGCGAAGACTTAATAGGCCCGATAGATAGGGAAACCAGTCAGTGGGTCAATATTTGCTGTATTCACAGCGATAAGGAGCAATACCCCCTGAAAGTAGTCAACATAGAGTGGGGAAACTACAGGGACTTCCTTCCTATGGGAGTTATGTCTCAACTTATCGAGGAATGTATCATTGGTACTGAATATGACCATTTCCAAGAGCTCTTGGATCATGTTCGAAGTCCACCAACTCCCCAGGAGTGGTGGGTTGAGGCTCCTTTTTCAGGAAGCACCATTGAATGTCCTCTAACCCGCAGAAAACGTTCACGTCGAGAAAAACGAGATGAGTGAGTACATTTCCGGACTCAGAAAAAGCAGGAGCATCCCCAAGGACTTTTAGCAGAAACACATGAAGCACCCCTAAGTTTCCATCACCAACAGAGAGAAGATCCTTCCCTCGCTCAGGCCTGGAGTTCTGCAAAAACTGAAGAAACTGATGAGGTGGGTCCCTACTTCCTGGTTAAAAGAAATCTCCTATATAGGGTTACCACTACCCGAGCCGGCGATCGCAAACATCAGCTAATAGTACCTGAAACCTATAGGAATCAAGTTCTGACCCTAGCCCACAGCCAACCGGGGGGGGGCATTTTGGGAGGGAAAAAACTGAGGAGTATCTCTTCAGACCGTTCTATTGGCCAGGGATTTTTGCACACATTCGGCGATATTGCTCCCAATGCCCCAGGTGTCAGCTTACAGAACCAGGTAGGCTTAGGAAAGCACCCCTTATACCCCTTCCTATCATAGATATTCCATTCATCAGGGTGGGGATGGATTTAATTGGTCCCTTAGTGCCTTCCTCTAAAGGTCATACATATATATTGGTTATCGTCGACTATGCTACCCGATACCCCGAAGCCATCCCACTGACAAGTATGACAACAAAAACAGTCGCACAAGCAATGATAACGGTGTTTGCCCGAATAGGGTTTCCCCGAGAGATACTCACTGACCAAGGGACCCCGTTCATGTCGAATCTCATGAAACAAGTATGTAAGACATTAGGCATTTCCCAACTAAAAACCTCAGCTTATCATCCACAGACAGATGGATTGGTGGAACGCTACAATCGGACCATCAAATCTCTATTAAAGAAAATAGTCAAGGAATCAGGCAGAGATTGGGATCAAAAATTACCATTAGTTCTGTACGCTATCAGAACTCGAACAGGCCTCAACGGGACATAGCCCATTCGAACACGTGTTCGGACGGCAACCCCGTTCCCTTCTGGATATGGCCGTAGAAACATGGGAGGAGGAAGCCGAGGGAGAGGGAAGGCCGTTGCTGGAATATGTCCACAACTTGAAGTCCCATTTACAAGGGCTATGGGAAGAGGTACGGCAAAATATGGAACAGGCCCAAACGATACAAAAGCATTATTATGACAGAGGGAGCAAGTTGAGGATCTTTCAGCCAGAAGACCAGGTATTAATAATGCATCCCACGTCGGAGCAAAAACTTCTCGCAAGATGGCAGGGTCCTTATCGGGTGGTCCGAGCAGTCTCCCCGGTCACTTATCTCATTGAAATAAATGCCAATCCTAAAAAGACCCAAATTTATCATGTGAACCTCTTAAAGAAATGGGAAGTTGCAGAGAATGCAGGTAATTCAGTAGAAATGGCCCGGTTTTTATATCCGAGTAAGGAAGTAAACATTGAGTTCTACCCTAAGGAACAGTGTGATAACAAAAAGTTACCCTCTGTCAATAGTTCGTTGACAAGATCAGAAAAGGAGCAGTTATCTCTCTTATTGAGCCAATTTCAACAGTTATTTTCAGAGACCCCCCGGAAGAACTTCCTTAATTTGTCATAAAATATGAACAACCCCAGGTAAAATAGTCAGATTGCGACCTTACCGTATTCCTGAGGCAAGGAAACAGATCATAGAAGACGAGATACAGAAAATGTTAGCCCTCTGAGTGGTGGAACCTTCCAATAGCCCCTGGTGCTCCCCAGTAGTACTGGCACCGAAACCTGATGGGACCGTCAGATTTTGTATCGACTTCCGAAAACTTAATTAAATATCTATGTTTGACACTTATCCAATTCCTCGAGTAGACGACGTCCTTGAGAAATTAGGAAAAGCAAAATATATGTCCACAATAGACCTAACTAAGGGGTATTGGCAGATTCCCCTGGCACCAGATGATAAAGAAAAAACAGCCTTCTCTACACAATCCGGTCTTTATCACTTTACAGTGTTACCCTTTGGACTACATGGGGCTCCGGCTACCTTCCAGAGATTGATGGACAGGTTACTAAAGCCCTTTCACACATTCTCTGCAGCCTATTTGGATGATGTTGTTATTTTTAGCGAGACGTGGGGGGATCATTTATACCATCTTCAACAAATATTCCATACCCTGGCAAAAGCAGGATTAACAGCCAATCCCAAGAAATGCATCTTAGGGAAAAAAGACATATCCTACCTCGGATACAATATTAGCCAGGGTACCCTACAACCACAAACCACAAAAGTGGAAGCCATAAAACATGCCCCTACCCCTAAAACAAAGAAAGACTTACGCTCTTTCCTGGGATTAGTAGGTTATTACCGAAGGTTCATACCAGGATATTCCACCCTTGCAGCTCCCCTCACAGACCTCCTGTCCAAATCCCACCCTAACCAGTTATTACCATTTTCAGACCTTCAAATGAATAGTTTTGAGAGACTAAAATCCTATCTGACTAAGGAACCTGTGTTAAAATGTCCAGACTTCTCTAAACCGTTTCATCTGTATACAGACGCCTCTGATGTGGGACAAGGAGCGGTTCTATCTCAGCCTGACGGGGTCGGCAGGGATCACCCTATAGTGTTTATCAGTAGGAAGCTCCTCCCTCGGGAACGCCATTATCCCATCATCGAAAGAGAGTGTTTAGCTATTAAATGGGCGGTGGACAATTTGCAGTATTATCTCTTGGGACGGCCGTTTGTTCTATATACTGATCACGCTCCCCTTACCTGGATGGCCGCTCATAAGGATTCTAACTCCCGGATTTTACGATGGTTCCTTGAACTACAGCCTTTTTCCTTTCAGGTCCGCCACATCCCTGGGTCTCAGCAGGGTCCTGCGGATTATTTATCTCGTTTTCCTTGCTCTTCTTCGGTCCTAGAACAGGACCGTTCTTGGGATGGGGTGTGTGATCGGGTGATCCCGAACACTTCCTCGGCGCTGGACATTACCGACGTGTCGGATAGTTCCGACACGTCATTTCCGCGTTGCCACGTTGCCGTGGGAACGCTCGATGACGGAGGATGGCGTCCCCTGGTTACCGCGGAAACCCAGGAGGGCTTCCGGGCCGCGGCTGTGAAGTGGCGGGGTGGCCACAGTATCGAGGAGGAGGAGAGAGAAGGAGAAGGCGCAAGGAGAGAGACGGAGAACGGAGGAACCGGAACAGACGAACGAGAGAGGACCGACATGACTACAACTCCGGACGAGGCACTGGAGAAGGAGAACGTTACCGAGGAACCGCAGCTGACGGGACACCCCAGCGCCAGCCACGACCCAGGAGGGTCGTGGCTTGCTAAGGAGCCAACCGAGAGACAGAGGGGAAGCCAACTAAGAGACAAAGGAGAAAGAAGAGGAAAAAAACCCATTCAGAAGATTAGAAGACGACGTCTAGAGACCTTAATCAACCCCCCCCTGTAAACATAAGGAAAAACTATAAATAAGCAAAACTCTTAAATAAACCACTTACCTGATCACTGCAATTTCTCTCTGTTTTATTTATACCGTTCCGCCTGCCACAGGCTCCTAATTTATACATACCAAAATGACAATTTGGAAGTGTTGCTGTTAACACATATGAAAGATATATGTCCTAATTAACAATATACAGCTCCCTGCCATAGGGCTCTATAGGCCATCCTTAGGGGAGACATATCTTGGTAAGGGAAAGAATGCCTTTGGTTTGAATGGCAAATTCGAGCTGGCAGTGACAACACTGTCCTTCCAGTCTGCAGTGGCAAGCTGGGAGCCATTTTATAATGTGTCACAGACAGGGTGGCACAAACAGTGCTGCAGCACTGAGTGGAACACTCTGCCTTACATGCCCTGGGAACCATATACTAGTTGATTTATAAGAAAGTCAGTCCTTGACAACTGGGTGTAGCCAATTCAAAATGCAATTTGCAGAGGGTCAGGACACTGGCAGTGAGGTCTATTTAGCAGGCCTCACTGCACTTTGAGTAAAAAAGAAAACTAGCAGCCTCAGTACAAAAGTGTGTGGGTAAACATGCAAAAAACAGGCAATTCCTGACCAAAGGTTTTAGGAAGATATTTTAATAAATCTTCTGAACTAAGTTGGGAGGACCTATCAAGCCATGTCAATTGATTTCAGCTTATGATATACTGGGATGTACACAAGCTGGTTCCAGAAGTTTACTGTCCATCTCCTTCTTGTTTCCTAAGACTGCTGAAGACCCAGTTAAATACTGACCCCTTGTATACAAATACACCGTGTTCAGGTCCAACAATTCTGTATAGAGCTATTGTCCATTTTTACAGCTATTTCTTAGAAAGTTCGAGGACCTGTGCCGTTTTGGAGGTTTCCCCAGGAGGTATGTGGGCTTAAACATTCGTTAACAACACTTAGCCGTTTTGTATTTCGCTTCTGCTTTTCATTTCCCTCGTGCAAGATGCAAAGCACTGATGAGCCACACCTGCAAAAACGTGTTAAATGAAGATCAAGTGGAACTGAGTCTCTTTTTGGTAACCTCCAAAATTAACAAACGTCCGTAAGTGATGCTTTGGTGCTTCATGTTGGCGTTGCTAGTGTCTGAAGCATTAAACGATTATTGAACCTTCCGCACTGAAACAACAACAAAAAAAAACTAACTCTGCTCTCAGCATGCCTTGAGATTTACACGCTCTGCAGCATTCCCTGCTCCTTTGCTACGGCACCTTGGGAAAGCAGAGGCTCAAACGTTCTGCAAACACGGAGGTCATCTGTGAGCGATGCGGTTTTCACCCAAGAATAGCTGCCAAGGCCTTGGCTTACAGAGCGCCATTCCACAAGCTGCTACATTTCTATCCCTGGTAACCTACTGATGAGGCCATTGGACCGGGCTATGATATATGCAACGGCAGACGATAAAGAGAAATAGTACTAGGGAAACATACCGGAATCCTTGGAAATCACAAAGGGCTGGTAAAAAGTGTGGCACAGTGTGTCAAAAAAAAGTTGATAAAGTGGATGCAGTCTCCCAATTTCCTAAACTTTTGTGCTGCCTGTTTTCAAAATACTTTTGCTTAGGATAATTCATTGCAAAAATCAATAGGCTGGAAAAATTTGCTGAAATTCATTTCAAATATTTAAGGTTGCGACCACCAGCGTATGTGATAATTAGGACAATAACTATTTAATGCTGCAGGGCGACTCAATAAATGACGCAAACTTATTTTTGTGGAAAATGTTTTATGCAAATGTGGCTAATTTAGGGGATCCGTGTGCCAGTAGAGGGCTCGAGTAAAACACCTGACTGATATTTTTAGAAAAACGTCACAATGTTCCCAAGACCCTCTTGCCCTTGACCGACAGTAAACTCGGAGCCAACAGGAAATCTTTCCAAATTTGCATATTCAGTGTAATTTTGCACGCTATAGAAAAATAGGTTAAAAAGAAAAATCACCCCATCTAATTCCTGTGGGACATGGACTTTTGTGTGTCGTTTCTATGCCCTGTCACTGCATTTAAGAATCCAACTTTTCATTATGGGATGGAAGATAATGCGACGAAGACTGTGAACTGAAGTAACCTTGACTGGCATCTCTCACTACACACAGGCATATCCAGGCGGTGTGAGAGTCACGCAGGCGGAGTCGTTCCTTAAGGCTGCTGGGCTCTCGTTCAGATTCAGGCTTCATTGATGCTTTGTTCTCCCTGAATGCCCTACATCTCCCCTGACACCCCCCTTCAGCTACCTTTGTGAGGACAGCTTGGCCTCAAATGTGATTTAGCGGTAATCCGATTGCACGACAGCAGCTCCGTGCCTCGACGGAACATGACCAGTTTGACTGCAGCCAGTCACCGTAGGCCTTGGCTGTTACATCACTGTCAGACCATGGCCCAGCATACAGCCAACAAACAGTCGCCCTGTTGTTTCTCTATTCAATTGAGAGGAGAAAGCATGGGAAAAGAGCATAGACTGCTACTTCTTGCATGAGAACGGCTGTGGCATGATATCGAAATGGTAATGAAGGGGACACAAATACAAGGCCTTATTGAGGACGCACAATGCTATGGACTGGCCCAACGCAAGAATACCGTTTGAAAATTTTGCAAAGGAGAGACAGGCTCCACGCTTCATTGATAGAACGTAGTACCACATCCTCGCTTCTAGACAATTAGTCTTCTCTAATTTAATTCTGGACCTGCAATAAATTTAAACACAATTTGTGATTGTTTCAACCAACCAAAGCCAACAAGCACTGGCATTTATTTTGATTCATTACATAAAGTCTATGTAAAATGAATACAGAGAGGAACAAGTTTGCTAAAACTAATGTCAAATCTTTTAACCAGACAATCAATGTTAGGAAGAAAAACAGATAAAATTTCATTGGTGAAAATGTGGAAGACATTCCATTTTGAGGGTGACAAAATATACCCCCTCCCGGCTATCACCACTTAATAATGCCCTGGCCAATGTTTTGCAAGTCAAAACGTGGCAGGGCACACAACAAGAATTGTGAGCACTCGTTTTTTTTTTTTTTTTTTAAACACACTGGGCTTCATACAGCACTTCCACCAGCTGTAAATGTTATTACTTAATTTAATTGTTCCATTTCTAGCTACACTAATTTGGAATGATGGGTGGCTGGAATGACTGCCAGAATTTAAACTTGTCCCTTGCAGTTCACAGCAGATGATAGCAACAAACATTAATTCACTGAGCCCTTTTGCTTCCACCTCATAATGACGAAATCCCCATTTTTTTGCTGTCGATAATACTGAATTTGATATACTGCATCAAAAGCAACAGCTAAGACAACAGGAATTATTAACACAGCATTATTATTTTTATTTGTGAACTGCAACACACACACACAAATTGATACAAGCATTAGCAATGCTAGTTGTTTTGGTTTTTGTTTAGCAAAAATATTTTCTCAAGGTTCATTCAGAAATAGAGAACAAGGCTGTACAACCTTCTCTCCATCACAGAATAGGGATGGCACGGGCATCAATAGTACTAACTGACTTCCATCACAGAACAAATGCAACATGCAGTCAGGAGCAGAGGCTTCCCTAACCAACAGAACATGCGCACACACACTTCAGCAATGCATTTTTCCCCTTCATAACGATTGACATCAGCAATGCAAACTACCCTCGCAACAAAGGCAACAGCAGTGCAAGTGTCCCGCCATGTTAGAAGTGGTGCAATATAACACCAGAAGAGCACGCTTTCTTCCATCCTGCAAACAGTTCACCATCAGAATCAGACGGAACAGGGTGGCTTTCACAGTGCAGCCTTCTCCTTTCACAGTGCGGGTCAAGCATGCGCACAATGAGAACTCATATTACGCAAACATAACAGGAAGCACATGGTCATCTTCATTGCAAGAGTGCATCACATAAGGATACCTGAGATATCCAAACCCGGTGGTCCCTTAAGATTACACCAGTCACTCTGTGAATAAAACAATATCACACTTACGCCAAAAGCACAAGAGAAGAACTTGTATGCAGGCAGGCACACAGGGCTGACTACTGGCAGATAAAACACTGACACAGAGAATGTATACCCATAGGCACTCACACAAACTCAAAGACGTAATGAGTGATTGGGAGAGCCAAGGAGGCTGTCTTGGTTCCAGCCTAAGTGAAGAAACAAGCTAAGAGCCTAATGAAGTTTGGTCCAGCCAGATCCCACAGCAAGTCAGAGTGCCAGTTCATCCTAGTAGGAAACCTTTAAATGTATGGGCAAATACACGAAATGGTTTAAGCACTCACAATCCTTCCTGAGACCATATCTTCAAACACCGAAAGAAGGAAAGAGGAAATGAGGGGGCCAATCTATAAAGCTGGGAGGAGTCTCAAAGCAGCAAACACAGTTCATCTGAAATGCGATATGCTACTACAGGAAATTAGACTTTCCTTGGTATAACTGAGCCAATAGGAGGAAACAGAAATGGTGCACGAGTGGCCAACTTATATTTTACAGGTACTAACATGACATATAATTCATAAACAGCAGCTTCCCATCAGGTGGGCTAGAGATGAAGCACTGGCAGATATGCTCTTCTTATCTTTCTGCAGGGGGACTGGACTAATGACTCTGGCCCTTTCTGCAGGGGGACTGGACTATTGACTCCGGCCCACAGTCACATAATGGTTGGTCAGCTCATTTGACTTTGTCTCCAGCCCAGCTTGTCCAACTCCAGAACCCCTGGAGATTTGGGCTGGAGTATTATAGGATTAGCTTAACTTGAGTGGATAAATGACCTGCACAACACGCTCAGTATCTGTAGTGTGGTCTACAAGCACTGACCCCACAGCCCAAAATCAAATCGGTATTAGAAAGCACCACAAGATGAGAAGGGATTGGGCACATTTGAACTGGTCACACAAAAGTTCTAGCGGACTCTTTCCTGGCTCACCTCTGTTCAGCGTTTTTGCTACCTCCATCCCAGGAGGAGGAGTAGGAAACATCGTGAGGCCTTGTCTCCTTGCACTTCTGATCCACTGCACTACCACTGTCTAATGGTGAGGGAGAGGAGGAGAAGCCCATGCACGAACTTTCTATTAATTTGATTCTCACGCCTACTAGTTCCTATGGCCAACTGTTCAATGGAGGAATCACATACACATTCTATCATAAAAATAAGTACCAGGACAAGAACAAAAAAGTGTCTATTCACCTGGCTGCTAGGTAAAATAGCCATATTGGTCACATTATTTCAATGTTCTCAATCTTAATATTAAATAATCTGTGCTATATAGCCAAGGGGCAGATGAATCCAGATTTATTTGTCAAATAGTGCAGCTGCCACCCAATTAGCAGTGACAGTTTACTCTTCAGCCAGCTGCTGCCTGAATAGGAGTAATACTGTTCAGTTGGCTGGTGGAGAAATAGTATAACGGTGGTCCATTTCTCTTTATGAGCAGACATTTCCAAAAGGATGAGCTGACAGAAAAACAGGAACACTGATCTTTTGTTATCAGTGGAGCACAGTTCACTTTGTGTCAATGTTGCTTTCAACTTTGAAAAACAACAAATATCTGCTGTGTTTATGGTCCTTGCTGAAATCACTGGAATTTAATACTCTGTAACTTTCTGTTGCATTAAACTACACAGTTCCACTGAGGACTAGGATCTCCCCACAACCCAATGCTGAACCATTCAGTGAGCTACAGACTATTTTGCCCGAGTAGATGTTGCTTCCCCAAGATCACTGAACCAACAAGCCTACTCTCACCGGCGTGGATAAGCAACTACCTAGCATCAAGAGTAGGGCTTTGCAGATACCACACTGATGTAATTGAGTTCCCTAGGCTTTACTAGCTGTCTCTTAAATCTTTCTGGTCAGAGCCTCAAAGGCTCTGAATGCGGTCACCTGACCTGATCAGGTCACAGGCCCTGCTCTGGTTTCACACATTCAGTATGTCTCACTTGTTTATTAGAAATGCCCAAACCAAACATTGATAGACTGCTACAAGAATATTAACTCTACTGTTGAGACATATCTGAAAACTCACTTTTTAATGTGTAGCACCTTGAGTTAGTTTTCACTTCTTAGCTAACACAATTTTCTTGCTTGCAGTTTAAAAATCAAATTAAACGCAGTACTGCAAATCCCAGAATGCAATGTCCTGTTGGGTAAAAAAAACCTTAAATGTCATTATGTGTCACACATGATGTTGGTGCATTTAATAGCAATATTAAGACTTGTTAAAGGGGAAATATGTTGTTAATTTTATCAACAACTGTGAGGGCTGTTCATTCTTGTGAAAAATAAAACCATTCTTCTGTGACCCTGTATAATACTAACACAGACAAACACACTTTAGACTGGGCCTGTATTTCAAAGGCTCCTGTTACAATGTTTTATGGGTTACAGTACTTGGATAAGCGTCTGTTGTACCTAACTCTTTTCGCAGGGTCATCCCCAAACCTTTTGCCTCCCTTCTATTTTTTCTGACCTGTTGTTGCTGGCTTTAGGACTCTGGGCTCTTTACCACTGCTAACTGCTAACTAGTGCTAAAGTACATATGGTCTCTGTGTAAATTGTGATTCTGATTGGTTTTCCATGGTTGGCATATTTGATTTACTAGGAAGTCCCTAGTAAAGTGCACTATGTGTGACCAGGGCGTGTATTTCAAATGTTACTAGTGGGTCTGCAGCACTGATTGTGCCACCCACGTAAGTAGCCCTGTAAACATGTCTCAGACCTTCCATTGCAGAGTCTGTCTGTGCAGTTTTGAACTCCCTTACACTGACTAGGAATAAGAGTCTCTACACAGACAGGGTTCAAGGCACTGCCAATTAGAGACTCCCATTTCTAACAGCATCTCTTAAAAGTCGTCTGCTTTTAGCCTTGAAGTGTGCATTTATAGAATTCTCCAGAATGATGTGCTTGCCAGCAGAAAGAAAGCATTGAGTGGCACATTTATTTTACACACAGTTGGTTAATAATTTCTTTTCACACCCCCACCCTGAATTCACACAAACATCTATTTGCACCTACAACATCTCATGACTCCAGTGTTTTGTTTAAGTCTCGTCTACAATAAAGGGACAATGGGAATTATGTGTATCCTCCACTGCTCACTTTTAGGAAACTACATGTTTTTTTGGTTAAGCACTTCATGAGAGTGCCAATGTTTTCCACCTCTCACCCTTGTGTGCTTCTGCCCCACAAAAAAACACCCAGACCCCACTTGTGTTGCCCTTTCTCTTCTCTCTCTCTCTCTCTTTTGAGTGCTTCTCCCTTGCCAATTTCCCTATCCTATGTATTGCTGTCACTGTAGTGTGCTTCTTCCCCACCCCCTTTGTTGCTCTCTCCTTGTGCTGCTTTCCTCATCCTCGCCTTGTCCAGCTTTTTTTCATATACAATTTTATATACAACTCTTTGCTGCTTATTCTGCACCCACCCAAGGTCTTGTTGGCCCTCCTGCCTTGTTTTAATTGTATTATTTCTGGAGAGTCCAACAGCAGATTGCTTCCTGGGTCCTGTGGCATACGAAACAAATTGGCATTTAAGCTTGTTCAATCTATTTTTATTATTTACTTATCCTTCTTAGTTCAGTAAATAAAATAAAAAGTGCTAGTGTCATTTTGTAGGTTCACACTTGGGTGATGATGCATGCACATGCTTACAAAATGATCTGGCAGCCTATCATCAGCCACATGACCGACTTTTTTTTTCTCCTTTGGTTGGTGCTGCACAGAATTGGCAGAAATGCCTCTCGCTGATACTGAAGAGCATTGGCAAAAAGCATTGACAAAGCCAAAAGGTCCCAAAGTCGAGAAGTATTGGCTTTGCCAATGCTTGTTCAAGCTACAAGCAAAAGTCTTTCAGGGCATTCAAATCAGGATGCACCTTTCTTCAAAGTATGGATGGGGACAAGTGGTATGGTCTTGCTTTCTGGAGTAAACAAGCAACTCATCAACCATTCCGCTGAAATAGACAGACCCTATTGCCATGTTAGCCCAAGGTGTCAACCTAGCCTTGTGAGAGCAGTGCAGCAAGACAGGAGGACAGCTTGTTTGTCTTTATGAGAGCAACTTCCCAAACATTTCTTTCTGGGCAAAAGATTAGATTTTTAGCTTTCAGGAGGTGTGACTTACTGAGGAAGACAGATGAAGGATCGGAAGTATGCCCATAAAAGCCAGTCCTGTGTTTTGGGCCCTTGATCCTCTTAAAGGGAGTTCCAGAAAACAAAAGTGAGTGACAGCACATATTCACACATTCATGCAGATTGTTAATGGCAGAACAAACTGATAGCAGCAAAAGGATTGGGTAATCAGGTGTAGGTCACCCGCAGACAATCTGTGACTGGGAAGGCACACATTTACGTGGATTGCTCTCATCTCCCACCTTGACAAAAGCTGTGGGATGACCTCATTAAGTGTTAGGAGGTAGGACAAACAAAAAAGTGTTCGCCTACCACCTAAATAGGTCTAGTTGTTAAAAGTGTGTTACAACAATTTTGCATTTAAGAAACAGGACTCTCCACCTAAATGAGGAGTGTTGATATTATGTCATTTGGGAGGAAGGTCTGTCAGTTATACATTCATGTACTGGTGAGATGTGTCAATAGGATGCCTGAGAGAAAATACAAACAATGTGAAAACGTATAGCTTTTGGTGACTCCAGAGTGTGACTTAGTGGACTCCAAGGCAAGAGTGAATCAAGTGGAAATCTGATAGAAACTGAAGAACAGATTTACTAAAAGTTGTACAGCAAATTACACTTGCAATATTTCTGCAGTGGGTTCCAAGGACAGAGACTGCCCAGATCTATGGAAAGGAGGAATGGCTGGCCCCAAATTGCTTGGAAGTCACAGCTCTATCCATGTAGCTTGGATGAAAAATGTTGTTCTGGACATCATCTTGGCAGAGTACATCAGTAGATGTGGAAAAGAAGACGATCATCCCACAGGACTGATGATACACTGGGAGACAGAGATAGTTTGGATGCACTGGTTGGGATCCCTGGGAAGATGGAGGGGTCAGTATACACAAACACTTCACTGAAATAAGTCTTCAGTGTGTCAGGGGATAGGATTCCATTGTTGTGAGTACAGTCCATGACTGTAAGTTAGTGTTACACCTGGCATCTCTTGGTGTGGTTTCCTTGTACTTTTTTGCTTCTGAACCCCTGTTTTTGGATCCTGTGCTGTAATTAGTTTTTGCTGATATTAATACCCTGGGAACTTTACCACTGCTAACCAGAGCTAAAGTGCAAGGGCTCTCTGCTAAAAGATATTGGTAAGTGGGTTTTCCTGATTGGCACCTTTGATTTACTGGTAAGGCCCTAGTAAAGTACACTATGTGTATGTAGGGCCTGTAAATCAACTGCTACTAGTGGGCCTGCAGCACTGATTGTGCCACCCACATGAGTAGCCCTGTAAACATGTCTCAGACCTGCCACTGCAGTGTCTGTGTGTGCCGTTTTGCACTGCCAATTCGACCTGACAAGTGTACCCATTTGCCAGGCCCAAACCTTCCCTTTACTACATGTAAGCTCCCCCCTAAGGTAGGCCCTAGATAGCCCCATGGGCAGGGTGCAGTGTAATTAAAAGGTAGAATATGTACTTGTGAGTTTTACAAGTCCTGATAGTGAAATACTGCCAAATTCGTTTTTCACTATTGCAAGGCCTATCTCTCCCATAGGTTAACATGGGGACTGGGTTTAATAATCTTTTAAATGCAGTTTACAACTGGGAGCAGATAGAGATATGGTGTTTGTCTGTTTGAAAATGCAATTTTTAAAAAGTGGGCATTTTCTTGAATAACTATTCTGTGCCTCTGCCTGCCTCATGAATTCATGTCTGGGTCAGACTGGGTCACATCTTGGTCCCTCTAGACAGTGACATAAAGGGAGCTGAGGAGTGTCCTGCATATTCTGGTGTATTTCCTGGGCTAGAGTGGGGAGGGAAGAGCTGACACCTGCACCTCAAAGTGCTGTGTCTTTTCTCAAACAATGTAGTCTCCAACCCCCCAGTGTGACTCTGGGGCCAGGCCTGGGCGGTTAACAACAAGAGACTTTTCTTTAAAGTTTGCCTACTTCAAAAGCAGAAATGAGTATAAGTAGTGGACCCAAAACCCCAGATGTTTAGATTACTTCTAGATAAAGAGGAACCTCTGCCAAGGAGAAGACCTTGATGCTTGAGGAGGACCTACCATTCTGCCTGTTTCTTAGCTTTGCTGGCCTGCTGCTTCTGCCTGAAGAGGGAAAGAGCTGGACTTTGTTTTCTGAAAACCTGCTTGAGAGCTTTCCCAGGGGCTTGGACTGAGGCTGCTCCCTGTTCTGAAGTCTCAGGGACAAATAAGTTTTCATCTGCTGGCACCTAGGCTCTCTTGCTAAGGCTCCCCCCCCTTCCAAGTGGTGCCACATCCAGTCCCTGGGCCTTTGAAAGGAGAAGCAGGTGAACCCAAGGTGAAAATGCATGCAACAGAGCCGAGTGGCAGAAAAAAATAAATCGATCCATCATCAGTAAAATCAACGCATTGCTCAGCACGGATTCATCGCTGCTGTGCGTCCGGATTTTCCACACATCGTCCCTGGGCGTCAAACTCTTCAACATCACAGCATGGACCTGCAGATGCAGGTCCGGAAACCGATGCATCGCTTGACCGGCGGAAAAAGAATCAATGCATGGCCTCACTTGCAAGTAAGGAATCAACATATTGCTTGCTTTTTCGACGCACGCTTGCCCGTTCGGCATTATTTTTCAAGCATACCAGGTATTTTGTGCTAAAACAACGCATCCATTGATTTCTATTGATTAAGACTCTTTTGTAGTGGATCCTATTTAGTTTTTATGGGAATCAGGAGATTGCTTAGTCTTCTGGCTAGCAGGCCTGTGCCCCCATCACCTAGTGACTTTTAACTTACTTAACCTGCTCTGTTTTAGAGAATTTATTGAATTATTTCTTCCAAGATGGCTGCTACATTTATAGTTAGGAAGACGTTTTGATTTCACGTTATCAGTGCCACTCTGTGGAGGCGTCACTATCAGTGTCAAAGACAAGTGATATACATAGATATTCACTTCATGTCCCTTTCCCACTTACATGTGACAGGAACATAATGTACTTTAGGAGGGATTTGTTTATATAATTTCTGCCCCAAGCATTCCTTCTTATCTATTGTTTGGGAACATCCCTGCGTCAGGGCTCCTACAAGATCTGTATAAATACATCTCAAGCAGACAAGGTCATCAGAGGGATTCCTACCAAATTCCATCAACTCTATTTATGCTATACATCGCCTTGATGCAGACCCAGCATTGATGTCCCCACGGAGTCCGATTTAGATACCTCTTTCCAAGGTAAGAAGGGTTGGGGGTCGCTTTTCATGGACATGGTACTGGCAGATTATGTTTAACACACCTAGCTCTCATTAGGTTAGAGGTAAGGTTCTCCATGCTAGGGTTTTCGGGATATTTCACATTTCATGTTATTGTAAGATGGTGGGGGTCTTTGTATTCACAACTCTTATCTTCACAATACTGCTTCTTGCATTGCTCATTATCCTAAGCATTACAGCTCATGCATTTTACAGTAGATTGCAGTCTTCTTAATAAAACCTATTGAAAACTTCACTGCATCTCCTTTATTGCCAGTGTGTGACTGAGACTTATTGCTCATGTGAGAAAAGGATAATCTCTGTTTAACCACAACTCCCCTGAGATGTCGCACTCTTGAGTGCATGCGCAAAGGCTGCCAGAAATCACCTTTTACTGTTTGGGTTTTTTGGTGAGGTACTGCTTGTGAGCTGGGAGGGTTAGGCCGACAGTTGCGACTTGTTAAAGGATTGGCCTAGTCGCCTAAAAACAAAAGTGCTGCCATTCCTAAACCAGCCTTTTCGCCTAGGAGCGAGAGTCCAACTACAACACTTTTTACTGTAAAAAAAATCATATCTTTGATCACGTATGTTAGATTTTTGTCGTTTTGGTCTTGTTTAATTTATATAAATACTGGGTATTTTTCTAAACTGGTCTGGAGTCCTTTTGTTGTGTTTTCACTGTGTTACTGTGTGTGTTTGTACAAATAATTTACACATTGCCTCTGAGATAAGCCTCACTGCTTGTGCCAAGCTACCAAGGGGGTGAGCAGGGGTTATCTGAGCTGTGTATCTCCCTTACCCTAATTAGAGTGAGGGTCCCTACTTGGACAGGGTGTAAACTGACTGCCAACTAGAGACCCCATTTCTAACAGTAGACATATAGACAGATACTAGGGGATTTCCAAATCCCTTAGAATGACTGCAACCTCCAGTGTGACAGGACAGGACTAGTTATACAACAAAAGACCACACTCAAAAGTACATTTTGTTGAGAAGGCAGGTAAAGGGGAGTTGGAAAGGTTATTATTCCCAGTCAGACGCTCCAATGAAGAGATAAATCCACTATCTTATTGGCAGACCCCACTTTAGCTCCTGTCATTCCCAACTATGGGCTCCATAAGACTAGGGCTAGAAGAGGCACATATAGAGGTAGGCTGAGATGTGTTGAAAAATCAAGAGAGGCCTGATACTATTAAAAGATCTGGAAAAAGGAGTCACAGAAGAAAAGAGCGTCTGGTGAGAAGAGGGGTAGGTGTCGCCAAAGAAGTAGGTATGTTAATAATCCAAAGGCTTTTGCAAAAGGTATACCATCAGTTAAAACCTTCCTTAGGGTTTTTGTCACCTGGAGCATAGTACCATTGTTTCCTTCCCAAGTTACTGAGGCACACTTCATACCTGGTCGCCCTCCCGTTTACCTAGAGAGAAGCCATCACGGTCTATAGATCTAAATACGTTCCTGAGCAAACAAAGCTTGATGAGGCTAATCCTATTAAGCCTTGTTGCAAAAAAGAAAAAAAAGAGAAAAATTGTTTCCCTCAGGTGGTTAGTAATTATAGTGAGATATAAACCAGATATTTTTTCTTTTTTTTAAATCACTAAATGTGAATCAAATTATGGAAATTAAACATTAATTAAAAATTAAAAACGTGAAGGACACAGGTCAACTGTTCCGTAAGTAAAAATAGTATATTCTTAAAAGATCTACCTTTGTTAGACATATAACCACAGAATACAAAGATGTACTAGTACATTGAAAACAAATCTTGGAAATATCTATAGGTAGTAGCTCGGTGTTCCAAACATGAATGGTGAAATGGCACAGTGCTTGTTAGTTGCAAACGTGCAAAAATAGTGAACAAGACTAGCACATGAATGAAGACTACATGAGTATGGCTGAATAAGACAACTTAACAGAAGGAAGGTGGGATTCTTTTTCCCTATATTTGCCAACAATAAATTGCATTAGTAGTCCATCTCAGTAATAGTAAGTTGACGTTCTGATCCGCAAGATACTACTTACCGGCATCATCAGTACTAGTTTCAAAGACAGTGTGAGCAGGAGCAACTCTGTAAGTGAACACATGTAAAGAGGAGTCATGCATTAGGACAGGTAGACCTTGTGTATTACTGGAAATGAAAGGAAGAGGCTTACCTTAGCAAGGCTGAGAGGAAGCAGAAGGGGTCTTTATTTTAAGAGGTATAAGAGGATCGGAGTGTAAACAGGGTGATATAATGGTATTGCCAAGTGAAACCGACCACAAAAGCTCTCACTGTTATGTGGGGGACATGTTAGGTGGACTTTAGTGTGTGTGGCTAAAACTAGTTGATTAAGAATAAGAAAGGCACAGCAGGTGTAATAAAAGAGGGCCTCTTTGGATTGGAAATAATTTATACAGGTATTAAAATCACTGAGAGGCTGCAAGCTCCAAGAACACACACTGGAAAGCTTTGACTGGGCCTGGTGAGTGATAAATGAGTACAGAAAATGTAGAGTGGTGTTTGCCGAGATATTGAGAACCAGAACATTCAGCATGAAAAAGGCTGCCCACTGTATTTTGGGATAGGTAAATGGATTAGTTTACTTATTATGGCCACTCAGTAAAGCCAGGAGGGACAGGCTGCCTGGAAAATCCAGTACCCTTTAGAAATGATGGTGGCTAATTAAGGAACCAAATTGTCTTTCAACCATGTCCCAAACGGTCTCAGAACGGGCCAAGAAAGTCTTGCCTTAGGCCTGCCTTCAGTGCCTCAACAGCAAGTCTGCTGAGCCCATCATCTGCTCTTCTGAAGCAGCATTGGGCAGTCAAAGCCCATCTTGTACAAGCATTAGCAATGACAAAAGGTTTGGCTTATGAATTAAAGTGCCTTTTGTGTCACCAATGGGTGTAAGCACTTAATAAATCACACACACACACACACAGACACTCATATTTGCACTCATACATCCATTCATAAATCCACAAAATCATCCTTCCTTTAACTTTGACAAATGCAATAAAAAACACAAACTCAACAATAGATGCAAGATAAATTAAAGGAACATAAGTAGGAAAGAGAAAACATGCTGCCTTCAAAACACAGTGGGCATATGTTTGCAATAACAAAACTAAGAATATCAGCAGGTGTCTGCATTGTAAAGGTATAGTAAATAGTTCCTCATAGTTTTAAAGTTCAAACATGGCTGTCACACTTAGAACCAACATACTGGGCATCTTCCAATGGTAACACAATTATACACTATGGACAACAGCATTCCATAATGCTCTCCTGGTTTAGAGGAAGAGGCTACATTGAATGAGGGACACTGCAGATGAAATTAGCAGCACACAAGCAACCTTTAAGTGCTACCTGAAAAGCTGTAGTATCCTCCTATAAAGCATCAAAATAGAAAGAAGAATCAAAGAAATGAAAGAACTATAAAAAGGAGAAAATTAAAAGCTATATATAAATAGCCATCCTACCATCAAATTCACTGGCAGCAATACTAAACAGAAGAGTCATCTCCCTTTTCTGGATGTGTTACTCACCATTCATGAACAAAAAACTATAACTGATCTGTACCACAAGCTTACAGATGCTCATTTGTATCTAAACTGGACTTCATGTCACCCACGCCACACTAAACTCAGCATCATCTACAGCCACGCACTCAGAATAAGACGCATCTGCAGCAATGAAGACACTTGTAAAGGCCATCTACAGGAGCTTGTTAGATTATTTAAAAAGCGAGGCTATCCTCTGCATATCATTCTGCAACAGATTGACAAGTCTTTGCAGTTACCCAGGGAAGCACTTATTTGGAATAACAACAGAAGAAACAAAAGTGACAGAATCCCTTTTGTGGTTGACTATCATCCATCAGCTCCCAACTACAGAAATATAATACAAACAACTTTTCCCTTACTATCTACTTGTGAAAAATTGCAAAAGCTTTTTCCAAAACCGCCAGTCATTGCTTACCGCAGAGCTCCCAATTTACGATCACTTATTGTGAGAGCTGAACTTAAGCAAGCAGTAACAAATGCAGGAGTTCATTGCTGTGATTACAAAAGGTGCATCACATGTGAATACCTTTTACAAACATCATCAGTAACTAGCTCTGTTATAAAAAGGACCTATGGAATAAGACAGCATCTTACATGTCGCTCAACATACATTATTTATGTGATTCAGTGCCAACATCAAAGCTGTCATCAACATCAACAATATGTAGGTCAAACTGTGAATGACCTCCGTACACGATTCAGGAACCACAAATCAGCAAAAATTAACAAGAAACTTGACCAGCCTGTAGCCAACCATTTTAACCTTGTGGACCATTTACTATCAGATTTGAAGATTTTCCCTTTGGAACATGTTTTAAAGGAAGAACTACTGGACATCAGAGAACATTTCTGGATGTACCGTTTAAAATCACTGCATCCAGATGGACTGAACATCACTGACAATACCACTTGATTTCTGCATATCTGAAGAGTTCTCAGGACTGCATTGATTCCACATTCCAATTGGAATCTTCAATCATGATGCTTTTTGAAAATCCACCAGTGTCAGCTGTGCAGCCACTGAGCAAACAATCTTGTACTACCTGAGGAAGGCGGAAGCTGAAACGTTGTAGTAGAAATATATTTTTGTTCTTTAGTGAGATCATCTGTTTGAGTCACTTCTTTCTTGGATATTACATTTTCTTGTGACTCATTGTATCCTTTGGGATCCAGATTTTTGCCCTGGCTGGCTGTTGTTTTCTTGTGATCCTGCATCTTCCAGTATATCTATATATATATATATATATCTATATATATATATATATATATATATATAGATATATATATAATAATTCCACACTGGCCCCTTTTCTGCAACACTAATTTTTAGGTGGATGTACACAAATGATCAGAAAATGCCATCATTCACACAGAAAAACAGCAAATGACTGATGCAGATTGAACCAATAGCCCATGCAGTTTCAGTCATGAACAGAAGCAGAGTGGAAATGACACTCACACAGACCAATGGCAGAACAGAGAGGATACAAAGGTTATCTATCTATCTATCTGCCCAATAGATGGTCACCACCAGGTAGTTATAATTAGGATCATGTTTCCATATGATATGCCTTTTTTGTGTTACTAATAACTCTGGTGCTGTTTGACATATCTCAATGAAACTTTCCAAAAAAGTGCTACTTTTTGACTAGTTTGCACATGGAAAGTTGTGTGGTGATCCATCGACTGGGAGCCGAGAAAAAAGGGGGATCCAAGAGGCGTTTTCCCCATTCATTTTCCCATAGGAACTTTAGATATAGATACATTTACAGCCGAAACCGCTGAATGGATATACACCAAATTTAGTAGAAACTAGATCTTATTTAAAAATAGTGCTTTTTGTGAATTGGTGTAAATCAGTTGAGTAGTTTTTCAGCAATTAATGCAGAAAAACTTTGTACATATCAAGCTGCGGAGGATCCATGAGGGCGACAGATTTCATGGTGAGATTTAACTGGCCGCCATTAAATCAACCAGAAAGTGGCAGCAGCCATCTTAGGGTGTGGGGCCTAGCCTGTGTCTGAAAAAAAAACACCATAAAGAATTAAGGGGGCAGCGTAGAGATACACTAATTAATCCCCTAGGCCTGGGGCAAAAAACATTTTTTTGTTACATTTTTCCGCAAAGTCACAGAGGACCTGTGAGTCTATGATAAAATAATTTTTAAAAGCATGGGCTCCCATTTAGTAAATAAATTTCCCCTGGGGGTTAGGCATTGGTACTTTTGGGGGACGGGGTGTGTGCTCTCCCCCTTATTCCACTAAGCCTCTAGGAGGCTCCGGGGACCATTGTGGGGTTGGTTGGTTGGATGTAAAGCCTGGCCAGAGGCCAGGCTCTGAAGCCAATCCCCTGCTGCACACAGCCATAGGCTGTGTGCAACGTGGGGCTGGCTGAGTGCACAGGGTTTAGCAAGAGGGCATGACCGTAGGTCAGGGGGTTACCTTTACATATGGTAAAAAATATTACTCTATGTTAAAAAAAAGTCCTAGAAATTCACTGAAAAAAACAAAGGTTAAAGTAACATTATAGTCGGGTGGTAATTTTAGTGGCAGAGTAACATTTTAAATGTACAAACCAACTGAAATTCAATTATAGTTAGCTCTGCTAACTATAACTCGTGGGATCTCCATGCACTGCTAATTACCACACATTACAACACTCATGACATCTATGACATCACTGATATCATTGCAACATTTGTAAAGAAACTATATATATATATATATATATATATATATATATATATATATATATATACATACATAATTACTCACTGAAAAAAAACAAAGGTTACTGGGATGTTATAGTTGGGCGTGGGTAGCAGGAATTGTCCGCGGCCTCTCTGGGTGTGAGAATAGGTATGAAAGGGCATATCTGGGGGTGAGGGTGGCTGTCAGATTGTCTGTCTGGTTGTGAGAGTGCATACATCAGTGTGTCTTTGAGTAGGTGCATCAGTGTCTGAGTGGGTGTGGGAGAATTGATTGAAAGAGAGAGAAAGAAAGTGAGAGGGTAAGAGATAGAGTATTTCAGGCTTTAGATGCCTGATATACTTAGAATGAGATATTTCTGTCCAAATTAAAATAAAAAATGGTAATGTGTCCAGCTGGACTCAAACCCCCAAAGCTCAGTGTGAAGATCTGCGACCTTCACACTGAGCTACGTTTTTTTTTGTAGTTTTTTTTTAGCCCTTTATGAGCTTTCTGGGACCGTTCTCCATTTAAAAAAAAAAATATATATATATATATATTTTTTCTTATCATAAAATGCCCTTAAGGCTTCCCCTGGAGTGCCATTGCTTCAGCAAGTCAGAAGCTGCTTTGACAGTAGCTTGGTGCTTGCTGAAGCATTTCATCTGTGTCCCCTGCACGTGTAGGAGTATGGGGAGGCTGCGTGTCCCCTCCGCAAATAAATTGCTTTTTCCCCCCAGGTAGTGGTGGTGGTCTCTGGGGCGCAGGAGGCCGCACAGCCCCCAGCCTAGAATACAGTGTTGCCCCAGGAGGTGGTGGTCCCTCTGCAAATAAATAGCTTTTACCCCAAGGTGGTGGTTGTCCCCGCAGCTCCCTGCTCCAAATAAAGTGTAGCCCTGGGGAACGGTGGTCCCCGGCCTGTGGGGGGGGCATAGGCCCCCCTGCATTAATTACATTGAAAGCCCTGATATGGTGGGGGGTGGTGGTCCCAGGGGTGAGGGGGGCCATGGCCCCCTGGCTCTTATTTGGACATTCGCACCGGGGAGGTGGCAGTTCCCATGGCTTATTAAAGCCCAAGAAGGGGGGCCCAGTGCGCCCTCCTTCTCTAAGATGACCTGGCCCACCCGGGGGCAAATAAAAAAAAGCACAGGAGACCGTGTTTTAAAAAGAAAAAAAACATTGGAAATATACGCGGATCAATCCTTGGATTTTTCTGATTTAAAAAAAAATATATTTTTAACCCTGGTGGGGTCCTTCAGAGACCCCAGCACCAGCGCCAAGGGGTCAGGGTGACTGTACACTGGTCCCTTTTCTTTTTTTGGTCTTTTTTCTGGGACTCTGCTGAAGCCAAGTCCCAAGATGGCTGCCAACACCTCCTTACTGAAGTATTCTGAGCCAATCAGATATCAGCACGGGACAGTTGGATCTGTGTCCCTATATACCTATATGTTTTGGCCTTAAATTTCTCCAAAACTACTGAACGGATTTGCACCAAACAAGCATGATCTGCAGGACAGAATCTAGATTTGTGCCAAAGGTTGGTGTAATTTCATTCAGTGGTTTGGGCTGTAGGCATGTCTAAAGGTCTTATGGAAAAATGAATGGCGTAATGCATTTGGGGACCTCCCCCCCCTTTTCTTGGCCCCCGCTTGACAGATCACCCCAAAACTTTCAAGACAGAAGCTGAACTTAGCAAAGTATAAGTTTTGAAAATTATGTGAACAAAGAAACACTCTATCTATAGAAACTAGGTCTTTTCTATAACTATCTAGTGGCGACTACCACTAGGTAATATATATATATATGTGTGTGTGTTTGTGTGTGTGTGTGTATGTATTATGTTTTTTTATTACGTGATCGTGGCAGACGTCTGTTGGGACGGAAAAAGGCCTTTGAATAGTAATGGATGTGCACCCATGCCGTGAGTGCCCAAATGAACTGATGTCTAGATCCCTAATAATGATTTTTGTTGTCATGGGCAAAGACAGAGCATGCATATGCACCATGACTTAGGTGCATATAAAATTATAGTTGGCAATCAAAGTACTATCTCACCTAAGAGGGCCTAACAAAGATTCAAACATCAAAAATCGTCTATAACCACGATTTGTCACAGGGGGTATCCAGCACCAAAATATTTTCTCTACAAAGGTATTTTTGCATTTCATGCAACACAATAGCTATCTGTGGGCTTTAATACAGAGTAATAACATTCTACCCTTAAACGCCTATCGACTTTAACATATGATTTAACAATCAATTTCTCAGGCTTACTGCCTTCTTCTTAATGTTTCATTATAAATAATCAAGACTATACCCTATATCATTGACTTATCACAATAAGCAAGTCACACCTACTGATAGAAATTGTGTTTCTGGTTGGCAGAGGTATGCACCCTAACCAAGCAGCAACCACAATCCTAGTCAGAGTAAGTCACAAACACTCTCTAAATTAACCTGTGCTCACTCCCTGGTAGCCTGGCACAGAGCAGTCAGGCTTAATTAAAGAGGCAATGTGTTAAGTATTTGTGCAACACTTTAAACCGTAAAACAGTGAAAAGAACACACAAAAAGATACCACGCCAGGTTAGATAAATATATCTTAATTTAATGAATAAATGAAGACAAAAACAACAAAAATCCAATTAGTAGAACTCAAGATATGATTTTATTTAAGAATAAACAGTTGCAGTGCTTATTAGCATACTGGGTATATCTGGTCACGCTAGCCAGGGGCAAAGTCAAGAGTTTAGGCTGACCGCGATGGAGAGGGGGCCAGCTACAGGTATCAAGCATGGCCTGCTGAACCACAGTACCTGGATCTTGGTCACAACAGCGAGATGCAGGGTGCAGCCAAACAATGTGTTGGTGTCAAACCCGCAGTCAAGGTGAGGCAGCGCGTTTCTCCACTTAACAATGGTGATGCGTCTGTTTCGAAAACAAAGTGCAGGGTCTGAGGTGTGCCAATTCTGAGGCTGATGGGCCTGGGTTCTCCAAGCAGTTGTGGGGAGGAGTCAATACTATCGCTGCAGTGGCAGCAATGCAGTGGTTCTGATGCAGCGGTTCTGATGGCTCTGCGCTTGTTCCAAGTGCAATCTGCTGAGTCCGATCCTCGCGATGACAAGGATGCGCTGGTTTCAACCCACACAAAAGGCAAAAATGTGCTGGTTTCAATGAAGATGTGTGGGTTATGGCAGTTGCAGCACTTTATACCCACTTTCATGGGCCCAGGACTGGATTGGCACGACAAAACAGGGCACGATGTGCAGCGAGCAAATTCCCGGAGCTGGAGGTGATGTTGGGTCGAAGACTTCCGTGTCCCCGAGACTTCACAAGAACAGGAGGCAAGCCAGAAAGCCCTTGGAGTCACTTTGGTTCTCGGTTGGAAAGATTCAGGTCCAGTTTTTCTTACTACCAGGCAAGGAGGGTAGAAGGCAGCAGGTCTGCACTTCAGCAGCACAGCAGTCTTCCTTCCTAGCAGAGTATCCACATGTCCAGAAATGTACTCAGTTGGTGGTGTCAGAGGTCCAGTTCTTATACCCAGTGGTGCCTTTGAAGTAGGGGGGACTTCAAAGGGAGGCCTTTGAAGTGCACAGTATCCCTGTCCTTCACGCCTTGGCTCCAGATTCACTATAATGGGCTATGCAGCCCTTTGTGTGGGATCAGGACACAGCCTTTTCAGATGTAAGTGTCAGGACCTCCCTCCCATCCTGCCCAGGATAGCCAATATATATATAAACTAAATACTGAGTACAGAGGGATAAATCCATAAACCATTTTGTCAACAATAGCTCAACTATTATTGGGTCAAAACAATTGTTATTATGTTCTATTTTTCATTATATAGTATTTACAAAAATAATCACAGACACTGTATGGAAACAAGAATCAAAGCCATTAATATACTAGGCATGTACTGTAAAAAGCATTACACTTTACCACACAATTACTTATTTTACAAACTTTCAAAGGAGGAAAGACAAATATACATAGTCCAACTTGTTTGGTTTGTCTGTAAGGTTGTCTATATTCTAAAGACCTTATTGCCTGATGATCCAATTGTATCACACACACTGTGGATTGTGGCTGATGGTCTTTTTTCCTTTTTTGTAATGTCTTGCTTTTTAGCTGAGGACTCTTTGTATAAAAGTAGGCGTTGACATGTTTTGGCCTGGTTGTTATTGGCCTTGTCAGGATGGTATAAGGATCGTGTGCTCCTTAAATTGAAGTGAGAAAGGCATACACACAAAGAAACATCATGGGTCTAGTCAAAATTCTTAAAATTTATTTGCCATCCACCATGTGCTTAAAACAAAGTAAAAAAAAAGGTGGCTGAAAACTAACTCAAAATCAAATGACCCACTTAAATCTGTACATAAAACAGAGCAGTAAGAAATGCATTCAATCTACAAGCTGTTTTTAAGCCGCTGTATAGCACAAGACGTAAACCAGGTAATATATCCAATAGACCAATAAGTGCCCAACCCAGGAGTCCTAGTCTTAGTCCTGCGTCTTGTACTATACAACGGAGAGGTGCATTCTCAGCTCTCATATGCCACATCTATTATTTTATCCTATTCATAATACGCGTCCTCGCCTGAATTTAAACCAGGATTCGCTTTATTGGTTACTTAATCTGGTTCCTACATTATCTGGTTTGTTGCTTTCGCTATACAGTGGTGAGGTGCATTCTCACCACTCACTCACTGCAGATAATATATTCCCTCTCTTTCACTTGCCGAGTATTGACCTTGGATTGCTAGTATGTGGCTTGTATTGCCAAGTAATTAACATTATTCTAAGGCACCATTGCCGAGTCCTGATGATGATCCCATGGAATTAGCTCCTAGGGATCGAAACATCAACAGCTATACCTTAACTCATTTCATATTTGAAGTTGGTTCTTTGGATGAGTATGGGTACTAACTGGATCAGACACATATTAAGGTATTATACTGTGTCAGTTTCTATGTTTTTACGGCAAAAGGGGCGGGCCATGGGCGTGACAGGGACGGAGGGAGAGTGCACAGCACTCCCCCTCAGTGCGCATGTATGTTTGGCTGACCGTCTCGGGCCAAACATGTATGCGCACTAGGCCCTGTCCAACCCGGAAAGGCAGTGCCAGGTTTAAGCGAGCAAGCAGAGGCTCCTACTCTGACATGGAGCGCCCTGGCTGGGTGCTCCGTCCAATCCTAATGCTGCTTTCATTCTGACAGCAGCATGAAAGCAGTATTAGGACTGGACGCAGGGCAGGCTGGAAGCTCGAGTCTGTGCCTGCAGCTGAGGAGCAGTGCGATGGTGGCACGGCACAGCACAGCGAAACAGGTGAGTTAAAAAAAAATATATATATTATTGGGCTCTTCCCCATAACCCCCTCCCCCACACCCCTTTTTACTCCCACAAGCCACGACTGTGCAGAGGGATGTGCCCGCAGAGTGCCCGACAACACGGAAAATCATAATAATTAATTAGAGATAAATAAAAGAAATAGAGACCAGCTTCATCCAATGCTGCTAAGCATTAACTAAGATAGGAAAACTAAATTTTAGAATCAGCCTAAGTTAAACTAAAAGAGTATAAGAAGTTTTAAAGTTGCGATACCTACAACAATAGTCTAACACAACAAAGCTTGAAGTTGGGACCGGGCTCCCCATATGTAATGAATAAACAAAACATATGTGACAGAAGCAATTATAAAAGTCTTTCTTAGGAAGATGCCAGCTTCCATCAGTAGGGAAGCTAAAAAACTCACAAGTTGGTGCCAATCTGTTCTGCACAGTTGTTTAATACTATGGTGGTCACTCACCTGGTTTCAATCGGCACAGACCTAGAGGTGTTAGATCACAGAAAAGATGAACTGGGCAGCTTGGTCGTTGCCAACTGCAAAATCTCTCAAGCAGTTGTTGCTGTACTGTCCACCTATGGTTCTAGCATGGATGACACTTGGCCTTTTAAGGCCCATATGAAGATATATTTTCTATTTTCCTCCACCCTACATAACCTCCTCACTTCAATGTCTTAATAGTCAATGCATTAGACATCATTGAGTCCAGTAATACAACATCTAAACCCTGGAGGAGGTATGAGGGGGATGGGGTATTAAAATATTGAACACATGATTTAAACATGTTTGAAGAGACAGGGCTTATAGATTCAGGTGGCATACATTTCATTTGAATAAAAATGACATTTATCCAGACTGGTTTATTTATTAGGTCAAACCATTAACAATTTAAGGAGTTTATCCCAGGTCCTAGTTTGTGTCTGCACACGCAGGGGTTGCTGGATTTAGATGTTAGAAAATACATTTTCTATATTTTTGGCTCTGACAGCAGAGAAACTTTTAAGTCCCACAGAAAGAGACATAGAGACTTACAGATTAGAACAGCTGCAACTTGCAGACAGAGGAAAGCGTGTTGAAGTCTGCAGGAAGAGATGGGAGGTTAGTAAGAATAATTACATAATAAATACGGCTTTTGAGATCCAGCTTACCTCTGGGCCACAGACAGAAATGATGTTCTGCTAGTTCTTTGAATAAGTACGTAGGGTGTCACGGCTCCATCTTGTCCCCTATGCATGGTGGGTTTTACTTGCCGGGCTCATTTCACCTTTCCGTTGTGGCACCTCCCTGCCCCTGTATCGAGCACTCCATGGTACCCCTCACAGGAAGCTTGAACAATCAACCCTCAGGTTCTGTTGCTATGCACATTTAGTCTGTTTTGCATCTGCAGATTATTACGTACGTATTTAGGATAGTTACACTTCCACTGTGAACCTTTGAATTGTACCATCATGCACTTGGGGTTCCTTTGTATTGTTTATTGTTGTCAATTACCATCTGCACCTACAACCAGCAAGGCCTCATATCCATTGTAATTAACACGTGATCTTCCACAGGTTCATTGGAATAGTCCATGCTTCCACTTGAGACACGTGCCTTCTGGAACACTCTTTTCTTAAAGCATAAATACCACCTCTGAATCTGCATCTGTGCTTGGCCTTGTTCCAGTCCTGTTCAAGCATCACCCCTGCACTCACTTCCTGAGTTGTCCAGAACTTCCAGCATTCTAATCTTCCAAGCCTTCTGGATGATCCTGTTATCCTAGAGTCTGCTACACTTCCAGTGTCTTCCTTCATGATCTACGATTCGCATCCTCATGAACTTCTTGCACTGTGTCTTGTCTTCTTTGGATTCCAGTTAACGTACTAGATATAGCTAAATACATTCCCCTCAGGTTAGTGCGCATTAATCCATGGGCGAGCAACTAATTCGAAGACTGATTCCTATGAAGGCATGACCACGTTTTCGGACGTTTGACATTGTTTATTAACCTCCATAATGCCCAGCGCTCTGGACTCTTGTACTTAAGGCTCTGAACTTTATTGTAGCTGAACTGAAAGTCTGCCACAGTGTACTTGACAAGTTTATCTAGAATCTGGGAGAGACTTCTAGAGCTTGAAGTTGTATTTAAGTTTTCATCTGAACCCTGTACTGCTGGAGTGCCAGAAAATCTCCAGTTTATTCTTGAAATGGTTTCTTCTCGCTCTCATGCAATATTTGTGAAGAAGTCTGTAAGTGTACATGTAGTGTAAACAATTGATAAATCATTTGGAGTTGAGAACGTATGGGTAACTTTGCCTCTTGCTGTTTTTAGTGTCACACATCTGCATAAGGATAGCAAGGTAAAGGGAGTCTCAATCCTCCTAGGCAGCACACAAGACAACAGAGCAGTTCCCTTCAGTGACGCAAATTCATCTTCTCTTGTTTATCCCTTTCCCCCTTCCCCCTGGAGGGAGTGGGTGAATAAGGGTTAATTTTGCCTTTGTTCTGTCTCTGTCTCGGGGGTATTGGCAGTCCAGCATCAACTCTGCAGTTCAAATCAGGTTAAGTGTGTGACATAGGAAGGATTTAACCCTGGATGAAGCTGACATAAAGGTCTTGTTAGACTGTTTATAACATAATGAATGGAGCTAGATCATTAAATCTCTGAACAGGAGATTAGGGATATTATTTTATGGCTTAAGAGAGGATAGCTGCTCCCCCAGATGGACTGTCTGTGGAAGTGCATAAATATGTCAGATGTGACAGTAGCTATAGGCCTTGACCTTTTTAATGGTATCCTGAAAGGTAACAGGGCTCATAACAACGGGCTGCAGCCATTAAAAAGTTAATTTTCAAACCAGACAAAGATTCTTTCTAGTTTGGCAGTTACAGGTTTATTTGGGTATTAAACAGCAATGTTGAGGCTTTCTTGGGTAGAGATTTAACATTGTAGGTATGCTATTAACTGGTTTGTTCAATGAAATGTTGGTTAAGTTGCAGTATATATTCTTCACAATTTTGTTTTTATTTCTGTCAGCTAATCAGGTATGTATTTATTAATGATACTCTGTGATTGTCAAAGTAAGTGTAGCGGTAATAAATCTTAGCGCTATTTCTTAATTGACATTAACAGACTGATGTGTTAGGAGATTACAAACCATTCTATTGTTACATATTTTATAGCATGCGTTCATGCATAACTTCAGGCACGCAAAAAGGTCAGTATAAAGGTGTGATATTAAGATGCACCATTAAGTGAGACGGTCGTTAATTTTCAAATCAGGAGCATGTTATTACAACACTTGGATATTTCCTCATAAGATTTCTGAAAATTAATGTGTGTTAATGTGAAAATCTTCTTAGGACCTTGCCTCATATAACTACCTCTGTCACATTTTGCACAGTAATTCATTGAGAGGGGTGCTTCATCAAACACTGTCTCACACTTATATAGTGATCTCATCAAATCCATTATGAGTCACAAATGAGCTTAAAATAGAGAGATAGGACCAAGATGCTCAATTAAGAAATACAAGATATATTTATCCTGGTTTTCAAGTTATATACTACATGATATAGTTCAAGTACTGCTGGTGTTCGGTGCAGCTCATTTGTGTGGACCTATGTTACATAATCAGGGCCTCACACACAAAATACTAAAAAGCTTATCAAGTCAATTTTGGCTAGTCCATTTTCATCTAAAAAGTGAATTTCTATTGGAAGTTCACTGCATTGAGAGAGTTGAACAGAGTCCAATGTCTTCTATGTTCTAAAGCTAAGCTTTGAAAATAATTCTGACAATTTAATTAAATATAACCATTACTTATTACTAATAGTGACACGTTTCATGCCACTACTAGCACCATCCCTATAAATCTATCCAAAAGTGCTACTATTAATAGTTTTCGGCTGGTTCTAAAGGTTCTATCTTGGGTGCTGCGGAATACTAATGGATGTACCAACTCTATTATTGTCATTCTTTTATAATAACCTTTATTGACATTGTCAATAAAGCATGAGTCAAAACTTGTTTTAGTACATGATTGCTCAGTCTGCGGTCTTGAATTAATCACTATTTATCAATACATTGCCAGTATTTACCAAACAGTGGTGTATTGAGTCAAGAATATATCTGAAGTTTTCTTTCCTCAGGACTCCCATTCTCTAAAATTTCAGTCTTCTGTGAGCTTCAATATAGTTTGTCTGTAGGTCAACTTCCATAACCCTTGTATTTTATGGTGTTTCTGCCGGCGGCCACGGGATCTATACACCAGAATCTGAAATCTCACATAATAATCAAGGCAATGTGCTTTTGTATGTCAATTTGCATCTAAACCCAGGAGGATATTGAGTTGGGCTATTTTAGGTGTGAGTTCTAAAGGTCTTTAAAGTATACACAAAAATGAAAGCAGAATCCCTCACCAGAGGGTCTGTATCATTGAACAGACCCATATCATGTTCATTTAGTCTTTGACAGAGTATCCACATATCAAGCATTAAAGGGACGTATCTGTTGGAATCTCCATAGTTCTTGGCATGTCTTGAGAAACTTTTGCTGTAGTCCATCATGGCCTCACACCACTCTTCTTCTTCTTATTCAAGTGGCTAAAATCTGACCTCCTTGCCACATGTAAAGTAGGGAAGGAAACAGAATTATTGATCAAGAGCGAGTGGTACAGTATTGAGATTCTGTATCTAGAGGGCATGGTGAAGCTGTACATATCTGAAGACCTGCTTCTGTAGTTCAGATCGGAGGTCCACAAATGAGTGGAAAGGGACCTGCATCACCAAGTCCATGTCAGGGTATAGCCAGACATGGATCTCGTTCTTACTGTTTCACAGGAATCAAGCAATACCCCACTGATGAGGCTGAAGTAGGCTGAAATTAGCCTGAGATTGCTGGTGTTTGGCGGAGGTGGGGGGACAGGCCTGGAAGTTCTGGCTACCTGTTACTATTTTAGTAGGACCACAGATCAGGGTTCTGTCTAGAGTGGCATTGTTACTGAAAAACAAAGGACTTTAGGTGACCCTGAACCATAGCCACTGGCTGAGATTAAATCATGTATTCCATTCCTATTATTTTTTGTTTGTTACTGTGTAAAATTTGTCAGAGCTCTAAGAAAACCTATTCCAATTAAAGAAATTATAATGAGGTTGTCTAAGTAATGCACAGGGCTTTAATTGTAACATTTTATAATGTGGTGATAATGCATTGTACAGTTTTGTAAATAAGTAGTCTATGATTGAATCATCTCTGGAAGAGCAGAGTGATTGCCAGTTCTTATATGGGTTTGTTCACATGTCCACACACCATTCAAAATCACTGTAGTGTCAGACTTGAAAGGAGTGTGGAAGCACTTGGTTGAACATCTCTGTCACTCATGGAGCTTTCTGTGGAGGAGCTGGAGTCCTGCAGTCCTGCAGGTGCCCCATTGTTTAGGATGAGACCCCAAATGTGCTTCAAATATCAGTCATTTGTTTCAATTGCATTTTTCTTTTTGTCAAGCCACTCTCTGCCCCAGGAGGGTTCCATTGCCATGTACTGGGTCTCAACCAGTTTCCATTTCTTTCCATTTGGTTGCTTAGTTCCAGGCTGCTCTCAGTGAGCCGAAACAGGGTTTACCATTTAGTTGACACTCAGCTTCGCAGAGTAGAGGAACATGCACTCTTATTTCAAGGCTTTCAGCTTTTGTTACACTCTGTAGAAGGTTGTTTTTGATAAAATGTGTTTGGTGTGGTCTGGAAAGGTAAAGATGCGCAAACATTTATACATCACTGTCCCTTCAACAAGTACTGTAGAAAGCATGGTGCTGTCAGGGAGACCAGATCCTCGGGGCCAACATGTCCACCACTAGACAGCTCAAAAAATCTGATAGAAATATCACAGAGCCTGAGAGAGTCCAAGCGGGGGAAAAGGGGATTAGGATGGGAACAGCTGGGAAGGAGACCTGTAGGAAGCAAAAGGTTAAACAACACAATACCAAGATATTATCACATTGATTTTTACTAGACTATGATTCGAAGCATTGTCATACTGTAACCATGGATAACTTAAGAAAGGACTATAACTAGACCTCAAAATGCCTGGGCACCTGGCAAGGAATCAAGAATGGTTAATACAATGTTTCATATGAACTTTTCATGAAATGTCACATACTGTCTAGGAATGTAAGAACCTTCTAGAATTATGTTTCAAAACAAACATTGCCTCTTTACATGAGGACAAAAGGTAATATGAACATTCCCTGGAAAACAACAGGAATTGTACTAAGGACTTAACATGCAAATAGAATGTATTATCTTGAATTTAACACCTTTGCAGAAAATTCAAAAGGCCCCGGATAACAGTGTGCACTTCAGGAAACACTACACATCAAAGTTTTAATTTCCATGAAATGATCGCGCACACTGTAAGCGATCTGAACATCAAGGTTTAAATGCGGGAAATGAATCGTGCACACTGCCGATTCCAACAAGTACATGCAAATGCCATGAAATGAACGTGCACACTGTAAGCGACGTGAACACCTAAATTTAAATGTGGGAAATGAATTGCGCACACTGCCGATTCCAACAGGAATATGCAAATGCCATGAAATGATTGCGCACTCTGTAAGCGATCTGAACATCAAGGTTTAAATGCGGGAATGAATTGTGCGTCTTGCCGATTCAAATGCCACCATGCAAATGCCAAGAAATGGTCGCGCACAATGAATATCAAGAGTTAAATGCAAGGAATGAATCGCGCGTCTTGCCGATTCGAATGCCACCATGCAAATGCCAAGAAATGGTAGCGCACACTGAATAACAAGAGTTTAATGCCAGGAATGAATCGCACGTGTTGCCGATTCGATAGCCAATATGCAAATGTCAAGAAATGGCCGCGCACACTGTTGCCAACCCAAATCTCAAAAGTCAAATGCCAAGAATGAATTGCGCGTCTTGCCGATTCGAATACCAACATGTAAATACCAGAAACCACGAGCACATTCACACACACAAGGAAAATCTTTCAACATGAAAGCTAGGCCCAAAAACTTGAATGCCTTTGAAAACGGGGTCGGGGACCCAGCCCGACCTCCGTCTTACCGCCCTGTTCAAGGATCACCAATACAATGAATGGCAAGGCCTGGAAGGTCAAAGTAGGCCTCCGGAACAGGAGCTCAGGAAGTTGCTGCTGCTCTGCACCGGGACCTCTGAATAGTGAGCAAGTGAAGCTGGGCTAGCTCCCTTTAATAGAGTCTGGCCCAGCCCACAACAACACCCAGTCATGCTGCAGAGAAAGCTTCTGGAAGGCCCTAGAAAAGGACCACACCCTAACACACTCAGTAAGTCTGCAGCAATACCTTGCAAAAGAACAGTTATTGCAAACATCATTAATAGTGTTTTTCAAGGTTAAAGTCTGCAATGCAAAAGGTTAACATACTGCATATAAATACAATGCATGAATTATGCTCTTGCGTAAAGGCTGGGTTTTTGCATCTTAGTCACCCGTAGAGCGCACACTGCCCTGATGTTGACAGGTGCCTCCATCTCTAATGTTCAATAGACCTTAGAGCTAATGCTAATATTAATGTTACATTTGTTACTAGTGTTCCATTTCACAATACTATGATTAGCAGCTGAGGTCTTCAAACCGAGGGGAGTGCACCTCTGTGATCCGTGGATGGATTCCCAGAGGGTTGCAAATGCCTCAGCAATAAGTGAGAGCTTGTTTAGTTGGGAGTGTTTCCAGGCTGTATTCATTAACATAAATGTTTGAAGTGCATAGAAAAGGCATTGGAGAAAAGGCAATGGAGCTGTGACCCTGAGTGTCGTGGGGGTTAACTCAGTGAGTTGGGTGATAGTTATAAACAGTAAAATATTTTGTAACTATCTTGCTGTTAATATCCGCACATTAAATGATACATGTATGCAAGTTAAACTAATCTGTGGGAAATGTAGTCTTATTTTACAAAACCTCAGTTGGTTAATGCAAATCACTGCAGATGTCTCTTTGTGTGACCAGAGGGCCACAAAATTGAATCAAGAGACGATTCAAGGCCAACATAACTGGTCAGGCAGGTTTTACAACAAAAAGGAAACAAAAAGTATCAGAACTGTTTTTTTTTTATTAATAAAGCATATGCACACTGTTAGCCATGAGATTCCACCCACTTTGACCTCTTTAAATGTAGATGTTTTCTGTGAGTAGAGGGGGCAGAGAGGAGGCTAGTAGAGATGAATTTAAAGGCAGAGCCCTGATCATCTGTGCCCATGGACCTAAGAGTAATAGGCCAGGAGAAAGAGGAAAGGAATGGATAGCGTCAAAGAGATGGCACAGGATATGCGCCATGTGTGGGATAACTTCTTTGTTTACAAGGGAACAGAGACAGCTCCCTCATAAAGATGCCCTGGGGAAGGAGATGAGATATGGGGGCTCTTTGTCTTTTTTAGGCCCATCACTACCATTAGTGCAGCAGTTGCAATGGCAGTGAGCCATTGGTGTCAGGTGCCACTAAACCCAAAATATTGCTGTCTCACTTCCAGAAAGGGGAGTGGAAGTCCATTTTCCTAGCTAGAAATATAATATGATTCAGGTCATCCTTGCTGCACATGGAAGAGCAACAGGGAGGTAAGATGTCGTTTTTTTTTTTTTTTTTTTAACACAAAGGGGTAGGTAGGCAGGCAGCTTTTGGCCTTAGGCCTAGGAGTGATGGCCCAGAGGAGTGGACAGAGGAGACTGATGCAGTGACACCGGTCAACAGGAGTGTGAGGCACCACCAAACCTCCAATTATTGCTGCTTTCCTAACCTTCCTTATTTGCATAAAGGACCAGTGTACCATTGCTGCACCACTGTAGCTTTGGGCCTGGGAGCAAGAGCCAAAGGAAAGGGAAAGTGTAGCAGAGGAGACACCTTAGTATGGGCCTCGGAGAGATGGCAAAGGAATATATGGCAAGATGGGAACTTATGTTTCTACCCCAGGGCAGAGGAGATGCCCCTCGTTTCAAAATCTAGATATTATAAGTAAAGCAGGTGCATTGGCCCGAGGTCCAGGAGTGTCAGGGGCCCACTGCATCACAATTATGACTGTGGGGGCTCGTTTCCTTGCTAGCATTAGGGCCAGGAGCTGCAAAAGGAAGAGCAACATGCCACGGTTCATTTTTTTCTGAAATTGACAGCAAGTCTGTTTCAAGATTGGAGCAATGGCTAAGGATGGAAGCCAAGGGATAAAAGAGGCAGAAGAGACAGCCTCACGGTCAGTGCCCCAGCTATCATTAGTGTAGTGGGTGCAGCCGACTGGGTCCCTCAAACATGATGAGATTCCAAC
Organism: Pleurodeles waltl; assembly: GCF_031143425.1. Classification (NCBI taxonomy): domain Eukaryota; kingdom Metazoa; phylum Chordata; class Amphibia; order Caudata; family Salamandridae; genus Pleurodeles; species Pleurodeles waltl. Next base: position 1,177,394,578 of record NC_090444.1, read on the forward strand.
ATCCCAATTATGGGGAGCAGTGGTTTTTGGTTAATTTGTGTTTCTGACAGATGATTTTGCCCTTTTACAAGTCTCACAGTTAGTGTGGATTAGAAGTGACAACAAAACTACCCCTGAAAATCTGAAAAGACCCACCTCTGCGTTCAGCCCGGCCTTCTGACTTCTCCTATCCTTGCCATAAAGTTTTGAAAGGGGCTTGACATTAAAACATTTTGTTTGGGGTGACGTAGGGCAATAAGGTTTGAAGACCTCTGATTTTCAGTGAGAATGTTAGTAGAGGTGTAGCAGCTGGTAAGTATACTACTAGAATTACTATTTTGAAACTTCTACTGTTATAACTACCATTGGGACCAATTTGCCTCATACTAATACTACTAGTACTACTAGTCCTGTGACAAATAATTCTACAAGTACTACTCATACCATACTACTATATGATATGTTTGGTGGTACAGCAACTACTTTTCCTATTAATATTGTTAGTAACATTGCCATAACCACTGATGCATCTATCGGTAGTTGTAATAGCACTTTTACCAGTGAATCCATAAATATCTTTCAATGGAGTACTTGCGCACACACCATCATAATTCATCGTCTGTTTGATTTACTCACATTTTTCAGATAGTTCATTGTGGTAATTCTTTGAGTTAAGCAACTTGATGAAATTGGCTGAATGAAGGTGTACTCATATTGAACTGGGTACATTAACCCAAACCAGTTGGTGCTTGCAGCTACTTATTTCAGTATATGTGAACTTATTATGCATTGAATGTCAACAATATCAGGACATGTTGGGATGAGAAAACCCCTGCATGATGCACAGGGTGTGTATCTAGTATCCTGGTATTTGGTAGGGTCCTGGCCTCACACTAATGTAGGGTGTTTACATTAGCCTGTCCTTTGATGAGTGCAGTCCATGTTTGTCCTTTGACTTGGAGGGAAGGACTAAGCATGCCCTTGTTAGACTGACAATGGGCTACCATCCCTGTAATGGGTTTAGCATGTAGAGCACTCGTGGCAGTGCTCTGTGTTTTTTAAATTAGGAGTTATGACCACACCTTTTTTATTTGAGTCACTGGAGTGGAGGCCTACTATTACACTTGAGTAAGGTTCTGCTCCTCTGTGCTTTCCAAGTTCCTAGCAATGAAACCCTGAGTAAATGGTGTGTGTGCTAATGTGTGTAGCCTGCATCATACATGCAGAGTGAGTAATGGGGGACTGTGGGATCCATTTAGAGTTAGTTGTTAGGACAAGACGGGGGTGATTGTTTTTTGTTTTACTAGACAGTGAAAATCAATTGCTCATATTCCTGAAACACAAGGGAGGTGAATAGACAGCGAAGTGATCGGAGTGGAAACAGTGCTACTTTAGGCAAGGAGCTGAAGATTAGTCTTCCTGAACACTGCCATATGATGGACTGCAGGAGTGTGGTGTGGGACTATATTCTCTGTTGTGCAGAGAAGGGAAACTATAAGGAGAGGTGTTCACTTATGTCTTCCCCTAAATATTCATTAAGGCAACTGATTACAGCCAGGTGCAGAAACTTCACACCTCTTTGTGGGTGCTCCAGAGTGGAGACTACACTAGTGTGAGAAGAAACACTCTTCACAAAGGATGTGTCTGGAGAACAACCTGTAAAAAGACACTTGAAATCAGAACATCCTAAACTGGGTCTACAGTTGCAGAAGTGGATACACATCTTCAGTCTGATTTTGTCTAAAAATGTGGTACCATACAACCCCACTTGTTGTTCCAGTTTCAAGCCCTCTATGTCCAAGAAAGAAAGTGATCCACTGGGTACTCAGATGACTAAATGTGTAGCCAGTGTCTGCTTGACAGCCAGTCTCCCAGAAGTGAGTGGGCATCACCTAAGACTGGATTTCTTGGATGAGGAACTCAAATCCTATTCTGAAATTCACAGAACCCTACTTGTCGAGAAAGGAAGGTGCCTGCCAACTCTGTAGGAGAAGTGTCTGTCCAGGAGGAGCAAGGTTCAGCATGTCTCAGTTGTCTCTTAGGCACCCCAAAGAGATGAACAGAGAAGAGCAATCTGTAGACACCAGTGTTGGCAGTCCACAGTCTATCCTTGCTGGTTCCTGGTGAGAACTATGATTATCACAAATGCAATTGCTGAAGCGTAGTTGGGAGTTTGACCGGGTAAGACCCAGCCTGTGCAGGGCCACAACTTTCAGCATGAAAATCTGCCTATGAGTAACTATGCCTGATCAAGTTAATCAGCATGTGCATAGCCACTACTGCCAAACATTGCCACTCGCCTGTGTGAGGCCGCAACACCCAGAGTTGTTAGTATGTGCATGGCTGTGACTGCCCGAAATTACCAACTTGTGCAGAACCTGCGACTGCCCATTGTACCCGGCCTGTGCAGGGCTATATCTGCCGAAGCCATAACCAGGCCTGATCAGTGCCCTAGCAAGGACTGCCGGTTCCAGAGTCAACTCATCACCAAGACCACGACTGCAGAGAAAGACACCTTAGGTCTGGATGGGCCTGCATGAGACTAGGACTATTGCCTTCGCTTTTTTCAGGTGTGCTAATGAATCTACACAAGTGAACAAAGTGGAAACCCAGAAGATGCCTCCTGCTGGCATGACACCCCTTCAGTTGAAAGGGTGCAAGTCCTCTGAAAGCCAGGAAGCTGAACAGATCCATCAGATTTGATCCATTGTGAGCGGTAAACTGTGTCTTCAGCTCACCTATTTGGGAGTGATACAAACTGCACCTGAGCTTTACTCCCTCTATTTCCTTATACCACGTAGTGAGGGGGCAACTGACACCTGGAGGAGACAGCTGGATCAGGGTGGGGTTGAGGGCAATACATAGGAGGGAGCACCACTGGCTAGATAGCTCCCAGAGACACTTAGTTGTATTCTGCTGATGTAGTGTATAGTACATTGTTCTAATGTGTCTTTCTTGTAAAGATAAGCAATGGCTGGGCATTCCATTATTGCGTTGTTGTGTAATTGTTGCACTTTTAGTGAAAGCACCACATGCTACCTCCTACTGTAGCTTTTGACTGCTGGTCATAACAGGACTATAGCGTGATGGACACCGGCACACTAAAGGCTAACAACTGCAACCTTCCTGGTTGAGATCCAGAAGCCTCTACTTGCCCATGGCCTCCCGAATCGGGGTATGACAAGATGTAAGTGACACTTCATGGAAATCAGAAGAATAGTTTAAATGTCTAAAGATATAACTGAATGAAAACTACAGTTACCTTTGATATAAGTACTTTACACACATTTATGTTAATTTACTAACTTTTTATAAACAATACAATTTATTGTAGGCTGTGCTCCCCACAGTTTTCACTATTGGCATTTGGTATTTAGTATTTTTTACCTCTGAATTAATTAATGCCTCCTAATTAGTGTGTTACATGTATTCTGCTTAAAAAAGGTAAACATCTTTTCATCTAAACTTGCCATTGTAAAACTATGCTGACCATTAGGCACATTTAAAATTATTTACCAAAAAGTCTTCAAAGTACAGTTCTAGTGTAAAATAGTAAAGAAAAGCTTGTCCCACCTGCACTTAAGATGCAACAAGTGCCTTCAACAGTACATGTTACATGCAGCAAGAAGACAAAGTATGCTTCCACTGTAAAATGTGATTTATAATCCTTTATTGTTGGGATCGTGGGCAGAGGAGCAAAATGGCAGTCAAATCTGGGAAATGTCCTTAACAACGCATCCTTAAGGACGTGGACGTTTCCCTCCCCAGCGTGACCACCTTAACCACGCATGTGCTGAACTACGGATATACGTTGTTAAGGCACAGAAAAAGCCATGCATTGTTCAGAGGAGGATGCGAAGGATGCGGTGAGGTAAGTGGTGAATTAAGGGAATGTGGTGGGTCGGGGGTAGGGACAGGCTATTTTTTTCACGGGGTGGTGGTTTGGGGGTTTTCTTTAAGGTATTACGGTGGGGGTTGGGCTATTTTTATTAGGAGTGGGAGTGGGGGGTTGGGTATTCGTTTTATGTAGGGCTTAGGGTGGGGGCAGGTTAGTTTATTTTTAATTTTAAAGGGGTAGGGGAAGGTTTAAGGAAGGGTGGGAGGAGAGAAGAGGAGGAAGGATTGGCAGAGGACGTGGTGAGGTAAGTGAGGTTGGGGCAGGTTGGTGGGTAGTTTTTACCAGTGGGTTGGATTTAGTGCTTAGGGTGGGGTGTCAGGGGAGTTTAGTTTTTAGGGGAGGGGGTATTTTTTTTTTAGGGCTCTGAGCGGGGGGTGTCAGGATAGTTTAGTTTTATGGGCCAGGGTAGAGGAGGATAGGGGTAGTTTTTTTTACGGTTATGGACAGATGGGGGGGGGGTCCGGGTACTCTAGTTTATAGGGGTGGGGGTTAGGATAGTATTTTTTTTTTTAGGGCTCAGGGCAGGTGGGGGGTTGGGGTAGCTTACTTATTGGGGGAAGGCTTTAGGGTGGGTGGGGGTGTCGGGGTGAATTTCGTTTTTTGAGGTGGGGGTCAGGTAGGTTTTGTTTTTTGGCTTCAGGGCGGGTGTCGGGGTCGGGTAGTTTACTTTTTAGGTACGGGGTGGGGGAGTCGTGTAGTTATTTTTAAGGGCTCAGGCGAGTGTGGGGTGTTGGGGCTGTTTAGTTTAATGGGGGAGTGGTGGGGGGATCGTTGTAGTTTAGGTATTAGTGGTGGGGGTTGTTTTGGGCCTCATTGCATGACAGAACCGCGCATGCCATTTCACATGCGTTTCCACACATGCCTTTACAACTACATTTGGTGTAAAGGAATGCATGGGAACGATGCGGTCATGGTTCTGACTGCATTTTTAAGGCATGGTTGTTCCGGCATGCGTGGTTCCATCATGCTAGAGCTCTCAGCCCAGCCTGGGCCAACAATCTGTCAGCCCTCCTGATGTCAATAGGTGCATAGGTGCCTCTGGCGATGTGTGTGACCTGTTGAGGACCAGGCGTGGAGTGCCGGGGGAGATTGGAGCTGGGGAGCCGTTACTAGAGAAGACACAGGTTGGCAGCCAGCCACAGAGGGCTGGGCCAAGGCAGAGCAGTGTGGCCTGCCGAAGGGGAGGAACCGTGAGCAGCCCTGTGGCCGGACAAAGCACCGTGGACTGAGAGGAAGGGGGCCCTAATGAGGTGGAGGATTTGGAGTGCCTGTTTGGTTCCACAAACCCATTTTGGAGGGGGGCCTGACCTGCTTCTGTAGACCTGCTGCAGGCCAATGAAGGTAACTTGGGTCCGCGGCTGGCTAGCAGCTTTGGCTGGGGCCTTCCACTGTGGTGGCACCCATTCAGGAGCAGCCCTGAGGCCGGTACCTCCTACCCTTGCTGAAGCCCCTAGAGTGATACGTCTTTCAAGACTGGTGAGAGTTGACGCGTGGGCGGCTTAGCGAGAGACCCTGGTGAAGGGGTGACTACCTGGACTCCCCAGGTCAAAAGAGAAGTTGTGGATGGCCCCCTTAATAGTTCCTGAGAGTGTACTATTATTTCCTCCCCCAAACATAACCTGAAGTGGTCGCCTAGAGGTGCTGCAGGGGACCCAAGGGTATCATATGGAGCTACTTGTAGAGGACCCTCAAAACAGAGGTGATATGAGGCCCATAGCACAGTAGCAGCAGTATTAGCCCCCCAGGTTACTGTGAGCACAGTGGAGGATCAGAGAACCCTGAGGTAGGGGGTGCAGCCTCAACTGAGATCCCAAAGACAGGAGCCATTGTTAACAAAGCAGCACTCTTGCATGCCATTCCAGAATCCCGCTCACCCTTGAGGCCAAAACTGGCAAAGTGGGAGCAGATGTTTCCCTTCTTCAAGCCCTGTGCAACATGATGGGCAGAGTGGCGGAGGTGTAAGGTAGTATCTAGGTCACTGAAAATATGATAACTAAGCTGCAACAGATGGCTCACAGTACGCAGGAAAACGGAATTGCGGTGAGGGTTGAAGATGGAAGCAAACTCCATCTGCTACAACCTAAGCTGTGTAGTGTTTCCGGAGGGCCCTACGGGTACTAACTACAAGACCATCCTGATGACCTGGCTTTGCAGCTTTTTCCCCAGAGATTAACTATTTATCTGCTTTCATGTTGAGCACGCATAGAAACACTCATTTGCAACCAGGGCTCCTCCTCAAGCTATCATCACCTGGTTTCTCAACTAGGAGGACAAATCCTACGCATGCCGAGATAACTGGGTGAGACTCCTTCCAAATCCTTGAAGGTCCTCATTTTTCCAGACTACTCAAAACTGGGCCAGATCCAACGGAAGTGCTTCAAGCAGAGAAAGCAAAAACGAACTCCAGGCCATGAACCTTAAGTACATGCTTCTCTTCCTGGCTAAACTAAAGGTACTCTTTTGGGGCAAGGCTGCTAAATTAAAGGTACTCTTCCAGGGTAAGGCCCTCTTCTTTGATCACCCAGACACGTTTTAGGAGTGGGTCCAGGAGTGCCCCCAATGGACGGGATCCCAGAACCAGGGTTGAATGTGGGAGACCCTATAGGGGACAGCAGTGGTGCTCTGCGGAGGCTGGCAGCGGCTCCCGGAAGAGGACTTCGAGATGAAGATCAAGTCAGCAAATGCACACCCGCGCTGCCTCATGGACACTGATGAGGGTCCTCCTCTCTTCTCTGACTCGGCCCAGATAAAGGAGATGCACCTTCCCACATGCCTGATGAGAACTACAACAGGGTCTACGAGTGGGTCGAGGAGTGCCCTCCCCCCCCCAAGGGACAGGGCCCCAGAACCATGGTTGACTGCCCCTATAGGAGACAGTAGTGGTGCTCTGCGGAGGCTGGATGCTGCTCCCGGAATAGGACCTCATGATGAAAATCAAGTCAACAAATGTACATCTGAGTTGCCTCCTGGACACTAATGATGGTCCCCCTCTCTTCTCTGGCTAGGCCCAGATAACGTTGATGCCCCTTTTCTAGTTCCTGATCAGGGCCACAACAGCGGTTCATTCCGGCACGCCCCCAAAGCTTCTTGACATATTTTAGTGGGTCTTTATCATGCTGGGCTGACAGATGCTTGCAGGTCGGAAGTGTAGGGTGGGAGTGAGTACGAGGATTGAGTTTCATTTTCTGTTTCCAAGTTTTCTTATGTGTATGTGTTGACAAGGCATGTGATGTTGACAGGTTTCACATTATAGGCAACCTGTGCCTGTAAAACTCCAGTCGAACACTGAACTGCCCCCAAACCTTAAGGTATTGAGCTGGAGAATTAAACAAGATTCAACTAGGGGCGGTGCCTAGATATGTGAAAGGATTGGCCCCCTCTATCCTGTTCTTCAGAAAACACACCTACTGGGTTCAAGCTGCCCCTTCACAGGCATATACAGCTACCCCAAGGGACATCAGCCACCCATCCGCAAGATGTCTGGTCCTCAGCAGATGGGAGGCCTACGCGGGTAGAAGGTATATGGCATAAATGGCTGCCACGTGAAAAAGTATTCTCTCTTTGCTCAGACTCACAAAAAATAAATTTTACACTAGAGTATTTGTTTATACCCAAAGGCTCTCTGTCTCTGGAGTCCATATGTGCCCCGCAGTCTCTTGGACCACGCACTGGTGGAGATTCAGCTTGGGGCACCTGTGCCCAAGGAACCAGGGATTTGGCAGTTCAATACCTGGTGGGTTAGGAAGGATTATCTAGGGGACCTCCTTTGGGGAGCCATAGGAGACTACTTTGAGCTGGACGAGCACTTAGTGAAATCCTCATCATTCTGCGGGAGGCCTTTAAAGTGATGGTTCACTGTCAAGCATTTGCAGTGGTGTAGCACCAGGAACTCGAAACAGAGGTAGAGACAGCCCAACTTGAACTCCAAATATTTGACCTAGAATGCTCTGTAATGTCAGGCTCCCCTCCAGACATTGCCCGTAACTTAGGCGAGCTCAGAGAGACACAACCAAAATTCCTAGAAACTGCCCAATTCCGTCTATATGAACAAGCAATAAAGCCAGGAAGCTGATTTAATGGTTGTCCCAGACACAGGAGGGATCCCATGTGTCCCGGAAATCTGAATGGTGGAGGGTCACTTGGTATGTACCTTGGCAGAGATTGTAGAACAATTTACAAGCTACTATGGTACCCTCTATAGTTGCAGATCCCCCACAGCCGCTAAAGTAGTCCCGCCCGATAGTGCCGCCCGATAGCGGAAGATTTCCCCATTCACTTGCTTGCCTGCAGACAGACCTAGAACCTCCGCTGATCCTCGAAGAACTCCAGGCCTCTATCAGGGCCTCTCTCTCAGGTAAAACACCCATATCTAACAGCTTACCCGTGGAATTGTACAAGAGGTTCCTGTCCATCATATCCCCACATCTTCTAACCCACAGTGCTGACTTAGGCCACACAGGCTCACTCCCAGCAGACCTCAGGATCTCCACCATTACCACCATACTTAAGCCTGGCAAGTCACCCCGGATTTGTATCAATTATGGACCCATTTCCCTGTTGAATGTGGAATGCAAACTCCTGGCGAAAATAATTGCTACCAGACTGGCAGGCATTATCACTTCACCAGTACACAAAGACCAAATCGGCTGCATGCCCGACAGAGGCGCATGCCACTGCCTTCGTAGATTTAGGGATGCCCTTTGGCAGCTTGAGAGGTTGCAGGGCCGAACCAATTAACTGGCCTTTCTTCCTCCACATACTGTGTTGCATGAACTTTTGACCAAAATTCCTGGCCTTGATTGAGGCTCTTTATGATTACCCATGCACATGGGAGCAAGTCAGCAGGGTACTTTGTATTCTCATTCTAGATTCAGCAAGCCACAAGACAGGGCTGCCCTCTCACGGACTAACTCTTTGATCTGGTGATGGAGCCCGTGGTGGCATGGATCAGGGTTGTTGAGCATCTACAGGGTTTTCAGCTCTACAAGATAATGGCGCTTACCTGCTCTCTATCTGCTACAAAACCATCCATAATTCCTATCAGGGTTGACAAGTATCTTATGAGCAGGAACCCCCCCGCCCCAGAGTAGGATTTGGTAAGTGCACAGCTCCGGCATGTGAGGGTGGCCACTGGATCGCTGCTTATACTGTTGGGTGCACAGATGATCCCTCTGGGAGACTGGGATGACTCCACCTGGCACCTAGAGTTCTCAACCCTTGCTTATTGGGGAGTTCATGGCTTCCTCTATGGCAACAACTCCCCACTTCCTTTCCCAGGATTCCAGGATTCCACTTCTATGCTGGAGAGAAGCCTGACTGCTATCAAATGGCTGGGAAAACCAACTGTCCTCACCCCACTATGGTGAGGTCCTGGCTAAAACATGTCACCCAATTGACGGCTTTTGTGGGTGAGACCTAATCAGGGTTTCAACACTGGGTGACCTGATGCACCACAAACACATACTGTCATTTGACCATATTAAGATGAAATTAGAGCTGCTTTAGAGAAGCATGAGAAATATTCTTCAGAGAATCATGAGAAGCCCACCTTGATTATACCTTCCAGATTGCCGCCTTGAAAATTTCAAATGTTGAAGTCAAAAAGTAAAACCTTTTACCATGATGATTACCAGCTTTTACTCTACTGCATTCTCCTTGTAAGTCACCTATTAAGGGTGCCTCAGTCATACGCACCACATGTGTTAAGTGGATTTTTACCTTTCCATTGTTTACGATGGAAATTTTATTTTAGGTTTATTAACTGCTGTGTGGTCTTGGTTTGTTGTTGTTGCATACTTGTAGAATGCATTTCTCTGAGAAAGGTCTTGCCACTTGATTGAAGCAATCCAGAGAGAGCCAGAGAGTCTTCATGGAAATCAGTTTACCTACTACTGGCCCTATTGTTTTGGCTATCTGGAAGCTACCACAGTTCCTATCCTGAGTGCAGTCTTTGTCCCATCACTTAATCCTGTTTTCTACATTGCACTTCAGTTTAAGCACATCCAGCATAACTGATGCATACAATATATGTATATGTGATTTTAACAACATTAACTTTACAGCTGTTGAGTGCAGATGAATTCTGTGGTGGATTGGAAACATTGATGATCATTGTATATGCACATTCAAAGCATATTATCCATTAAGACCTAAAGTCAGCAACCATTTTGAGAAGTTTTGTGAAATGACAACAATATGTATAAAATATTTAGGACATTTGTTATCCTTCTCAGACCAAAGTCTATAATAATATTCACATGATTAGAAAGCTGTGAGTCATGACGGTAGGTATTTTTCTTATATCAGTTCTTTTTTTGTAGAATTGTATCAACTGGAAATAAGTTTAATGTGACTTGTAACATGTAGAATGAGCCTATACCTAGGCAGGAGAGAATGTAGCTCAGCATGAAATCTTAGCAGACATAAAATGGCAGGATATGGGCATATGATAAAGCACCATCTAAAGCTTTTGCCTGGGTATTTATGTAACGTTTGATTCAGCTGTGATTGAGTATTCAAGACTACCTGAGCACATGCCATTTTGGGGTAAACATTTCTGTGCCCATTGGTAAAAGGTAATTTGTTTGACCACTGTTCCTTGCCATCACATGTGCCCCACAGCTATACATTCGTCCCTGGCCCCTCGTATGTCACATAACCAGCACATTTTCTTTTAGTTACGCTGCTATTTTCCATCTTAAATACTAAAATAATTGTTATTCATTTAATATGTTGTATTCAGGTTTTTTATGATTTCTCATGTGCCATCTCCACTCTTAGAAATCCTATGATTACACACAAGTCGTGAGGCACATTAGTAGTTGAAGCAAAAAAAGTTAGCCTGACTGTATATTTTCATGAATTTTGTGGTAGAAGCATATGCCTGAGAGGCAGGATAATACCAAAGACAATCACATATTTTATTGATGACGTTCCTGAAACAAAGAAAAGTTACACTGAGAGCGAGCAAACCACAATTCTTAACACACAGAATGTTGCACATCTAGCTTGGCAGCTTCTCTTCCTACACACACATAATACAAAACTACACCCAAAGCAATGCATGGCCCTAAGGAGGTGCAACTAAAGAACATCAAAACCTCACCGATATAAAATGTGACAGCACTAAACAAATATTAAGGAAAACGAACAGGAATACGATTGCCCTTCCTTGCTGGTGCTGAATTTAAAATAACTCCATCTGTTGTGATGTTTTACTTTCATCAACATAATGATGAAGTTCAGAAATGTCCCAGTGGTGTGCTGTTTTTGCTTGGCTCTAACTTAACTACACATGACACCACTCCAGTCTTGTCTGCTATAGATTCATTTCCATTGGTACCATTTTGTCTGCTTTGCTTAGTGTTCCACTCTGCCCTGGTAATCTAACCGATGCTACTCAAAGCTTGTCATACATGCCTGAAATGGCTATAGCCATCAATGGCTTCTGTACTCTCCAGTGGACTCTGATACGTGTTATGGTTTACAGTTTGGCTTGGGGGAGCTTCTGTAATTTGGCATATCCCTTCATAAGTCCTGACAATTCTTCTGATGTTTAGTAAACAGTATGAAATAATGTGCATATATATGTTTAAATGCTAAAAAGTAACAGAGCAATCATTTACATAATGTAAGTACTTTTGTGCAAGGCACACTTCTAATTACCGGCCCCGTATTTAACATCATGTGTGTCATCTCTTGAGATAGTTTCACTCCAGACCATTTTCAATGTTTTAATACAGGTGGAACTAATTGTGAGCTATGTTATAAAAGGCGGAGAGGCATGCACTGTGTGGTTGCTCATGTGACTTCAACCCAACAGAAAGATTATTAAGGGAATCTAAAGAGTCTCAAGGAATGTAAGGGGGAAACTGAAAAGGTCTTCACCCAAAGCGATTCTGTGTTACAGGCAGTTCAGTGCAAACACCAGTATAACACGTTCCTTCTAAAATGCAAGTATCATTTGTGAAAAGTAAAGAAGTAAAAGTGAGTTTCATAAATTATCTTTTTTTTTGTTTTTCAATAATGAACATAGCACCAAAAATCTTTTGCTAATGGATTAGGAAAAGGTCAATATCCTGGACTGTATGATTGAAAGTAGAGACTCCACTTGTTTCACAGGAAATGTACCCATTGGGAGGCACCACATGTACATGGCTTCAGAAACCATGCTGGATTATTATACGCCTACAAAAGTGTCTGATGTGGTCACTAGGAGCTACTTTTTTTTGGAAATGTATGCATTATTACTGCCCTAGAAAACTAATATCCTTCTTGATATCAGCATAGTCATGAAAAACTAGTTCTGAGCTGCACTCTTTAAAAATGTTACTCCCTTTGGAGAATTCATTGATGGCCACTTGACTTTCACATACTACTTGTAGTTGGCCAAGTTTTTCAGACATAATAAATATATATAAGGGTTTGCCACAAATTCAATTAGAACAACACTATGGTTACACATGGTAGGTAGCAATGATTCAACATTTGAAAATAAAAAAATACCTTGAGTGTGAAAAAAGGTGTCCTGGCATGCAGTTATACACTTTCTCAATCTTGTCATTAAAAGCCATCCAATATATTTTATGTCCTTTTAGCAAGAGAAGATCAAATATGCCTGTGGAAATGGAATTGTGCTTTTCACCAAGTGCCAAATCACCAAAGGATGCACTAGTATTTTTTTTTCGATCAGGTATCAAACTGCCAGTGGTGATTACATTTAGCTATACTACATACTAAGATACTTGCTGTTGCTGAGTGAAATAAAAATTGATGTGACAAAATTTGAAATGATTCACAATTTATGTTTTACAGTTGTGCTAGTCAATCAATGGAAGAACAAATGTAGTCAGTGACAAAAACACTTGTTAGGTGGAGTGGTCTTATTTCAGAGTAATCACTTTTCCAAGTATCCACTTACGTCCTGCGAGCCTCATACATTGAAGTCACAGGCCTTCTTAAGCACCATACTGCAATGCCTAGGGCATAAAGATAGTTCATTTGAGAAAGCTGTAAACTGGTGTGGGGCCACTGGTCAGATGCTTTCATGTTGCAATGTATCAGTTTTTGGACTTGCATTGCTCAATCTGCAAAGCAGTTGTAGGCAAAGACCATTAACAGCCCTGAAAACAATGTGTAGATCAGCACATCCTTCAAACATTTCCTAAATGATGCACTTCATGTCAAGTCTACCCCAGCACAGATGTTGAGAACATATTCATGGACTCCAGCCACATCACAGTAGATGATAATGCTCTAAACAGGGGATGAACCATGAAAGCCAAATTTTCCAATTCATGGTGCAGTCTGGATGTTACTGGCATCAAATGCATCATTGGATGCCATAAGAAGAACTAGAAGACAATGGAGAAGCAAGGAGACCTGGCAATTTGAAAAGTCTCTCTGCCTTTTTTGGCAGTTATTCTCTAATTATAAGTACCCTGCAAGCATTACAATAAGGACAAGGGCAACAAAATACAATATATGAATGACAAAATGGGTGCTGACAACCTCTACCCTTATCCCCTGTAAAAGGATTACTTTCTCTGCCTTCTCCAATGATGGCTTGGCTGTATTCTTTCATTCTGTAAAATCTGCATAAACTATAGGCAATGTCATCCCATTTTAACTTGTGAAGAACAACTGTGAGGCCTTGTATGTTGTGCCAAACATCATCACTGCATCTATAGCCAACACACATTCATCCTGTACTCTCTCAAGACCTAGCAGATCCTGCCTCTACAAAAGCAGCCCAATTTAAAAAATGATGACAGTGTTAACTATTTCCTGATCATTCCCCTACCATTCCCGATGTAGGATGCTAAGAAGAATGCTGTCTATTGCCTTGGTGAGAAAATTTAAAACAACACCTTCCTTGCCTGCAATCCGATATATATGCAGGTCGGAAACAGCCTTCATCATAGTGTTTTATGACATTGTTTTGCACTCTGAAACAGCTTAGTTATAACTTCTTGTCCTCAAAACCTTTGCAGGCTTTGATGATGCTCAATTCCAAACCAAATTTAACCACTCTAATGTCCACATTTTGCTTTAGTTGAATCATCATGCTGTGGTTTAAGTCTTATGATAAGTACAGAACCCAGATGGTCAATATCAAAATCTGCAGAACCAAAAGCTATCCCAGTATTCTATGCCTCTCACTAAGGTTCCCATGTGCCATGGACGAGACCAGCTCGTCCAGCACCCGAACCCACGGGGGGAGGACTAGCGATCCCCCCGTGGGCCCCCCACCCTCACCCCTCCATCAGGGATGAAAGGGGAATCGCTTCCCCTTTCACCCCTGCCCCCCGCACCCGTCAAGTGACGTCTGATGATGTCAGCGCGCAAATCGCACACTGATCAAGCTTCCAGCGCGATCCCGGAAGAGAAATGTTTTTGCATTTCTCTTCCAGCCAGGAGGTGGGGTGGGAGCGACAAGAAAGGAAAGGAAAGACCTGTCTTTTCCTTTCTTGTCTCTCGCAGCATTTCTGCTGCCCGATCATGATGCGATCGGGCAGCAGAAATGCCCACTAGACACCAGGGCTTTTTTTATTTTTGTAAATTTCAGTAAGGGGAGCGGCCCCTTGGGCAATGGCAGCTTCCCAGGGGGGGAAATGATTTCTAGGCTATTTCTGCCCCCCCTGGGGGCACATCAGCCTAATATTATTATTATTTTATTATGTCTGGGGAGCGACCCCTTAGGCAAGGGTCACACCCAGGGGGGGCAAATTATTAATAGGCCATTTCTGACGCCCCGGGGGCAGATTAGCCTAATATAATTAGGCCGATCTGCCCCCGGGGGGCAGAAACCACTAGACACCAGGGATTATTTATTTTATTCATACTTGCGCATAAGGGGAGGGGCTCCTTGGGCAAGAGCCGCTACCCTGGCGTGTCGAGCGGAACATTCGGCTCAGGATGCGGCCGCAATCCGCGGCAGCAGGACATGCCGCGCCCCTGCCATTACATATTTTAGTCGTGGTCCCAAACTGGGCATGGGGCCTCGATGAGTTATGGGCGCAGCACGCCCCTGCTAGTTCTTGCCTCCCTTCACACACTAACTCAACCCCACTTATCTTATGCTTCCTTTTTTCTTTCTTTTTTCTGCTTTCCTTGTTTCTCCCTGTATTTATGCCCTTCTTTAGTTGCCATGATCCTTTCTCCTTCCCAGCATGCCTTCCTTCTCCCTGTATGCCTTTGGAACTTTTTTTTAACATGGTGACTTTTCTATAGGTTTCTATGTTCTATTCCAAACCCAATATGGTGTCTTTTACTTCCTGTTGGTCACTTCCTGTTCTTTGGGTATATAAGGTGTGTGATTCCTGTTCTCTTTGCGCTGCAACACTTCCTTTGGGTGGTGATCTTCGCTCCTGTTTCTTTCTTCTGCGTCAGTTATATTTTTTCCGTAGCCTGTTCCAGCTTTTTTCATAGTCATTTTGGCTTTCGTTCAGATTTACTTTTTGTTATTGTTCCAGGAGTTCCTCCTTAAAGGTTCTTTCCCTTTTTGTTTTTTTTCCCTCTGGGATTCCTTCTAGAGGGCGCGGTATGACTTTGGCGTTCCCTCCGTCAGCAGCACCGTGGCTACCAGAAAGGGTCGCCCCTACTTGGGTCAAGGCAGAACATATAGGAACCAAGACCCCGCCGCATTTCCAGTGGGCCACAGACATATACAACGATTAGTTCGTGACAAGGGGGCCAAATTATTTTTAGGCCTTTTCTACCCCCCCAGGGGCAGATCGGCCTAATATATTTAGGCCGATCTGCCCCTGGGGGGGGGGGGCAGAAAACCACTAGACACCAGGGCAAATTTTTTTTTGTTTATTTTTATTTTTTTATGTGTGGGGAGCGACCCCTCAGGCAAGGGTCGCTCCCGGGGGGCCAAATTATTTTTAGGCCATTTCTGCCCCCCCCGGGGGCAGAAACCAGAAGACACCAGGGATTTATTTTTATACTAACGCATAAGGGGAGTGGGCCCTTTGGCAAGGGCCACTCCCCAGGGGAGACAAAATATTTTTAGGCCTTTTCTGCCCCCCGGAGGCAGATTGGCCTAATATAATTAGGCAGATTTATCCCTGGGGGCGGGGCAGAAACCTCTAGACACTAGGGATATCTATATATATTTTTATTTACTTTATGTTTTTATGTATGGGGAGCGATCCATTAGACAAGGGTCGCTCCCCTGGAGGGCAAATTGTATTTAGGCCATTTATTTTTGTTAGGCCAATCAGCCCCCAAGGGGGGTAGAAACCTCTGGACACCATGGATTGGTGGGTGTCTATGTGTGTTTTGTTTGGAGGGAAGCCCCTTGGGCAAGGGTCGCTCCCCATGGGGGCACATTACTGTTGGCAATAACTGGCCCCCTTCGGGCAGATTGGCCTATTTTTGGAAGGCCCATCTGCCCCCAATGGGGGCAGAAAGCCCACCAGAGACCAGGGAAGATTTTCTTTTCAAAATAAGAGGTTGTGGGTATGGCCATACCCCCACCCCAAATAAATGGGGCCAAAGTTGTTCTGCCCACCAGTAGGCAGATTGCGCAATTACCCCCGATCCACATCCAGGGGGGACAGAAAGTCTACTAGATGACAGGGAATTAAAAAAAAAAAAATAGTGAGGTGGTGGCTACCAACCAGTATGGGCCTGGTTATGCCCCCACCCCAACTGAAGGGGGTAACAGTCTTTCAGCTCTCTCCCACACACTAAGACATCTTATCCCATGGCAAGCAAGAGGACATTTGATTATTTTTGTTTTTTGTTTTACGTTTGGGCCATGAGAGCTTGGTAACTCGTCCCACTTGGAATGGTGAGGGCTGCACTTTTTTTTACTTTGGGACACTGCCATGTAGAAAAATCCACAAGACCTAGACACATCTGAAAACTAAACATCTGGTTGATTCCAGGGTGGTGTGCTTCACATGCACCCCACACCATTTCCTTACCCACAATGCCCTGCAAACCTGCAACTTTGCTGGAAAGCACACATTCTTCCCACACTTTTGTGATGGAACCTTCCGGAATCTGCAGGAATCCACAAAATTCCTGCCACCCAGCATTGTCTCATCTATACCGATAAAAATTATGCTGCACTTGTCAGCCTAAATTTTTTTTTTTAAAACTGGCCTTTTGGACCCACTTTGGTTCCCCCTCAATTTCAACATGTTTTTGGCTCTTCCCTGTCACAGGCACTTGGCCCACCTACACAAGTGAGGTATCAGTTTTACCAGAAGACTGAGGGGAACGTTGGGTGGTAGGAAATTTGTCCCGGTGCGGTGATCCTACACAGAAATGTGGGAAAATTTTCATTTTTTAGCTAAATTTGAGGTTTGCTGAGGATTCTGGGTAAGACAACTTTGGGGGATCCACGCAAGTCACACCTCCCTGGACTCCCTCGAGTGTCTAGTTTTCAGAAATGTCTGGGTTTGGTAGGTTTCCCTAGATGGCTGCAGCCCAGGACCAAAAACGCAGGTGCCCCCCGCAAAAACAGGTAGTTTTGTATTTCATCATTTTGATGTGTCCAGATAGTGTTTTGGGGTATTTCCTGTTGCGGGCACAAGGCCTACCCACACAAGTGAGGTATCATTTTTATTGAGAGACTTGGGGGAACGCTCGGTGGAAGGAAATTTGTGGCTGTTCTCAGATTCCAGAACTTTCTGTCACTGAAATGCGAGGAAAAAGTGTTTTATTAGCCGAATTTTGAGGTTTGCAAAGGATTCTGGGTAACAGAACCTGGTGAGAGCCCCACAAGTCACCCCATCTTGGATTCCCCTAGGTGTCTAGATTTAAAAAATGCACAGGTTTGGTAGGTTTCCCTAGGTGCCGGCTGAGCTAGAGGCCAAAATTCACAGGTTGTCACTTTGCAAAAAACACCTCTGTTTTCTTTGAGAAAATGTGATGTGTCCACGTTGTGTTTTGGGGCATTTCCTGTTGCGGGCACTAGGCCTACCCACACAAGTGAGGTATCATTTTTATTGAGAGGCTTGGGGGAACGCTCGGTGGAAGGAAATTTGTGGCTGTTCTCAGATTCCAGAACTTTCTGTCACTGAAATGCGAGGAAAAAGTGTTTTATTAGCCGAATTTTGAGGTTTGCAAAGGATTCTGGGTAACAGAACCTGGTGAGAGCCCCACAAGTCACCCCATCTTGGATTCCCCTAGGTGTCTAGATTTAAAAAATGCACAGGTTTGGTAGGTTTCCCTAGGTGCCGGCTGAGCTAGAGGCCAAAATTCACAGGTAGGCACTTTGCAAAAAACACCTCTGTTTTCTTTGAGAAAATGTGATGTGTCTACATTGTGTTTTGGGGCATTTCCTGTCGCGGGCACTAGGCCTACCCACACAGGTATCATTTTTATCTGGAGACTTGGACGAACGCTGGGTGGAAGGAAATTTGTGGCTCCTCTCAGATTCCAGAACTTTCTGTCACCGAAATGTGAGGAAAAAGTGTTTTTTAGCCAAATTTTGAGGTTTGCGAAGGATTCTGGGTAACAGAACCTGGTGAGAGCCCCACAAGTCACCCCACCTTGGATTCCCCTAGGTCTTTAGTTTTAAAAAATGCACAAGTTTGGAAGGTTTCCCTAGGTGCCGGCTGAGCTAGAGGCCAAAATCAACAGGTAGGCACTTTGCGAAAAACACCTCTGTTTTCTGTGGAAAAATGTGATGTGTCCACGTTGTGTTTTGGGGCATTTCCTGTCGCGGGCATTAGGCCTACCCACACAAGTGAGGTATTATTTTTATCGAGAGACTTGGGGGAACATAGAATAGCAAAGCAAGTGTTATTGCCCTTTGTTTTTCTCTACATTTCTTCCTTCCAATTATGAGACAGTGTATAAAAAAGACGTCTATGCAAATAACCACTGCTCCTCAACACCTTATCTTGTACCCATTTTGGAAATACAAAGGTTTTCTTGATACCTATTTTTCACTCTTTATATTTCAGCAAATGAATTGCTGTATACCCGGTATAGAATGAAAACCCACTGTAAGGTGCAGGTCATTTATTGGCTCTGGGTACCTAGGGTTCTTGATGAACCTACAAGCCCTATATATCCCCGCAACCAGAAGAGTCCAGCAGACATAACGGTATATTGCTTTAAAAAATCTGACATTGCAGGAAAAAGTTACAGAGTAAAACGTAGAGAATAATTGTTGTTTGTTTCAC
Source organism: Pleurodeles waltl (assembly GCF_031143425.1). Lineage (NCBI taxonomy): Eukaryota > Metazoa > Chordata > Amphibia > Caudata > Salamandridae > Pleurodeles > Pleurodeles waltl. The sequence continues at coordinate 1,177,413,604 of NC_090444.1, forward strand.
CTCAATTTCAATATTTCTTTATTTCAGTTGTTTTTTTCTGTAGGAAACCCTTGGAGGATCTATGCAAATTACTCCTTGCTGAATTCAGAATTTTGTCTACTTTTCAGAAATGTTTAGGTTTCTGGGATCCAGCATTGGTTTCACACCCATTTCTGTCACTGACTAGAAGGAGGCTGAAAGCACAAAAAATCATAAAAATGGGGTATGTCCCAGTAAAATGCCAAAATTGTGTTAAAAAATTGGGTTTTCAAGTGTGCCTGTTCCTGAAAGCTGGGAAGCTGGTGATTTTAGCACCACAAACCCTTTGTTGATGTCATTTTCAGGGAAACAACCATAAGCCTTCTTCTGCAGCCCTTTTTTAATATTTCTTTGAAAAAAACGAGTTTGGCTAATTTCTTGGTCTCCTTCAGGGGAACCAACAATCTCTGGGTACCTCTAGAATACCTAGGATGTTGGAAAAAAAGGAAGCAAATTTGGTGTGGGTAGCTTATGTGGACAAAAAGTTAAGAGGGCCTAAGCGCGCCCTGCTCCAAAAAGCCAAAAAAGGCTTGGCACCTGAGGGGGAAAAGGCCTGGCAGCGAAGGGGTTAAAGAGCAAATCCTAGTTGCATCACTTCAGTCCATATAAAACAGCTATAAGGATTGCAAATATCTTATCAGATATTTGTAAAACAACTGAAGAAAGACAATGGGCACTGGGATCGAGAATGGAGGAATTGCGAGATCTGGGAGCTAAAGCTCTAATGAGGTTTTCAGCAATGGCAAGAATTATGTGGGTTAATAAAATGGACAACAAAAGAAACAGGCATAAATTAATGATCTGAGTAAAGGCATTAAGAGTTACAGGAAAAATAGTTACCAGGACCCATCTAAAAAATATGTAGAGAATATACAAGGCATTTAGGGCCACATGTACGAACATTTGGAATTGTGATTTCCTAATTGCGATTTCACGCGAATCGCACTTAGGAAATCACAATTTCAAATGGAAGAAACTCCATTGAGTTTCTTTTGCGATCCCCGGTGGGTTGCAAATAGAACTAACCCATTAATGTTAAGGAGGTAGGTCTCAGTTTGTGACCCACTGGGAATTGCAAAAATCACAGGGATGGTGGAGTGCTGGGGTCAAAAGACCGCCATGTCTGTGATTGCTTTTAAATAAAGCATTTTTTTTTTCTAAACGCAGCCCATATTCCTTAAAGGAAAATAGGATGCGATTGAGATGAAACGTTTCAGTTTCCTTTTTATAACAGTAGGCAGTGGTCCGCGGGACCACTGCCTGCTCTTAAAAAACATTTTTGCATGCATTCAGAAAGGGAAATGGGTCTCTGGTGACCCCTTCCCCTTTGCAAATAGGTTAACACCAGTTTGAAATTGGTGCTAACTGTGATTGTTTTGCAGCTGCATTCACGGTCACAAAACAGTCATACATACAATGCAGATTCAGTATTAGGAAGGGACGCCCTGAACAAGCCTCTTCCTAATACTGAATCGCAAAACCCAAATTGCGATTTGGTGACAAGTTACTGAATCACAATTTGGGCTTTGTACATCCCAAAAATAATTTTTCTAGTCGCAAATGGGCTGATTCTGCGAATTGGCCGATTTGCAACTAGAAAAATGCTTTGCACATGTTACCCTCATTAACAAGGCACAATCTCTAAAATGGTAAGGAAGAATGGTTCCTAATGGTGGGTCAAACTGTGGGCAGAATAAAGGGGAGAAAAAGGAAAACATGTTTTAGTCCACAAGCTAAGTATCGATATCATGGATATTATTGAGGAAAAAACACAATGTATATAAAAAAAAAAATAGTACCTTTTATAACATGATAATTTAATGGACTACAGAAAAAAAGAATCCCAAATGACACGCGAGTATTTGAGACAGTGTGAAACCCATGTAATAATACTGGAAAAAATCAGGAAAGAAAACTCCAATCCCATTACAAAAAGAGAGAACTGAAGAGAACTGGATACAGCATCTAATTTCCACCGAACTAACATGCCCTTTAAATTAGTATCAATTATAATAAAGGAGTAATCAAGTATTGAAGTCCTTCCCACATTAGTCAATAAATTAGGTAAACAAGCCTTGGCAAAAAATTAAGGCATATAACAAATATAATATGCACATGATTCTATGGTCTCAGTATAGATGATCCAGTCCTCTGAGGAATCCGTTCTTATAACTAGCAAATTTCAAGCTTCCAATTATAATAGGAGGAGACCTGTCCCAGAGAGCCTTGGGTGAAGGAGAACTGCCCTAGGAGAAGCACCACCTGGGAGTGCTTAAAAGCGCACTTCATTTCCCGCAGCACAGGACACTTTGCCTGCAAGCACTGACTCAGTTGGAACCTGCCCCAGGAGCCTTAGGCTAAGGAGGAGGACCCTGGGAGCAGCACTACATGTGAGGGTCTAAAAGCAAACTTTATTTCTCGTTGTCAGGATGCTCTGCCTGCAAGCACTGCCTTGGTGAGGAATATCTGTTCCAAAGAACCTTGGGCTATGGAGGAAGGCCCTGGCAGCAGCACCATATGGGGATGCTATAAAGCACACTTCAATTCCCACATTGTGGGACTCTTTGTCTGCAAGCAATGACTCTGTGGGAACTACTAGTCCCAGAGAGCCTTGGGCTAAGGAAAAGGTCCCTCGGGCCGCACCACCTGGGAGAACTAAAAAGCACATTTCATTTCCTGCAGTGCGGCACTTGCACGGGATGAGCCCGGACCAAGGGAGACATGAAGAGTATGAGCTGGGCCACCCCTATTGGCTCTGATCAAAAGGTTGTGTTAAATTTTTATCCTTAAGCCTGCATTTTTATTTATGACCAGTCTAGTTGTGTAGTACACCTAAATTGTCCACTCTCAGGAGGAAGGGACTTGAACCCTTTTGGTTGAGACAAGGTCCGGCTAAGCCATGGTGGTGAACTGGACATCAGCTGCTACCTGACAACATAACGGCTAAGAGCTCCCATCAGTAACCCAGTGCCATCACATGATTACTTTTCTCCTAAAGTGTTTTATTAGTCTAAGCCGGCAGGTGCACAAAATTGATATATCATTTGTTTTTTAATCATTGCTATTAGCGATATTGTATTTATGTTAAAATTGTGGACAAATTGCCTTCTTTTCTTATTACTGTTTGTATTGTGTTTTTGTTTTTTGTTGAATATCCCTACTTTTCTCTTTTGGTCACTATGGGAAAGCATAAAGCCACTGAGCCTGTGCAAGGAGCTGCCAAGTACACCAAGGCTCAAAGAAATCTAATAACTTACTCTTAATGAGGTAGATCTGCTGACTGAAGAAGATTAATCCATCATAGGCTCTAAAAGTCCACACAATAAGAACCAGGGAGGTTCAGATGGGAAACTGATGCATGTCAAACATACATTTTGTAACCTATTCATGAAGAAAGCTGTCAGGAATCAACAAGCAGGTCTCTACCTGTGTCAGGTCTAACTTAGGTTACTCGTGTTGACAATTTAGGCGGCCCCGATGACCAGCTAGGGACCCCAACCACCTATACTTTGTAGCAATTGCTTTCTGCCACTCCAAGACACAACAGGGACCCCAGTTGTTACAGAGGCTCTCACTGCGACATCACGTTTGAAGGCCTCATTACTGCCATCACCCCACTTTGACAACCCCATGTTATTAATAAAGCAGTTGAGGACAGAGGTAGGGGTACTGCATTCTATGATTCTCCAAACAACAAATGTAGTGAAGCAATTGATAACAGGTGCAGCTGAAACTAACACTAGTAGCTTAAGCAATTCAAGTAAGCATGAGAAAAGGGTACTAGAGATTTCCTCAAGACCCCTCACATCATGTAGTACTTTGGGTTTCTGGGGGTAGAAACCTTAGGAAGGCAAGCAAGGATCTCCACTCTGAACACCATGAGGTCCAGGTCCTTTAGGGAACTTAAGGCCATATGTATCAAAGGATTTTACCCATTCTATGCCTATGGGAAAAAGCGTTCGTACATATGGCCCTTAGTTATGTGAGAAACCCGGGCAACTGCCAGCCATATAACTCTGGTAATGATGACCTGAGGGCTAAGTTGCCTAGAAGCAGTAATTGGTGTCAACTGAATAACAGTCGCAAGACATTCTAACAAACCCAGCATAGGATTTACCACAGAAGCTGCAGCACTCAAAACAATGTTCATAATAAGTATGTCATCCAGTTGAGTTGGTTGTAGTGGATTCCTTTAATTAGTGGCCAAGGGCCTTAAAAGAAATCGGTTGAGCATTGATCCATAAATACAGCCAAGTAGTCAGTTGATCATAGTTCGATATGCACAGCAACACGTGTTTTGTCATAACAGGTGACTTTTTCAAGGCTGCATAATGCACTTAGAGATGTAGGTGCCCAGTCCAATAAATCAAAATAGAGGATGATAGCAAAGTGGTTGTACGTGTGAATTCACTTAATAAGGCATGCGTCCATAATCAAGTGAAGGACGGGTGTTGACGTGCCATTTGCAAATCTGCACAAAGTGGCTTTGAAGTAAAGCAATCTAACCAGATTAACCTGTGTAAGTTAGCAAGAGCCACCTCATAGAGTGTGCCCACCACATAGCAGTGTCCTGATATCTGTCAAAAAGTGAGTAAACCATAACACCATCACCGGTGAATTGGGAATTATGTGCTCAGAAAGCCCACACATGATTAGACCAATTAGTGGGAGACCACGTATTAAAAGAAAAACAAAATGAAGGCGTATGAGGGGGTAGTAGTAGGATGATAGTACCTCCTTGTGTAGATATGCTTGGAAGAAATTAAACTTCCATTAAAAGAAGGGAATTGACAAACATTTAAGTCAAAAGCCCCACATAATAAGAGGTAAGTTGAGTGTAAAAGAGACCAAACCATTCATCGGGAAGTCACCTATGACACGACACAGTAGGTAGGGAAGTAAGTAAGATCACTCACTAGTAAAATGAACAGGGTGAAGGCTAAACCCTGCGGACTAAGTCTGTGGTAAGTCTTGTTCCTATGGCGAAGAGAGTAAAAAGAAAAAAGAAAAAAAGAAAAAAGAAGAAAGAAGGAGCTAGCGAGGTTCAGATGAGGCCAGAGACAGAAATACAGCAAATTAGGGGGAAACACCATAAGACAGGACGAGGCAGGAAGAGTAGGAATAGCAAAATCAGGAGAAAAGATGACAACAAGGTCAGTGACATGAAATCAGAGAAATTAATGAGCACTGCCAATACGCTGTATAATGTACCCAAAAATGTGATTAAAGATGTACAAATTATCAATCTGTCCGATCGACAACTGACAGATGAACAAATAAAGATCTTAAGGTTTGGACTAGGTTTTTGCCCTACTTCAGCCCCTAACTTTTCACAAATACATGTTGACCTTTTCCAATTTGTCAGACGTTTCAAACGCAAAAAACACTTCCAAGAAAAAACAACTCTTGCCGGTCCTCCTTCACCCTGTACACCCGCTTGTAATAGAACCATTAAGGACAACCTTAACATTCACTTATTGATGTCCTTGGAACAGACAGATCCACCATCCTTGGGAGAATTGCTAGCACATCTTGACATCACTCCCAACCTGGACTTAGACAGTGGACTCAGAACCAAATCCACCCTTGTGCCTACGTTCCCCTCTAATAATTAAATAGATATCTTCTATAAGGCGGTCACAGATGAACTTTACCAACTAGAGGACAAACATAACCCTAGGAGTAGAAACAAAGTATCTAACCTTAACATCAATGAGTTCAGAGCACTCAAGGAGCTTAGCAATTACACTAGCATAGTCATTAGAGAGGCTGACAAAGGGGGAAATGTTGTCATCATGAATCATAATGACTACATCAGTGAGATCAACAGACAACTTGAGGGTTGCCAGGCGTATGCTAAACTCAGCTGATGCCCTCTCACCCCCATCACTAACAAAATTAGTGACAAACTGACATTTTGGCGGGATCTTTGTATTATTACAAACCCAAAATTTAAATACATGCTTAACATGACTCCATGTGCACCATGTATATACATCTTACCCAAAGTACACAAAGCAGGTCCTTTCCCACCAGGACGGCCCATCATATCTGGCCTAGGCTCCCCCACTGAACACATCTCGGAGCTCATTAACGTATACCTCCAACCATTGGTTCAAAGCTTACCATCTTATATTCGTGCTTGTTTGCAACATTAGATGTCTCCCTTTACACTTGCATTTAATTGGAAAAGGGAATTCCTGCCCTTACCTCACTCTCTGGTAGGGACACCACATTGTTTGAACAGACTGAAATGCTGATCGAACTGACCAGATTGGTCTTAGAGAACAATGTATTCATCCATGATGGCAATTGGTACAAGCAGATACAGGGGGTAGCCATGGGAGCTAAATTCTCACCATCATACACCAATCTGTACATGGGCCACTTTGAGAAACACCACTTATGAACATCTTGCCCATATGGTCTTACCGACCACATTCTTTACTGGGGTAGGTACATAGATGATATTATTATCATCTGGACAGGAAGCACTGAAAACTTCCAACAGCTTTACGAGCACCTCAACTGTAATGATTGTAACATATGCCTCACCCAACACACTAGTAAAAAGCAGATTGATTTCCTTTAATTCACCCTGTACCAGGAAGATAATAAGATCATGTCCAAACTCTATAGAAAACCCATGGCATGCAAATCAGTACTACACACACACTCAGTGCACATCCTTCCACCCAAATCAGTGCAATCCCATTGTGGGAGATGACTAGAGTACGATGGAATTGCAGCAGCGACAGTATTTTCATGCAAAAACTGGAGCCAGTTGAACAATGCTTTCTATAGAGGGGGTACTCCAGGAAGGTTCTTTCCAAAGCCAAAAAAAAACCACGAGAATCCCTCTTGACACAGGGGATTAATAAAAGGCCCAAAGCAGTAAACATAAACATGATCACTGTATTTAATGACCAGAGCCACGCTGTACATCGTTTTTTCAAACAACATTGACATTTACTGTTACTTGATAAGACACTACATAAGTTTGTTAAGGACAGACCTCAGATCACCTACAGCTGTGGGAAAACACTAAGAAACAAATTATGCCCCACCTACATAGGTACTAACACACAAACCCCACCCATCACCTGACAGCCACCCAAACCATGTGGTTTCTTTAGATGCTCATGCTGTAATATCTGCCAGTTTGCCATGGACAAGCTTGTGAATTTTTCATATAATTCTGTACAAGTATATTGTATACGACAGTTTATCAACTGCAGTAGTAAATTCACGGTGTATTGCATCATTTGCCGTTGTGGGCATTACCATCAGCCCATTGAAAGAACAGATCCAGGAACACATTAGAGCCATTAGGAACAATTACCCTAACTACCCCCTGGCAGCCCATTTCAATTCAGCACATGCAGGTTCAGAGGTCATGGGTATTAAATTCCATGGCATTACACGCATTACTAATGATGAGAGGGTGGGCACATGGTCTCCAAGCTCAGAAGATGCAAAGCCTAATGGATCATTAAATTACGTGCGGTTGACGGCGGTTTGAACATGGACAGAGAATTGCATGTGTTTTTGTAACCCATACCCTGCATACATTTTCTGTGGTATTTCATCTATGGGTTATCCCTTGATGCTTTTCCGCTGATTATGTCAAATCATATATTATCTATTGGTACACCTTCCATGTGGGTCCAGTGAGTGTTATCAGGCTAACACTATGGCGCTACATGGCTCCTGGCCCTTCCCCTGCATCCCTGTCTTAAGTATATTTTTACGCACACTGGGCAGGGTGTCTGCATGTGTTTTAGAATACCCCACATACTGCTGTCGAATTTTGCATACTTTATTAACTCACTTCATGTTTTCAACTTGATACTGTATACCTTTGTATGAACCTTGGGTTCTATCCCAGTACATGTACTTCTGCACTGACTTTTCTGTTTACTTACTATCATTGTTCAATACTAGCGGACACTGTACACCTGTGTGATGACTTTTTTGAGTTTACAATATGTATACCTATGCCAGGAGATGTCTGCCTGCACACTGTTAATAATCAATATCACCTCACAGATATAGTATGTGAGCTCTACTTAGAATATCCAAGTATAATTATGGTGTTTTACTAACCCCTCCTGATCACTCCTCATCTCCATCCACCTGTAAACTTTTAAAGCTACTGCCCTGCTTTACTGAGCATGTTCTCTACTTCTTGTGAAAGGTGTTGGGTCTTGGCACCTGGGTGCACTATGGACGTAAATAGCACATTTTTACACTAGCCACTTGTATCTTTCTCCTTACCTCTCAGCCCCAGTTTTGGACTGCAACTTTTCTTTTTTTACTGTTTTCATCCAGCATTCTTCATTCTAGCCCCCTACTGACGCACGTTGCCCTGCAGACTCCACTGCGATATTTAGGGCTTTCTTTTCTTTAACTGTTTTTTTTCCCTAACTGATTTTCTTTTGTTATATTTCATCAGACTTTCTAATACGGACCAGTACGATCTAGTCTCTACTTGGATATTTGCTTTGACACCAATATGGTGCCTCCATCCAGTGCCGTGGCTTCCCTTTATGCCACCCCTCTCTGTCAATTTGTCATGTTCCAACATGGCCGCCACAATTTCTCCTCTAGCTCCCCTCCCTTGGCTTGTCTCTCTTATATTTTTATAGCTTTTTAAGTCCTCTGACTTTCCGTCCAGCTTGTAGGTCGGACTCATTTTTCTGCATAGGTGTGTTCGACATAGACCAGGTAAGCTACTCCATACTACCCAATGTTATTTTGTGCCCTGTTCCAATGCCTTTTTAATAATACCCACCTCGTTCACCCTCCCACCCCGTTTTATGGCACTCTTTTTGGTCTGTTTTTGTCGACCATTTAGTCAGCCGGTTTAGATTTGTTGTGCTCTTAACATCTAGTCGCCTTTTCACTGCCTTGTTGCCTGCTGCACTGGCCCTACTGCTACAGGTCTCAGGCGCTTTATGGCAGTACTCACCCACCAGCCCTTCTGTTTAGTCAGTCCTTTCTCTCTCAGCCAGAAGTACATTATTTGCCAATGTGCTTTCATTTATGTGGCAGTACTATCCGCCCCTTTCTGACTACACCTGATTTCTCCTGACCTGTTCTGACGCCAGCCTTTTCTTTTTTCTTCCTTTTTTTTTTTTCTTTTTACTTTCTTCACCATAGGACCACGGTCTTGGTCAGCAGGATTTACCCTTCACCCTGTTCATTGTACTAGTGAATGACCTTACTTACTTCCCTACTTACTGTGTCCTCTCATAGGTGAGTTCCTGATGAATAGTTTGGTCTCTTTCACACTCAACTTACCTCTTATTATGTGGGTCTTTTGATTTGAATTTTTGTCAATTCCCTTCTTTTAATGGAAGTTTAATTTCTTCCGAGCATGTCTACACAAGGAGGTACTACCATCCTACTACTACCCCCTCATACGCCTTCATTTTGTTTTTCTTTTTATCCGTGGTCTCCCACTAATTGGTCTAATCATGTTTGGGCTTTCTGAGCACATAATTCCCAATTCACTGGTGATGGTGTTATGGTTTACTCACTTTGTGACATTTATCAGGACACTGGTATGTGGTGGGCACACTCTATGAGGTGGCTCTTGCTAATGTACACAGGTTAATCTGGTTAGATTGCCTTACTTCAAAGCTACTTTGTGCAGATTTGCACGGGCACATCAACACCCGTCCTTCACTTGATTATGGACGCATGCCTTATTAAGTGAATTCACACGTGCAACCACTTTGCTATCATCCTCTATTTTGATTTATTAGACTGGGCAACTACATCTCTATGTATATTATGCAGCCTTGAAAAAGTCACCTGTTGTGATGAAACACGTGTTGGCTGTGTATATGGAACTATGCTCAACCGACTACCTGGCTGTCTTTATGGATCAATGCTCAACCGATCTCTTTTGATGCCCTTGGCCACTAATTAAAGGAATCCACTACAATCAACTAAACTGGAGGACATCTTTATTATGAACATTGTTTTGAGTGCTGCGGCTTCTGTGGTAAATTTCATGTTTAGTGTTTCTTTGAAGCACTAGCGTATGCTCTTGGGTAGTAGAGCATCTTACCGGATAGCACCATAAGCCACCCCATGTTTGCACAATTTGCGACATGAACTACTATTGACTATACTTGCTCAACGTGTAGGAAGTGCACCCCTTTCTACCACCCCTACTCACCCCCTTTCTTGTCTAAAGCCCAGCATAGTAGTTTGCCACAAGTACCCTCGATGGATATGGTCAATATACTCAAACTCCCTTCCCATTCAAGGATTGAATGTGGACTCATTAAAGAACAAGGTTATACACTGGAGTCAACATTTTAGAGGTTGCAGATCTATCATTAAGGATGACATCCTTAGTGCCAAAAGATCCACTTCTCACAATCGTAACTTTGACTGTATTGAACTAACCCTCGCAGACAGGAGACTGGCAGATAGCTTGGTGGCATTTGATGCTAGGTTGCTCCCGAAAATATTCATTCATCCAATTCAAATACCAATGGGTAGGAGACCACCCGACTGGTGTTTTACAAAATCCATACCATCATGTAGCTGGCAATTCAATAGTGGGGGAACTTGACTGTGTAAAACAAGCATCCCCCTTCCACGTATCCACACTACATCATTCGAGACCATCTGCAGTACCACAGGGTATACAATGAGTGGAGGCATGCCAGCATTGAGGCTGACTAACACTAGTGCAATAACAATCCCTAGCCTGAACATTGACTCACTCAATGTTCAGGAAATTAGCAATCCATAAAGTGTCCTGAAAATTCAAGCGCCTATAACTAAAATAGATTTTTCTGTAGAGCACAGTTCACTTAAAGCAATACTTACCTGTGAAGTGACTGATAAGTTAACAGTTGGTTCCTGAAACGTGGCAGATCTGAAGTCCAAAAGTGATCACCGGACTAGAATGAGGTTATTGAGAAGTTTGATATCTGCTTATTCTAGCAAACGTGGAGTACTGATTCAGTGTTTAGGCCTGGGAACATTAACTATTGCATTCCTGCTAATTCCAGTGTCTGCGGGCAGCCATTTGGAGGGCTATTAATATGGATTAGAGCCTCACTTAATTGTAAAATTCACAGATTAGCTGATATTTTAGGAATTCAACTAAGGACCTCAATTTTGCCAGAATACAATGGGACGAGCAGGGGAAACTTACTGACCAAATTCCTGTCAACAAGGGTGTTCAACACGGATGCATGATAGCCCCCACTCTGTTCTCTCTATATCTGAACAACACAGTGCACTTTCTTTTTTTGTATCCCGCTGACGCTCCTTCTTTAGCCAAGGTAAAAAAACACCCACCTCAGTCTTTGCTGACAACACTTTGCTAGTGTCCCAAACCCCAAGCAGGTTCCAACGCCAACTGAACTGTTTCAAAGAATTCGGTTTTATACGTGGCCTGGGGGTTAATACAGCTAAGACTAAATACAACACCATCAATCAGCATAAAGCATTTAGAAGGAGGTTGTTATTTATGGGGGGTTGAATTTGAAAAAGTGAATGTCTTTGATTACTTAGGAATCAAGCTAACTATTAATATGTCATGGAAGCTGCATGCTGACAAGATGACCCTAAAAGACAGACGGATTGGGGGCGCTATCCTGAAGGAGCATCATGTGTCATATAGCAAACCGTTCGCTCTGGCATTGCAGATTTGAGTCAAAGGCACTGGGCACAGCTTTGTAAGAAGCAGAACTTTGGGGATTCCATAACCTAACAGATATGACCAGATTTGAGCACAAGTTCTTGAGAAGTTTAGTTTTCCTTCCCCCTAGTACAATTAAATATCCCTCAAAACTCGATATGAGTAGGAAATCGATCCAAGACAGAGCTAGATTAAGACCAATTCTGTTCTAGAGGAGATTAAGGAGCAACCCTGAATTAGATCCTTACGCGGAAGCCGTGCAAGAAGTAGTCAATCCAGAGAGATTTCACAGAATAGCTTGGCTTAATCAAATCAAGAAGCTGTTATATGCTGCTGGCTTGCAAGAGGCATGGGATTCCACTACACCGAAGTCCATTCCCTCCAAAGAGCGTTTAAAAAGAAATCTCCTGTCTGTGGACATCGCAGAATGACATTTCAAACACTAATGGAGGTACACTTTCAAAAGAATTTGCTATTTTTAAATCCATTATTATTTTTTAATACTACTTGGACACAATCACAAATCCAATTGACAGGAAACTATACATCCAATTTAGGGTTGGATCTTTGCCTCTTAAAGCATTTACAACCAAATGGTCAGTGACATCCACAACGATCAGTGACATCTACACCACCTTCATTATGGCCAGCTTGTAAAGCTTTCAATGAAACCATACCCCACGTTTAATTTGCCTGTATAGCTTATTCTCACCCAAGGTCCACTTGGAGAAAACTGATTTATAGGCAGATTAGTCCATGGAACTACATGGCAGCCTTGAGAATATTAAGATTTGACCCTAGACCCCTTTATGCTTATTCCATTGCCAAATTATTGGATTATAAGGAGGAAAGCCATGCCGATTTAAATTCAAAGACAACAGACTAAAGATTGTGGATGTGGATTATAAGGAGGAAAGCCATGCCAACTTAACTGTAAAGATAACAGACTTAAGCTTCTGGTTGACATGCCCAAGGGAGGTATTAACTCCTCCTAAGTGTAACCTTGCCTTTGTCCTAATAGGCAGTTATGTAGTTTCGAAAGTTGATTCCAGCATTTTTATATGAATTATTAAGCACACTGCCATGCCATATAGGCTTCCTATCCTCGTATTCCACAGTTTATCGCAGAGTATGCATGTAGCACTTCAGATTATTCTCAAGGATACATCACTATGCCCTTCAACTAATGATATATATATTTGTCCTGATTATCCCCATTACTGTACCACCTGAACATGTCTTCTTGACAGTACCTCGGAAGGAGGAATTCTAGTTTTAAATATAATTTTTCAGTATTTGGTCATGAATTAGAAAGTATAATGTTAATGCACAGTGGCACTTTATCCTCGTACATTGCTTTCCTTTACACAGAACCTGCACATAGCACTTCACAATATTTATAATGTTGCACTGCTATGACCAATTGATAATGAAATATGTGTTTGTTTTGAATATCCCCTGAGCTGTACCTTATGAATATGTCCGTATAGCATTTTACCAGAATCAATTAGAACTATGTCAATATCCAAACAAGATACCATGTATTGCACTGTGGATGATTCAACTGTAGCTATGACAAACAAACATTACGATTACTGATCTTCTTTATATGATGTTGTAACAAAATTACCTAGCTCGGTTTACGTTTTATTGTTCTAACACATGTAAAATCTTATTTAATTTATTATATGTGTACAACTTTTAGGGCATATGCTGCCAAAATAAAGTTACTTATGATGATTAAAAAATATAATGGCAGATTTTGGGCACATAAATGTCTGGAGAAGTCAGGTGAGGAGTGAGATGGGCTACACCTTCCTCAGTAAGAAACATGGACACTTCTCTACTATGGATTTTTGGTTAGTCAATCTCACATTGAGAGATTAAGTCATGCAGGTAAGGCATACCCCATCCCACATTTCCAACCATGCCCCGTTATGGATGCATATAATTTTTCTGGCAGCAAATAAAAGGCAAGTATGGACACAGGATAAACAAATTCTAAGGACAAAATATCTTAGTAGATTTGAGAAAACTTTTAGACATCTTTTAACACTACTTGAATAGGTGTAATTTGAACATTTTGGGACCCATTTAAGGCTTATTTAAGAGGAATACTTAGTAAAAGTTCTACAATGAATATTAAAGCAGATCGGGAGACACTGAATATAAATTGGAAGAAACTAATGACAAATTGCTGAGCCACCCTGATAACAAAACTCGAGAGCATAGAAAGTGAATTTAAATTGAGATGAGAACAGAAGAGAGTAAGGCGGGAAGCTAATACATTCTAATATTTAGAATATGGATAGAAAATTTGTAAACGACTAGCTTGGATGAACAGAACAGAAAGGGTCATGAATCGTATTAAAAGTTTAAATAATACTGAGATGGGAATGATAGAAACCAACCAAGAAGAAATACAAGTTTTTCTTTTTTTTCATGATTTATATAAAAAAGACACAGCAGTAGATACAGCTTCATTAAATAAATGGTTGGCAAGTAAGACATTGCCAACCATAGATGGAAAATCTTGATTCATTATGAGCCAGGAAAATAAACTAGAAATAGAGAATGTAATAATAATATAAAAAATGGTAAAGCAGCAGGTCCTGATGGTTTGCCTGGGGAGATATACAAAATGATGAAGGAAGACCCTGCAGTTTTAAAGGGACATCTTACTATTGCAACCTCCAGGTATAAAGCAACAATCACTCTTAGATTAAAACCAAAGACTCTCAAATGTGTAAGACCCATTTCACTACTCAACATAAATTATAATATTTTTGCTGAGGTACTGGCAATTAGTCCCCATTGCAGAGGAGCTGATACATTAAGATTATAAAGGATGTGTATCATCAGTGAATAATGTAATATTATTACATGATCTCACATGTCAATTAATTAGTTCAATTGACTTTCCTGTGACCTATCAAAAACCGCTGGCAGTTATAACTTTGGATGCTGCCAAGGATTTTGATAGAGTTTATTAGACCTTCTAATGGGCATGTACGTTTCACACTGGTATTACATTAATTGCAATATGCGTTGTTCAATTACTGTACATAATTCCTGCAAAACTGCTTGTCAAAGTTAGTTTAACAGAGAAACTCTTGATAGCCAAAGGAACAAAGCGGGGCTATTGCCTCTCACCTGTAATTTTCAATCTATACATAGATACTTTTGCTCAACAGACAAGACAAGATTTCTGTATAACTCCTTTGGAATATAATGACTTGAAAACAAATATTACATTATTCACTGATGATAGAGTTATATATACTTCTGAGCTAAGCAAAACCTGAAACCAGGTACAGAAGTAAGCTAGTCTCTTCTGAAACATTTCAGGGCTCCATCTAATAAAAAAAAAAAATACATGTGTGATGGAGTGGAATAACCCAGATGAAACAAGTACTAAAACTGACACACAGGAAATTTGATATTCGAGAATTTTTATACTGCATGGCAGACAACATCCAATCCAGAAACGTGGCCAAGATGGTAAAGAAAATAGATGCACTAATAAAAAATGGTCATAGCTTATGTTAATTGTCTACAGATTGGTAAATTCTCAAAGATGTCAATCCTTCCAAAATTAAATGAATTATTCAATTGAATAACTCTAGAGTTTGCCAACAAAACTATCTGAAACATCCAAAGTAACTTGTCAAGATTTATTTGGGCTTTTGAGACTCTGCCAAAAGCATTAAGGAGACAATTAAAAAATAGGAGGATTACAACTACGAGATCTCTTGTTTTATTGCTGGATCATCTAGTCTACAAATTGTGAAATATTGTTATTTAAATCAGATCAGACTAGTAGAGGGCAGCTGTTCCTATTTCTTCTAAGAAAGTAATGTCCACAATGAGCATATTTATACAACTTTGGTGCACAAAAATATCTTTCAAATGTTTGTGTTAGGGTTTGTACACAGCAAAGAGCATGTCCCCTCTCACTGCACTAGTGGGTTCTGTAATAGCTCCCTTTTAAACTTACTATTGAAAGCCTTTCTTGTTATCTCACCTTCCCCCACCCCCCCTAGGCTTCTGTGTATGTTGTTTAATGTGCTGTTTTGTTTACACATTGGGCCTTGCTTTTACCAAGGCTTCTTTAAAACACTCCTCCCTAGGCCATGTGTTAATCCAACTCATTTGCATAATAACTGAAACTCTGCACACCTTTCAAGAACATGTGAAGCATGTGAGGACCACACCCAGCTCTTCAAACCACACCCAGCTCTGCACACCTTCCAAGAACATGTGCAGCATGTGAGGACCACACCCAGCCCTTCAAACCACACCCAGCCCTGTCTATAAAAGGCATCCCCCGAGCCTCACCCAGTGCTTGTGCTCGTCTACCTCCCGCTTACCTGAGAACAGATCCCTCGGCGCTGGCACTCCTGCTCTTTACAGACTTTCATTGACTTCAATGGGCGCAGCTTCTGGCTCTTCCTTCTTCCGGTTTCCGGTTCCTCCTTGCTTCAGCCTCTCTCCTATGAGTAACCTGCAAAAGAGAAAGAAGACAAGGTTAGACTGATCAGTATCTCTTGCCAGCAACAAGTAAGTGCAAAACCTTTTATTACCTGAAAGAACTTTGACAACAATTTCTGGATTCGTGTATAGACAATTTGAAACGAAATACCTTCCACGAACATTGTGATTCAAACTCTTTGTTACAAGAATATTTTGCAGAACTTTGTGAAGCAAACATTGTTTTTTCTCATGGAACTTTTAAGAATCGAACAGTGGAAACCATTAACAGCAAGGCAAACAGTAAATCAAGGACTTGCACAAATTACATGCTGTAGTTTGATGTAAAAGTACAGTATTTGTTTTATAAAAGATTCTGGAAATATGGGAAAAAAGTTTTACAGTAATAGAAAACACATCCCAGAGCAGTAACACATTCCAAACCTGGAAACTAGAGACCAGGATCCAAGAGGTTCTTTTAGAAGAGAATTTCTAATAAATAAAGGGATAGTCAGGAACCCATTTAGGAATAGGTTGCACTTATCTGTTCTTTGTTTATGTTTCATTAGGCACCAGTTTCTACAGAAGTCAGAAAAGGCCGCAGATTTGTGCAGCACTTCAACAGTGGAAACGCAAGAACGGTGTTGTCTTTTTATTTTTTATTTTATCCACTTCCCCCCTTCCCTTGAGCTTCTGTTCTTAGTGCACTGTTTTAAAAACTAGTGTGCTGGAACAAGCAGTTTCAGGGTGGGGTCGGATTGTCTTCAACCTCCATCAGAACTGAACAAGAACTCAGGTGAGCTGGGCTTTGACAGTTTGACTCAAAACTTCTCAAACATATGCTAGCATTGGATATAAAATCAAAATTAGATTTGGCATTCTATATTACAGCATTGATTCACCTACGTGGGGATCCTCTGGAGCTTCCAGCTTTATGGAGGACTATATGAGTACTACTGGGGAGGATTGAAAGATGAATACAAATTCAAAAGTTGGTACAATTTGGTAAAAAAAAAAACAGCCAAGACTGTGACAAAATACAAATACACTCTATTACAATAATTGGGTGCAAACCAAATCTGAAGTTATCCAAATCTCTTTACGCTAGAATGGAAAAACATCACATCACAAAAAAAACACACCAAAGTGGCAAAATCATATATGTTATCTTGGAAGAGCACTTGCTAAGTTAAGACAAAGAAGAGTTTTGGCAAGTATCTTTGAGCACTTTGCACACAACTATAAGTCCTGCTGCACTGAAAAAAATAATTTCTTTGCACACCATAAAATATATTGGCATGGCTCCAACGTTTCCAGTTTATTTATGAGTGACATTATCACATTTTCTGTGTTTATATGTGTGACATTTCAATGTATTGTGTGACACTTTGTTACCAAGAAAACAAAGTAATAATGCCAGAAATTATCAATTTTTCCAAGAAATATTTTCGTTCTTTTTAACTCCAATGAGAACTGAAGACAAACAATTGCAACAAGGTTTGTGCATGCAAACCCGAGATTATCTGGATTATTCTGGTCACTGCTTCCTTAATCTTCATCTCCATTACTCTTTCAAAAGTGTATTCTTCATTTAAAGTTTATCGGGCACAGGTGGTGTCTTATCTTTCTGTAAAGCAGTAAGAGAAAGGATTTTGAGGTTCTGGGTTTTTCAGAACCGGTACTGATCCGGTAACCCAGTGGTGCCAGGGTACACCCAAAGACCTCGGGTACTTTCCTGATTCAGACCACAGAAACTCAGAGTCTTCTAGGTGAAGTCAAAGATCGAATTTATTGGCTGCAACCAAGTAACAAGCGTCCTAGAAGTACAACAGCATGGTTTGTATGTTCTCAGGAGACTGTGTTTCAATGCAAATTAAGTTTTCGTTATATACAGTTTTTTAAGCTTCAGGCAAACATTCTTGACATTTTGGTTGGTCATTCACATGTTTTCACTACAAAGGAAAAAACAGTGTCATGATGAAACCTCATATTTCATGTCATCCAACCCATAATAAATTACCCGGCAAGGCCTAGTATTTTACATCAGATAAGTGTGGACCCCCAATAAAAACGGGCACCTCCCCCTCGTAAAGTAAGAAGAAGAAAAGAGCAGGTGCAGGTGTGAGCAAGATTAGGCAGGGTGTGTGAGCGATAATAAGGGTTTTATGGCATGGTGTGCCTTGATGCTATCTGATTCGGCCACTGGGAGAGGGACTGACCAAACAGGTTTGGCCTGAGGCAATGGTTCCAGCTTGCCCAGGTCAGAGAAAAGTCAATCAAGGTGTACGTGTCCTTGGAATCAAATCTGACTGTATTATAAGCCTATGTGAGGGCAACTTTTAAAAATGGCTGCCGTGTATAAAATGGGAGCCACGAGTGCAGGACGAAAATGGCGATTTCGAGGTGAAAACGCTGCTGGAATTGAGCGAAAATGCTCATGCTTAGTGTACTAGTCATTATCGGTCTTTTGATACTAAAATCGTACTGCTGTGGCAAAGTAAATTACATGGGTCCAGAATTTTTAGAACCACAATTTATGTAAAAATGTATGTTTTCTCCAGATTGTTTTGGTTTTAAATATGCTTATAAAAAAACACCATTGTGGTATGGAAATATATGTATACTAATGAAGTTCATGCACCTTGTAAAATATCTAACAATATTATAAGTTTATTATTATCATAAAGATGTGCGTTTGAGCATGTGTTTCATTAACACATGGACAACAGCAACAGTAAAATGAAGAGCACACTTCTTACATGTACAGTCTCATGATTACTTTGGTGGCTGCTTGCATATTGTTCTGCGCTGGGGCTCTCAGCTGGAGGGGAGAGGGTGGTTTGCCTTTAAATCACCAGAAAGAAGTATTCTGCCACACAGTCAGGGGTCAGACATGATCAGCGTGTTGTTTGGCTCAGAAACTGGTGGAGGATGCTCCTTGCCTCTCCTCAGCACTTTCTTGCTGCTGGAATTGAGCGAAAATGCTCATGCTTAGTGTACTAGTCATTATCGGTCTTTTGATACTAAAATCGTACTGCTGTGGCAAAGTAAATTACATGGGTCCAGAATTTTTAGAACCACAAACCCTCCTTTTGCCCTTACATAGGCAATAAACCTATTCTCATGCTAATCTGAGTCCAGGTCTATGTTTCTAAAGTCGTTGAGATGTTGCTGTAACATCATCCTAGTATTTAGCTCGTCTCTTGGTGCAGGTTTCCTTATGCATGATGTAACACAGAGGCCACATATGGCAGGACAAAGTAAGGAATACCTCTATCTGCAGTAGGTGGCATAAGATCACACACCCAACAATTAGTGATGTTCACTACTAACTAGTGTTGATGCAGAAGTTGTACAAAAGAATTGCTTACGAATTCTGATCTTCTAACCTGCTCATGTTCAGGAAAAGGGTGAAAAGAGTGCAAAGAAACAATAGTAGGAAAAGACATAGGTTGGGAAGTGGGTGCAGAAGTCAATTGAGTAGAGAAAAACAATCCCACCCATAAATGACAACGTCATGTTTAAAAGACACTAGAAAACACGTTATTAAGAACATATAGACAACGGGAGAAAGTAGCGACCACTATTACAAATGAAATAATAATTTTTCACAACCCTAACCAAAAAGCAAATCCTAAAATTATCTAGTAACATTTTTAGGGCTCCTCTGCATTTCAGTAATTTTGGTATGTTCAGGTGGAACAGTGGTGACTCTCATCAATGCTCTAAGGTGAAAAAGGGGGTACTCTTTCCACAGAAAATGGACTTTATTCTGCTTTTACTAAACAGAATAGTACTTTAAAACAATGCCAGCAAAACAATCAGTCTCCTGACACCTAGTCTATACAATCACACGGAAACCTCTTGTGAAACCAACTATGCCCAGAGTCCGTTCAAAAAGCCTCTCTGGCAGGCTTCTATTGTCCATCAAATTTTATTTTGTTGTTTTCTTTCGCATGGGCCTCTCAATTCAGGCCTCTTCGTGAGAAAAGTACTGCTTAGTTGGAGTGCCCTTCTGGCAAACACCCACAGCTCACTCGAAAGTCTCAATGTCTTAAAGCAATGCACCAGTGTCTCTCCTCTGTGGCAGACACTACAAACAATGTGTTCTTCATTGATCAAGGGCACAAATCATCCCGTGCAGACCCAAGCACCATTAATTGGGAAATAGCTCAAGCTCAGCAGCACTTTCAGACTCCAACACTCATTATTTAGTGTCAGAGGACGCTCAAGCTGCTCTTTCATGGGCACCACAATATAGTGCCTTTTTCCAAACTTGAAATCTCTGGTGCACTGCCCTTCTTCCGTTGGAGCAAAGAAAAGGGGGGGTGTGGCCAAAACTCAGGCCAAGGGGCTCAAGGGATTGCACACTGTCAGAGGTTACCAGCACATGACAGGTAGAGAAATGAAACCTCAAAACAGCTCTGCCATCAACAACAGGAATCCTTCTCTTTAGCTCTTTTACACTGAAACTTTGGTTTTGTGATGTCCAACGCCGTCTGATGGAGCAAGTACTATACCATGCGCTGGCGATCGCTGTCCAGCTTTGCTACTTTCTGGGTGCTGAGACTGTAGGGCCAAAACATCCGTCTTTCATCTGTAGCTGTCAATGATGGGAATTAGGCTTAAATCAATGTCCTGCAGGTTATTATGACTTGATACCCGCAGAATCTAGTGACGTAGGAAATGTGCCACAGTTGTTAGTTCCCTTCAATTTAGTACAAAAACAGTTCATGGTTTTTAACAAGGGGACTGCAAGCAGGTGGTCTGCAATCTTCAAAGGAGTAGCCATACACCATGGGCATAAAATACAAAGACAAAGGCAGAAGGGCAAAACAGGGTCTCTAGCATCTTTAATTGGGTTCTTTCCATTATTCTCTGCCATCTATAGCTACATGAGAATTCTATCTGAATGGATTTCCTCACACAGTGGCATTGTCTAATGGGGTAAACACATATTTTCCTCAATGATTAAGTCTAGGTGTTCCTCCTTATCTTAGAACATCTCAATAGAGAAATCACATGATACCGATTATCAGGGACATGTAGAAACCTTCCTTTAAAAACTGTGCATCAGGTGCACTATGCAATACACAGGCTAATAGTCAAATGTGCAAACAAAAAGACAAGAACTAGAGGGTCCTGATATTTGCATGATTAGGACACATTTGATCCCACCAGAAAAAAAAAAAAAAAAAAGTAGCAGGAACAGAAGGGAATCGAAAACCAAATTAAAATAGACATTGAAAATTAGTCATGTTCAAAAAGGTAAACATAAGATATCTCCTATTGAGATGGAAAACTTGTCTTACTATAATATTGAGTCAGTTAACCAGTCTATCGCTACCCTGACAGTCAGGCTGGAAAACATTGAAGCAGGCTTAAGGCAAATTCTTGAAAACCAGTCTGGTCATACCAAAGGGAATTATACATAACATGGGGGTCCCTGGTACATCGCTGCAGTCTGGAAATGTGAACCTGAACAATACATCAATAATAATAAAAGGTCTGACTGGTGAAAGGAATTTGAAAAAGAGAAATGGGACTAGGACATAGCTAAAATCTCAATAACTAAGCATGATGCGACATTGGTCAGGGGAAGTAACAAAAGAAAAAATCTATAGGAAGAACAAAAAAATTATTTGGGTGATAGTCAGGCATGTGACAACACCGAGAGTACGGGTGATACACAAAGGCCAAAGTTACACAAATTTTAACTCTACCGTTGGTGACTACACCATATCCGGTACTCCTAGCTAATGTTTCAGTTCCTTCTTCAGGAAAAAATGAAAACCTGGTTTTCTTTTAAGGAACAAAAGCCATATGCTACTTAGGAAACAGAACATCATTAACTAATGTAATATAGAAATTAGGCCACCTTGAGTCACAGATCTATAATTTCATCCTTAGGTCCAATCAAGGCTACATGAATGTAGGGCTGCCTGTTCCTTTAAGGGAAGGGGCAGTAACGTGACTAACTGCAGGTGACACACTTTGATCCTGTATATCTCTTTTTATTTTCCTTCAATACCATTATAGCCAAATAGACATGCACTGGTGAAGTGTTGTCTCTTATGTTCACAGCATGAAATATCATTATTTGTGGAATTTAGTAACCAGAACAAGTTCAACCAACTGTTGCGTAGCGATGGGCATCGTCATGACCATCCCCTCACAACACAGGGGAGCTTGTAATAGTATCAAAAGCAGCAACAAACATGCAAAAAAAACTAATAAAAAATAATAAAAACGCACAAAACGTCAAGCTATCAGATATACTTGCTGTGTATCAAGCACAAAAAGCATAGACAAAACAATAGCATGTGTGAATAAGTGGTGACACACAACACCATGTCATGTACTTTATGCACTGTAAACCTGCAGCCCAAAACCCAATATTTGGGCCTGTTTAATTTTTCAGGTTTAAAATCCTTACCCTCCTTTTGACAGTAGATCACCAGGCAATGGAAATCTGCTGTCAAATATAACTTTACTGTTTCTCTTCTAACATACAGGACCAGCAAGAACAATTCATGATAGGACCAAATACACGAAAATAAATTTCCATTACTTAACTGTTACCCTCTTGTCAGTTACTTCGCAACATCAAGCCACCTTAGTTTTACCTTTCTAAAAGTAAAAATTGTTACACTGATACTCCATATTAATTTGGCACCTACAATTTCCACTGTGAAAAATAAGTCTTAATTGGTAAATCGTTCTCATTAAGGCATGTAGCCTTCAAAATTTTAGAAAAGGGCTGCATCTTATTTTCTGTCTAAGACTTAATGCAACACTTCGTTTTCTGTCAAATAAAAGCAACTAGCAGGCATCATTTTATTTTTTTAGAGCGGAGACACAAATGTATCAGTTCTGCAGAGCATTTAACATGATGATGGGACTTTCGAAGAAACCCCTTTTTTTTATATTTTCCCTTTGGAATTAAGTTCTTTAATTGTATTGATGTTCTTCTGGAGAAACCAGAAATCCCACTTTTAGAGGCCTGTAGGGTCATTCTGCATTTCACAGAGACAAGGCCCTAATTTAAAAGGTCACAAGTGTCAACATGACAGCCTCCTCCATTGTTTATGGGAAAACTAAAGATAGCATCTCAGCAGCGTGACTTGAGCCAGCCTCTGTAGCTCTCCCAGCTTCTGCCACTCTGAATCTGTCAAAGACAGTAGGCCTTCCTGTTTTCCTTCTAACCTGCAATAATTCACTCTATTTAAAAAAAAATTAAAAATTCCTTTTTAGGCGCTAAAAAAATTTAGCTCTATTTCCAGATTATTAAACTACATTTACTGTGAATAATTCACAAACCTTAATAACACACATACCAGTTGTTAGAATAAATGCTTGTTGCAATCCCATGCAATGGTACATATTTCATCAACCTCGAATGAATGAACGTCTCAGTAGGCCCAGCTGAAGTTAGAACCTTCAACCTCGATATTAAAACAAGCCTTTGTACTGGCACATTGACTCATTGAATCATAAGAAGGCACAACCTGCAAATATATATCAAACCTAAATGTATGCATTTACTGAAGCCTGAGACACTTTAAAAAGTACTCTGAATGAAAGAAAATGCAGTTTAAACAGTGCTTTTGCCCAAAATCGACTTTGATATTTTAGGCATTAAAAATCAATATCCTACAATTTTCTTGCATAATATGCATTACCAGAATGTCTATTACACAATCCATGAGTCAGCCATTGAAAATATTAACTTTATACTTTATAGAAATGAGCTTGTTTGCTCCTGCGCCAAAGGAAAATTGCACATACAAATGTCATTTTAGCGGTGCAACATAACTTAAATTAAATTTTAATGCTAGGAGGTCATAGTATAGGTATTAAGCTTTATAAATATTAAAAAACGATTTTGAAAGGCACTTATTTTTTAAATAATTTTTCCATAATTAATAATTTTCTTTTTTTAAAAAAAAACCCAATTATTCTTTTTTTGTGATAATTCCACATATAAAAGCAAGCTGCATCCCTTGCCTATTATTTGGGATACATTAACTCACAAGCCTAAGCGCATAAGCCTAACTTGAAATGCGTCACATTTTTGCGCCACTTTCATTTAAAAGGAAGGTTATGCAAAATTCCACCCGTGTTGAACTGGGAAAGTGCTGGCTGAATTGAACATTCCTATCAAATATACTGCAGCTGAAATGTTTGCCTGTTAACATCTAATACAATGCATCTAAGAAAAATGCTGTCATTTTTTTTATTTTTTTGCAAAAATAGATAATTTCGTTTTTTTTTTTGGGGCCCTATTTATATCTATTGAATGTGTTTTCTAATTTATTAAGCATTTAATGGCAGTTTTGTATATGTGCACAATTGCTCATTCTATAAATTAAAGAGCAACATATAGCTATGTTAGCACATCACATGGTTCATTTCTGGATTTTTTCTAAGTTTCTACTTAATATTAATTAACCAACATTTTACTTAACAAACTGAAAACATCAAGAAGACCCACAAACACACATTGAGCTCATTTCAGATATAAACAGAAAACACTCAGGACACACAATACAGCGCGCTTTAGCCATTTTTCATAAATAGCGCTGTCGCAATTTACTTACAGAACCGTTTGCAGATCCTAGTTGTAAGTCATATTTACAAGAGAAAAGAAAACTTTTCTCAATAGTGTTCCAAAAAACTGCAAAAACAGCCTCACAGACATTTATTTCCAAGAATAGCGGACCCATACTTTATTAAACGTGATGGGGCCCACTCCGTGCTTCACATATAGTTCATAGGTTGGAGTTCCAATCGGAGGAACCGGACATGAGTCCTCCAACCGGGAGTCCCTTTTACAACCAAGACAAAACAAATTTCCAAGTCTGCTAAGACCAGGCATCTTCGCTCACTAGTCTAGCTTCAAACTTCAAAGGATTATCGTTTACGATAGTCTCGTGAATACACGAGTCCTTCGGCTTTGGTACTTGCAAGTTCCAAATCAAAGTGATCCCGAAGGGATACCAAACCAAATGTCCAACTAAGGACCAAACCAAGTGTCCAACTAAGGACTGGGAGACGCTCCACTTATACTTAACTGAAAATATCGATGACGTCACCAGAAGACTCGCCTTATCGTTTCGCTCTACCAAACATCAAGGGTCCAAATAAGGGCGATAGCCAGGGCAGCAGTCCTTCGTAGCCGTCGGGAAGCGGGGAACCTCGCAGCAAAGACATTCGGACCACGTCGACATGCAGGGGTCGATGAAGTGGCGGCCTTCCTCCAGAATTTTCACACGAAGCTCCCCACGGACCTCAGGCTTGGACCGGTACCGCTGGTATCACCCCACGTTGGGCGCCAACTGAGGTACTGGGTTTTTCAGAACCGGTACTGATCCGGTAACCCAGTGGTGCCAGGGTACACCCAAAGACCTCGGGTACTTTCCTGATTCAGACCACAGAAACTCAGAGTCTTCTAGGTGAAGTCACAGATCGAATTTATTGGCTGCAACCAAGTAACAAGCGTCCTAGAAGTACAACAGCACGGTTTGTATGTTCTCAGGAGACTGTGTTTCAATGCAAAGTCAGGTTTCCTTATATACAGTTTTTTAAGCTTCAGGCAAACATTCTTGACATTTTGGTTGGTCATTCACATGTTTTCACTACAAAGGAAAAAACAGTGTCATGATGAAACCTCATATTTCATGTCATCCAACCCATAATAAATTACCCGGCAAGGCCTAGTATTTTACATCAGATAAGTGTGGACCCCCAATAAAAACGGGCACCTCCCCCTCGTAAAGTAAGAAGAAGAAAAGAGCAGGTGCAGGTGTGAGCAAGATTAGGCAGGGTGTGTGAGCGATAATAAGGGTTTTATGGCATGGTGTGCCTTGATGCTATCTGATTCGGCCACTGGGAGAGGGACTGACCAAACAGGTTTGGCCTGAGGCAATGGTTCCAGCTTGCCCAGGTCAGAGAAAAGTCAATCAAGGTGTACGTGTCCTTGGAATCAAATCTGACTGTATTATAAGCCTATGTGAGGGCAACTTTTAAAAATGGCTGCCGTGTATAAAATGGGAGCCACGAGTGCAGGACGAAAATGGCGATTTCGAGGTGAAAACGCTGCTGGAATTGAGCGAAAATGCTCATGCTTAGTGTACTAGTCATTATCGGTCTTTTGATACTAAAATCGTACTGCTGTGGCAAAGTAAATTACATGGGTCCAGAATTTTTAGAACCGCAATTTATGTAAAAATGTATGTTTTCTCCAGATTGTTTTGGTTTTAAATATGCTTATAAAAAAACACCATTGTGGTATGGAAATATATGTATACTAATGAAGTTCATGCACCTCGTAAAATATCTAACAATATTATAAGTTTATTATTATCATAAAGATGTGCATTTGAGCATGTGTTTCATTAACACATGGACAACAGCAACAGTAAAATGAAGAGCACACTTCTTACATGTACAGTCTCATGATTACTTTGGTGGCTGCTTGCATATTGTTCTGCGCTGGGGCTCTCAGCTGGAGGGGAGAGGGTGGTTTACCTTTAAATCACCAGAAAGAAATATTCTGCCACACAGTCAGGGGTCAGACATGATCAGCGTGTTGTTTGGCTCAGAAACTGGTGGAGGATGCTCCTTGCCTCTCCTCAGCACTTTCTTGCTGCAGGAGTATCAGTGCCACTGCTGGGGAAGGCAACAGGGAGGATGTGGAGTACATTTGGGTGCCAATAAATAACAAATCACTTTATTGCAAGCTAAGGGGGTGTTGCTAGCCCAGTGTTCTCCAATGTGGCAGAGTCTGTCGGATTCATCCCAGGTGCAACCAAAAGACCTCGGCCTGCCACTTTCATGTGGGAGAGGAAGAAGTGACTTTACAGGGATCGCTCAATTTGCTCAGTTTAGCCTTACCAAATGCAATGCATATGCATGATAACATCCAGTGCTTGCAAGGATGTATATATATCACTAATAATATGCATTGGACTAACCAGAGATGCGTAGCACTTAACAGGGCTGTATTGGACCCCACAGAAATTAACTACAATACAAAGAGATCAAGAGGTGGTATGTAAAACAAATGTGAGACTCCGGCTATAAACAACATCTACATGTTTGTAAATAGTCCTAACCTAAGTCCCTATTGGGATGTAGTATGAAATTATCAGCTATCTTTCAATACAAAATAAAGGTAAGATGAACTATAATTTTATTCAGAATAGAGAAAAAGAACTGAAATATGTCTCTGGAAACAAAACTGCAATGAACTTGGGGCCAGATGTACAAAATTCCTAAATTGTGACTCGCAAATAGCGAAAGTATAGAAATCGCGAAGTCGTATTTATCAATGTATGTGTTAATCAATTTCTTATTTGTGATTTCTACATGGAAGAGTAAATAAGAAATCGCAAAATTGTGATTTAAAAAAAAAGAAATCGCAATTTAGGAAATCTAGGTCCAAATGCACCCGGAGGCCCAGGTGGAAGTGATTAACAGGGTGTGGCCACACCCTGAGGTCTGACTCAGCTACAGGAAGCAGGGAGAGGCCCATACACAATGCTGCAGACACAGGGAAGGAGTAAAACACCACCTGACTGAAGAGTTGACCAGGGGTGCTAAAAGTAGCAGGAAGCGGAAAATAACGTTTTCTGAGAGGGAGCTGGTCCTAACTGAGGAATGTGTGGCCAACATCGACAGGCTTTTTGGAAAGTTCTCCTTTGCTGTTCCTGAGTTCCAGAAACTCAAGATCAGGAAGGACATACAGACAAAGAGGAACTGTTCAGGAATCCGAGTAGTGGTCGTACAGTACAGGAGGCAATTCAAAGTGGAAATCTAAAACGTAAAGAAAGTCCAAGAGACAAGTTTATCAGACTAGAAAAATTAAAGAAAAATGAGATGACCAAATGGTGGGACAGCATAACATTGAAACAATATACAAAATTAGACAGGATACTAAGGGGTCTTAGATCATAGATCTTTCCAACTTATGATGACTTAGACACAGACTTATTGGTAAAATGGGATGAGGAATTGAGAACGAACTCAATGAAATTAATGGATATTCTCATTGAAAATGCGGATAGGAAAGTTGTCAAATTACAAGAGGAAATTTCGATTCTAGAACAGGAGATTAAAGAGTTAAACTTAGCTGAGGCCACAGAGAAAAACTATAAAATCCTAAATGAAATAATATTCAAAGTACAGGAGGAAGTAAAACAAAGAAAAGCGAGGAAACTTAAAAGAGATGAACAGGACTACTTTAATGGTAGGGTGTTCACGTTCTCAAAGAAGTATGATCATTTGATCCAAGGAATTGGATCAAGGGCACAGTCACTTACATCAGTTAGTTCAGCGTCTATCTCTTGAAGTATCCCTTTGACTAGTGATAGTGATGTAGATGGAGGTGAGGAGGGAGCACAAATATCTAATACGAATAAGCACACTTTTGTACAAGAAATCTGGAGAATAAAACAAGGCAATTGGGAACACAACAAGAAGAGACACAGAAAAAGAAAACCTAAAGGGGCAGGAGAGGAATGGGCACAGGAAGAAAGAATGGGCATGAAAACCAGATCGTGGGACAAGAATGTATGAAAATAGTCTCAGAGCAACAGGACATTGTGACCAACTTATCTAATGCGATTTTAACACCAGAAGTGGTGACCCTCTTAAATAAAGTATTAGGATACTGTCCGACTAGCATGGGAGATATTTGTCAATCCAAGATTGATCTGTTTAAATATATTAGAAGACTGAAACTGAAGAAATACTCCAAACAAATAGATGTACAAGCTAGAGATAGGGACCGACCAAAGAGTAGGATTATGCAGAGTGAACTATCGATTCAGGATATACACAATACGGTTACACTTTTGTCAATAACTAACTATGAAGATTCATCAATAACTGTGTCCAATGTATTGAATGATCTCAACATTACATCAGATTTACGGATTACCAGTGGTCTCAGAAATAGGTCAAGGTGGATTCCTAAATTGGCGACAGACAACAATATAGATGTATTCTACGAATTGGTATAAAATGACCTGGTTAAATTGTCTGTAAAAATGCATAAATAAAAAAGGTTACCTAAAATGAATTTGAATTATGGAGAACAAGTAGCATTGAGAACTTTAAGAGAAAATGCAAACATAATAATCAGACAAGCTGACAAAGGAGGAAATATTGTGATAATGAATCGTACTGATTATGACAATGAGGTTTAGATGCAATTTGAAGATGATAACTGTTATGAAAAAATTGAATATAATCCCATGAGTCAACTGATCAGTAAGATTAACAATCAATTAAGACAATGGCATGAGCAATATCTATTAAATGATGATAAATACATGTATTTAATGGTGGATCGCCCAAGATTCCCTTGTCTATACACCCTCCCCAAGATACATAAAAAAATCCCTCTGTCCCCCAGGGAGACCGATAGTTTCTGGAATAGGAGGACCCACTGAAACAATATCGCAAATTGTGGATCTATTTTTGCAGCCTTTGGTAAATAATCTCCCATCACATATTAGGGATACAAAACATATTTTGAGTCTTCTGAGTGATATACAATGGGAACCAGACATACCGATGGTAACATTAGATGTGGTGTCACTATACACCAGCATTAAACATGAATTTGGTATGCAGGCGTTATGGCACTTTCTACATACCAGATCGGCCAGTTCATTGGAACATACAGAAATGTTACTAGATATGATAGATTTGATTCTTGATCACAACTATTTTTTATTTAATGATGATTGTTTCAGGCAGAAACAGGGAGTAGCTATGGGATCAAAATTGTCCCCTTCATATGCAAACCTATTTATGGAGTGGTTAGGACATAATTGGGTGTGGGGGATCGGAGCAGCAGAATGGCACCCATATATCTTATAATGGGGACGAAATATAGATGATTGTTTCATGATTTGGACAGGTAGCGTGGAGAACCTAAAGGAGTTTTGGAGGTACTTGAATGATAATAATGTGAATATCAAATGTACATACTAATACAATTCGGAACATATGGACTTTTTAGATGTTGATTTATTTGTGGAAGGAAATAGAATTGAGAGTAGACTATATTGCAAGCCCACATCATGTAATTCAATCCTGCATGCTACAAGTGCACACCCTTTATATCAAATAGAGGCGATACCTTATGGGGAGATGATTAGGGCAAGACGGAAATGTAACAAGGACAATGAGTTTCAAAAATGTATTCAGGATATGGAACATCGGTTCTTAGCAAGGGGCTATCAGAAACACAATATTGCTAAAGCTCAACAAAGAGTATGCAAATTACTTAGACAACGAACTTTAGAACCTCAGGCGATTTCTGATCTGGATAAGGACAAGGTCAAAATAAGAATAGTATTGGACTATATACTGAACATTCTAATACACTGCTTAAAATTATGAAAAAGCATTGGGGATTTTAACTCAGGATCCAACACTAAGAAACCTTATCATGGGTAGGCCATTAGTGGCCTTCCGTAAGGGTAAAACTCTCAATAATATATTATGTCTAAGTTATCCAACAATATGCATGGAAGAGAACTGGTTGAGGGTGCACAATAAAGGTTTTTTCAAGTGTGGAGGATGTGGCGTCTGTAGATGGACTTGGCATGCTAAAAAAGACTTAAGTGTGGATAATGGACCCAGGTACAATATACAAACATATATCAACTGTAATACCAGGTTTGTGATATATATCATTACATGTAAATGTAACAAAATCTATGTTGGAAGTACTATTTGTCCTTTAAAAATAAGAATTGCCGAACATTGGAGGGCCATAAGGCAGAATGACAAACGTTATCCTTTCTCACAACACATGGAGACCTGTACTTTACAAAATACTCACAAGGTATTTAGATTTTTTGGTGTTGAACATGTTAAAAAAAAAAAACCCTGGGTGGAAATAGAGAATTATACCTTAGGAGAAGAGAATCTATTTGGATCATGCGTTTAAATGCGGTAGAGAAAGGACTGAATACTGATCATGAGCTGGAATATTTTTTGGATGAAAAGTAATACACTTGTGTTTATTTTGGTCAGAGATACTTATGAGATTATGCTATTTGTCATTGATTTACTATATGATATGTATATATACACGTTTACTGGAATTACACTCTTTCGATACAAACAGATTAGTAATTTCAATGATGATAATTCTATTTTTCAGTTTAAGATATATCACTCACTGTGGTTTGAGAAATTCAGGAGAATATGCTACATGTTATTAGTATAATATTTGATATGCATGCGCACACATATAAATTGGAATTCTACTCCTTTTATCCATCGGGACACTCATGTCTTTTACAATAATTTAGATTATTTCAGTTTAAAATATATTACTTATTGTACGCACGCATGCACAATATTATTACTGTTTGTTTTAACATATGTTATTGAAATAGGTGCAATCAGCATTTTAAAATGATGTTGAAGCATAAACATGTCAGACGTATATTTTCATCTGTAGTCCGGTTTTAATTTCTCAGCTCTGCAGCGGCAGTCCACTTTTGATACTGCCGCTGCAGTAGATTTGAAGGGCACAGCTAATTACGGCACGTGAGCGTACTCGCGTTGCCATTTCAGATGATGGAGAGTTTGGCGTACTCGCGGTCACAAATCAAGGGGCTGGTGAGTTGGTACTGAAGGGATAATACAAGTTGAGTTTGTGCTTAGAGAAAGGCTTACACCTATAACTTGCATTATTTTCATGCTTTCAGGACGATTACTATACTAACGCATAGGACACTTTTATATGGATTACCCCGACGCAGGGAAATATAATTAGGTAAGCGGTCATAATTCTGTTTACCGCACGGAATTTCTGAGACACTTTCTCTATATTTTAAAACTCACAATTTCCTTTGTTAAATATAGGAGTCTTACTAGGAAGTGAAATGTTAACCCATTAGAAGTGAATACTACACATTAGGTACAGGACAATTTTCTTTAACCCCTTCGCTGCCAGGCCTTTTCCCCCTCCTGTGCCAGGCCTTTTTTTGCCTATTTGGGGCAGTTCGCGCTTAGGCCCTCATAACTTTTTGTCCACATAAGCTAACCAAGCCAAATTTGTGTCCTTTTTTTCCAACATCCTAGGGATTCTAGAGGTACCCAGACTTTGTGGGTTCCCCTGAAGGAGGCCAAGAAATTGGCCAAAATACAGTGAAAATTTAGTTTTTTTCAAAAAAATTTGAAAAAGTGGCTGCAGAAGAAGGCTTGTGGTTTTTCCCCTGAAAAAGGAATCAACAAAGGGTGTGCAGTGCTAAACTCAGCAGCTTCCCAGCTTTCAGGAACAGGCGGAGTTGAATCAGAAAACCCATTTTTTCAACACAATTTTGGCATTTTACTGGGACATACCCCATTTTTGCAATGTTTTGTGCTTTCAGCCTCCTTTCAGTCAGTGACAGAAATGGGCATGAAACCAATGCTGGATCCCAGAAACCTAAACATTTCTGAAAAGTAGACGAAATTCTGAATTCAGCAAGGGGTCATTTGTGTAGATCCTACAAGGGTTTCCTACAGAAAATAACAACTGAAAAAGAAAAATATTGAAATTGAGGTGAAAAAAACATCAATTTTTCTCTACGTTTTACTCTGTAACTTTTCCCTGCAATGTCAGATTATCGAAAGCAATATACTGTTACGTCTGCTGGACTCCTCTGGTTGCGGGGATATATAGGGCTTGTAGGTTCATCAAGAACCCGAGGAACCCAGAGCCAATAAATGAGCTCCACCCTGCAGTGCGTTTTCATTCTATACCGGGTATACAGCAATTCATTGGCTGAAATATAAAGACTAAAAAATTGCTATCAAGAAAACCTTTGTATTTTCAAAAAGGGCACAAGATAAGGTGTTGAGGAGCAGTGGTTATTTGCACATCTCTGAATTCCGGGGTGACCATACTAGCATGTGAATTACAGGGCATTTCTCAAATAGATGTCTTTTTTACACACTCTCCTATATTTGGAAGGAAAAAATGTAGAGAAAGACAAGGGGCAATAACACTTGTTTTGCTAATCTATGTTCCCCCAAGTCTCCCGATAAAAATGATACCTCACTTGTGTGGGTAGGCCTAGCGCCCGCGACAGGAAACGCCCCAAAGCGCAACGTGGACACATCCACATTTTTGAAAGAAAACAGGAGGTGTTTTTTGCGAAGTGCCTACATGTAGATTTTGGCCTCTAGCTCAGCCGGCACCTAGGGAAACCAACCAAACCTGTGCATTTCTGAAAACTAGAGACCAAGGGGAATCCAAGGAGGGGTGACTTGAGGGGCTCGGACCAGGTTCTGTTACCAGAATCCTTTGCAAACCTCAAAATTTGGCTAAAAAAACACATGTTCCTCACATTTCTGTGGCAGAAAGTTCTGGAATCTGAGAGGAGCCACACATTTCCTTCCACCCAGAGTTCCCCCAAGTCTCCCGATAAAAATGATACCTCACTTGTGTGGGTAGGCCTAGCGCCCGCGACAGGAAACGCCCCAAAGCGCAACGTGGACACATCCAACTTTTTGAAAGAAAACAGGAGGTGTTTTTTTGCGAAGTGCCTACCTGTAGATTTTGGCCTCTAGCTCAGCCGGCACCTAGGGAAACCTACCAAACCTGTGCATTTCTGAAAACTAGAGACCTAGGGGAATCCAAGATGGGGTGACTTGCGGGGCTCGGACCAGGTTCTGTTACCCAGAATCCTTTGCAAACCTCAAAATTTGGCTAAAAAAACACGTTTCTCACATTTCTGTGGCAGAAAGTTCTGGAATCTGAGAGGAGCCACAAATTTCCTTCCACCCAGCGTTCCCCCAAGTCTCCTGATAAAAATGATACCTCACTTGTGTGGGTAGGCCTAGCGCCCACGACAGGAAACGCCCCAAAGTGCAACGTGGACACATCCAAATTTTTGAAAGAAAACAGGAGGTGTTTTTTGCGAAGTGCCTACCTGTAGATTTTGGCCTCTAGCTCAGCCGGCACCTAGGGAAACCTACCAAACCTATGCATTTCTGAAACCTAGAGACCTAGGGGAATCGAAGGAGGGGTGACTTGCGGGGCTCGGACCAGGTTCTGTTACCCAGAATCCTTTGCAAACCTCAAAATTTGGCTAAAAAAAACACATGTTCCTCACATTTCTGTGGCAGAAAGTTCTGCAATCTGAGAGGAGCCACAAATTTCCTTCCACCCAGCGTTCCCCCAAGTCTCCCGATAAAAATGATACCTCACTTGTGTGGGTAGGCCTAGCGCCCGCGACAGGAAACGCCCCAAAGCGCAACGTGGACACATCCAAATTTTTGAAAGAAAACAGGAGGTGTTTTTTGCGAAGTGCCTACCTGTAGATTTTTGCCTCTAGCTCAGCCGGCACCTAGGGAAACCTACCAAACCTGTGCATTTCTGAAAACTAGAGACCTAGGGGAATCGAAGGAGGGGTGACTTGCGGGGCTCGGACCAGGTTCTGTTACCCAGAATCCTTTGCAAACCTCAAAATGTAGCTAAAAAAACACATGTTCCTCACATTTCTGTGGCAGAAAGTTCTGGAATCTGAGAGGAGCCAGAAATTTCCTTCCACCCAGAGTTCCCCCAAGTCTCCCGATAAAAATGATACCTCACTTGTGTGGGTAGGCCTAGCGCCCGCGACAGGAAACGCCCCAAAGCGCAACGTGGACACATCCAACTTTTTTAAAGAAAACAGGAGGTGTTTTTTGCGAAGTGCCTACCTGTAGATTTTGGCCTCTAGCTCAGCCGGCACCTAGGGAAACCTACCAAACCTGTGCATTTCTGAAAACTAGAGACCTAGGGGAATCCAAGATGGGGTGACTTGCGGGGCTCGGACCAGTTTCTGTTACCCAGAATCCTTTGCAAACCTCAAAATTTGGCTAAAAAAACACATGTTTCTCACATTTCTGTGGCAGAAAGTTCTGGAATCTGAGAGGAGCCACAAATTTCCTTCCACCCAGCGTTCCAACAAGTCTCCCGATAAAAATGATACCTCACTTGTGTGGGTAGGCATAGCGCCCGCGACAGGAAACGCCCCAAAGCGCAACGTGGACACATCCAAATTTTTGAAAGAAAACAGGAGGTGTTTTTTGCGAAGTGCCTACCTGTAGATTTTGGCCTCTAGCTCAGCCGGCACCTAGGGAAACCTACCAAACCTGTGCATTTCTGAAAACTAGAGACCTAGGGGAATCGAAGGAGGGGTGACTTGCGGGGCTCGGACCAGGTTCTGTTACCCAGAATCCTTTGCAAACCTCAAAGTTTGGCTAAAAAAAACACATGTTCCTCACATTTCTGTGGCAGAAAGTTCTGAAATCTGAGAGGAGCCACAAATTTCCTTCCACGCAGCGTTCCCCCAAGTCTCCCGATAAAAATGATACCTCACTTGTGTGGGTAGGCCTAGCGCCCGCGACAGGAAACGCCCCAAAGCGCAACGTGGACACATCCAAATTTTTGAAAGAAAACAGGAGGTGTTTTTTGCGAAGTGCCTACCTGTAGATTTTGGCCTCTAGCTCAGCCGGCACCTAGGGAAACCTACCAAACCTGTGCATTTCTGAAAACTAGAGACCTAGGGGAATCCAAGATGGGGTGACTTGCGGGGCTCGGACCAGTTTCTGTTACCCAGAATCCTTTGCAAACCTCAAAATTTGGCTAAAAAAACACATGTTTCTCACATTTCTGTGGCAGAAAGTTCTGGAATCTGAGAGGAGCCACAAATTTCCTTCCACCCAGCGTTCCCCCAAGTCTCCCAATAAAAATGATACCTCACTTGTGTGGGTAGGCCTAGCGCCCGCGACAGGAAACGCCCCAAAGCGCATCGTGGACACATCCAACTTTTTGAAAGAAAACAGGAGGTGTTTTTTGCGAAGTGCCTACCTGTAGATTTTGGCCTCTAGCTCAGCCGGCACCTAGGGAAACCTACCAAACCTGTGCATTTCTGAAAACTAGAGACCTAGGGGAATCCAAGATGGGGTGACTTGCGGGGGTCGGACCAGTTTCTGTTACCCAGAATCCTTTGCAAACCTCAAAATTTGGCTAAAAAAACACATGTTTCTCACATTTCTGTGGCAGAAAGTTCTGGAATCTGAGAGGAGCCACAAATTTCCTTCCACCCAGCGTTCCCCCAAGTCTCCCGATAAAAATGATACCTCACTTGTGTGGGTAGGCCTAGCGCCCGCGACAGGAAACGCCCCAAAGCGCAACGTGGACACATCCAAATTTTTGAAAGAAAACAGGAGGTGTTTTTTGCGAAGTGCCTACCTGTAGATTTTGGCCTCTAGCTCAGCCGGCACCTAGGGAAACCTACCAAACCTGTGCATTTCTGAAAACTAGAGACCTAGGGGAATCGAAGGAGGGGTGACTTGCGGGGCTCGGACCAGGTTCTGTTACCCAGAATCCTTTGCAAACCTCAAAGTTTGGCTAAAAAAAACACATGTTCCTCACATTTCTGTGGCAGAAAGTTCTGAAATCTGAGAGGAACCACAAATTTCCTTCCACGCAGCGTTCCCCCAAGTCTCCCGATAAAAATGATACCTCACTTGTGTGGGTAGGCCTAGCGCCCGCGACAGGAAACGCCCCAAAGCGCAACGTGGACACATCCAAATTTTTGAAAGAAAACAGGAGGTGTTTTTTGCGAAGTGCCTACCTGTAGATTTTGGCCTCTAGCTCAGCCGGCACCTAGGGAAACCTACCAAACCTGTGCATTTCTGAAAACTAGAGACCTAGGGGAATCCAAGATGGGGTGACTTGCGGGGCTCGGACCAGTTTCTGTTACCCTTAATCCTTTGCAAACCTCAAAATTTGGCTAAAAAAACACATGTTTCTCACATTTCTGTGGCAGAAAGTTCTGGAATCTGAGAGGAGCCACAAATTTCCTTCCACCCAGCGTTCCCCCAAGTCTCCCGCTAAAAATGTTACCTCACTTGTGTGGGTAGGCCATAGCGCCCGCGACAGGAAACGCCCCAAAGCGCAACGTGGACACATCCAAATTTTTGAAAGAAAACAGGAGGTGTTTTTTGCGAAGTGCCTACCTGTAGATTTTGGCCTCTAGCTCAGCCGGCACCTAGGGAAACCTACCAAACCTGTGCATTTCTGAAAACTAGAGACCTAGGGGAATCCAAGGAGGGGTGACTTGCGGGGCTCGGACCAGGTTCTGTTACCCAGAATCCTTTGCAAACCTCAAAGTTTGGCTAAAAAAAACACATGTTCCTCACATTTCTGTGGCAGAAAGTTCTGAAATCTGAGAGGAGCCACAAATTTCCTTCCACGCAGCGTTCCCCCAAGTCCCCCGATAAAAATGATACCTCACTTGTGTGGGTAGGCCTAGCGCCCGCGACAGGAAACGCCCCAAAGCGCAACGTGGACACATCCAAATTTTTGAAAGAAAACAGGAGGTGTTTTTTGCGAAGTGCCTACCTGTAGATTTTGGCCTCTAGCTCAGCCGGCACCTAGGGAAACCTACCAAACCTGTGCATTTCTGAAAACTAGGGACCTAGGGGAATCGGAGGAGGGGTGACTTGCGGGGCTCGGAACAGGTTCTGTTACCCAGAATCCTTTGCAAACCTCAAAATGTTGCTAAAAAAACACATTTTCCTCACATTTCTGTGGCAGAAAGTTCTGGAATCTGAGAGGAGCCACAAATTTCCTTCCACCCAGCGTTCCCCCAAGTCTCCCGATAAAAATGATACCTCACTTGTGTGGGTAGGCCTAGCGCCCGCGACAGGAAACGCCCCAAAGCACAACGTGGACACATCCAAATTTTTGAAAGAAAACAGAGGTGTTTTTTGCGAAGTGCCTACCTGTAGATTTTGGCCTCTAGCTCAGCCGGCACCTAGGGAAACCTACCAAACCTGTGCATTTCTGAAAACTAGAGACCTAGGGGAATCCAAGGAGGCGTGACTTGCGGGGCTCGGACGAGGTTCTGTTACCCAGAATCCTTTGCAAATCTCAAAATTTGGCTAAAAAAACACATGTTCCTCACATTTCTGTGGCAGAAAGTTCTGGAATCTGAGAGGAGCCACAAATTTCCTTCCACCCAGCGTTCCCCCAAGTCTCCCGATAAAAATGATACCTCACTTGTGTGGGTAGGCCTAGCGCCCGCGACAGGAAACGCCCCAAAGCGCAACGTGGACACATCCAAATTTTTGAAAGAAAACAGGAGGTGCTTTTTGCGAAGTGCCTACCTGTAGATTTTGGCCTGTAGCTCAGCCGGCACCTAGGGAAACCTACCAAACCTGTGCATTTCTGAAAACTAGAGACCTAGGGGAATCGGAGGAGGGGTGACTTGCGGGGCTCGGACCAGGTTCTGTTACCCAAAATCCTTTGCAAACCTCAAAATGTTGCTAAAAAAACACATTTTCCTCACATTTCTGTGGCAGAAAGTTCTGGAATCTGAGAGGAGCCACAAATTTCCTTCCACCCAGCGTTCCCCCAAGTCTCCCGATAAAAATGATACCTCACTTGTGTGGGTAGGATTACCGCCCGCGACAGGAAACGCCCCAAAGCACAACGTGGACACATCCAAATTTTTGAAAGAAAACAGAGGTGTTTTTTGCGAAGTGCCTACCTGTAGATTTTGGCCTCTAGCTCAGCCGGCACCTAGGGAAACCTACCAAACCTGTGCATTTCTGAAAACTAGAGACCTAGGGGAATCGAAGGAGGGGTGACTTGCGGGGCTCGGACCAGGTTCTGTTACCCAGAATCCTTTGCAAACCTCAAAGATAGGCTAAAAAAAACACATGTTCCTCACATTTCTGTGGCAGAAAGTTCTGGAATCTGAGAGGAGCCACAAATTTCCTTCCACCCAGCGTTCCCCCAAGTCTCCCAATAAAAATGATACCTCACTTGTGTGGGTAGGCCTAGCGCCCGCGACAGGAAACGCCCCAAAGCGCAACGTGGACACATCCAAATTTTTGAAAGAAAACAGAGGTGTTTTTTGCGAAGTGCCTACCTTTAGATTTTGGCCTCTAGCTCAGCCGGCACCTAGGGAAACCTACCGAACCTGTGCATTTCTGAAAACTAGAGACCGAGGGGAATCCAAGGAGGGGTGACTTGCGGGGCTCGGACCAGGTTCTGTTACCCAGAATCCTTTGCAAACCTCAAAATTTGGCTAAAAAAACACATGTTCCTCACATTTCTGTGGCAGAAAGTTCTGCAATCTGAGAGGAGCCACAAATTTCCTTCCACCCAGCGTTCCCCCAAGTCTCCCGATAAAAATGATACCTCACTTGTGTGGGTAGGCCTAGCGCCCGCGACAGGAAACGCCCCAAAGCGCAACGTGGACACATCCAAATTTTTGAAAGAAAACAGGAGGTGTTTTTTGCGAAGTGCCTACCTGTAGATTTTGGCCTCTAGCTCAGCCGGCACCTAGGGAAACCAACCAAACCTGTGCTTTTCTGAAAACTAGAGACCAAGGGGAATCCAAGGAGGGGTGACTTGAGGGGCTCGGACCAGGTTCTGTTACCAGAATCCTTTGCAAACCTCAAAATTTGGCTAAAAAAACACATGTTCCTCACATTTCTGTGGCAGAAAGTTCTGGAATCTGAGAGGAGCCACAAATTACCTTCCACCCAGCGTTCCCCCAAGTCTCCCGATAAAAATGATACCTCACTTGTGTGGGTAGGCCTAGCGCCCGCGACAGGAAACTCGCCAAAGCGCAACGTGGACACATCCAAATTTTTGAAAGAAAACAGGAGGTGCTTTTTGCGAAGTGCCTACCTGTAGATTTTGGCCTCTAGCTCAGCCGGCACCTAGGGAAACCTACCAAACCTGTGCATTTCTGAAAACTAGAGACCTAGGGGAATCGAAGGAGGGGTGACTTGCGGGGCTCGGACCAGGTTCTGTTACCCAGAATCCTTTGCAAACCTCAAAATGTGGCTAAAAAAACACATTTTCCTCACATTTCTGTGGCAGAAAGTTCTGGAATCTGAGAGGAGCCACAAATTTCCTTCCACCCAGCGTTCCCCCAAGTCTCCCGATAAAAATGATACCTCACTTGTGTGGGTAGGCCTAGCGCCCGCGACAGGAAACGCCCCAAAGCACAACGTGGACACATCCAAATTTTTGAAAGAAAACAGAGGTGTTTTTTGCGAAGTGCCTACCTGTAGATTTTGGCCTCTAGCTCAGCCGGCACCTAGAAAAACCTACTGAACCTGTGCATTTCTGAAAACTAGAGACCTAGGGGAATCCAAGGAGGGGTGACTTGCAGGGCTCGGACCAGGTTCTGTTACCCAGAATCCTTTGCAAACCTCAAAATTATCTAAAAAAACACATGTTCCTCACATTTCTGTGGCAGAAAGTTCTGCAATCTGAGAGGAGCCACAAATTTCCTTCCACCCAGCGTTTCCCCAAGTCTCCCGATAAAAATGATACCTCACTTGTGTGGGTAGGCTTAGCGCCCGCGACAGGAAACACCCCAAAGCGCAACGTGGACACATCCAAATTTTTGAAAGAAAACAGGAGGTGTTTTTTGCGAAGTGCCTCCCTGTAGATTTTGGCCTCTAGCTCAGCCGGCACCTAGGGAAACCTACCAAACCTGTGCATTTCTGAAAACTAGAGACCTAGGGGAATCCAAGATGGGGT
Organism: Pleurodeles waltl; assembly: GCF_031143425.1. Classification (NCBI taxonomy): domain Eukaryota; kingdom Metazoa; phylum Chordata; class Amphibia; order Caudata; family Salamandridae; genus Pleurodeles; species Pleurodeles waltl. The sequence goes on from NC_090444.1 coordinate 1,177,454,337, forward strand.
GACTTGCGGGGCTCGGACCAGGTTCTGTTACCCAGAATCCTTTGCAAACCTCAAAATTTGGCTAAAAAAACACGTTTCTCACATTTCTGTGGCAGAAAGTTCTGGAATCTGAGAGGAGCCACAAATTTCCTTCCACCCAGCGTTCCCCCAAGTCTCCCGATAAAAATGATACCTCACTTGTGTGGTTAGGCCTAGCGCCCGCGACAGGAAACGCCCCAAAGCGCAACGTGGACACATACAAATTTTTGAAAGGAAACAGGAGGTGTTTTTTGCGAAGTGCCTACCTGTAGATTTTGGCCTCTAGCTCAGCCGGCACCTAGGGAAACCTACCAAACCTATGCATTTCTGAAACCTAGAGACCTAGGGGAATCGAAGGAGGGGTGACTTGCGGGGCTCGGACCAGGTTCTGTTACCCAGAATCCTTTGCAAACCTCAAAATTTGGCTAAAAAAACACATGTTCCTCACATTTCTGTGGCAGAAAGTTCTGCAATCTGAGAGGAGCCACAAATTTCCTTCCACCCAGCGTTCCCCCAAGTCTCCCGATAAAAATGATACCTCACTTGTGTGGGTAGGCCTAGCGCCCGCGACAGGAAACGCCCCAAAGCGCAACGTGGACACATCCAAATTTTTGAAAGAAAACAGGAGGTGTTTTTTGCGAAGTGCCTACCTGTAGATTTTTGCCTCTAGCTCAGCCGGCACCTAGGGAAACCTACCCAACCTGTGCATTTCTGAAAACTAGAGACCTAGGGGAATCGAAGGAGGGGTGACTTGCGGGGCTCGGACCAGGTTCTGTTACCCAGAATCCTTTGCAAACCTCAAAATGTGGCTAAAAAAACACATGTTCCTCACATTTCTGTGGCAGAAAGTTCTGGAATCTGAGAGGAGCCAGAAATTTCCTTCCACCCAGAGTTCCCCCAAGTCTCCCGATAAAAATGATACCTCACTTGTGTGGGTAGGCCTAGCGCCCGCGACAGGAAACGCCCCAAAGCGCAACGTGGACACATCCAACTTTTTGAAAGAAAACAGGAGGTGTTTTTTTGCGAAGTGCCTACCTGTAGATTTTGGCCTCTAGCTCAGCCGGCACCTAGGGAAACCTACCAAACCTGTGCATTTCTGAAAACTAGAGACCTAGGGGAATCCAAGATGGGGTGACTTGCGGGGCTCGGACCAGGTTCTGTTACCCAGAATCCTTTGCAAACCTCAAAATTTGGCTAAAAAAACACGTTTCTCACATTTCTGTGGCAGAAAGTTCTGGAATCTGAGAGGAGCCACAAATTTCCTTCCACCCAGCGTTCCCCCAAGTCTCCTGATAAAAATGATACCTCACTTGTGTGGGTAGGCCTAGCGCCCACGACAGGAAACGCCCCAAAGTGCAACGTGGACACATCCAAATTTTTGAAAGAAAACAGGAGGTGTTTTTTGCGAAGTGCCTACCTGTAGATTTTGGCCTCTAGCTCAGCCGGCACCTAGGGAAACCTACCAAACCTATGCATTTCTGAAACCTAGAGACCTAGGGGAATCGAAGGAGGGGTGACTTGCGGGGCTCGGACCAGGTTCTGTTACCCAGAATCCTTCGCAAACCTCAAAATTTGGCTAAAAAAACACATGTTCCTCACATTTCTGTGGCAGAAAGTTCTGCAATCTGAGAGGAGCCACAAATTTCCTTCCACCCAGCGTTCCCCCAAGTCTCCCGATAAAAATGATACCTCACTTGTGTGGGTAGGCCTAGCGCCCGCGACAGGAAACGCCCCAAAGCGCAACGTGGACACATCCAAATTTTTGAAAGAAAACAGGAGGTGTTTTTTGCGAAGTGCCTACCTGTAGATTTTTGCCTCTAGCTCAGCCGGCACCTAGGGAAACCTACCAAACCTGTGCATTTCTGAAAACTAGAGACCTAGGGGAATCGAAGGAGGGGTGACTTGCGGGGCTCGGACCAGGTTCTGTTACCCAGAATCCTTTGCAAACCTCAAAATGTAGCTAAAAAAACACATGTTCCTCACATTTCTGTGGCAGAAAGTTCTGGAATCTGAGAGGAGCCAGAAATTTCCTTCCACCCAGAGTTCCCCCAAGTCTCCCGATAAAAATGATACCTCACTTGTGTGGGTAGGCCTAGCGCCCGCGACAGGAAACGCCCCAAAGCGCAACGTGGACACATCCAACTTTTTTAAAGAAAACAGGAGGTGTTTTTTGCGAAGTGCCTACCTGTAGATTTTGGCCTCTAGCTCAGCCGGCACCTAGGGAAACCTACCAAACCTGTGCATTTCTGAAAACTAGAGACCTAGGGGAATCCAAGATGGGGTGACTTGCGGGGCTCGGACCAGTTTCTGTTACCCAGAATCCTTTGCAAACCTCAAAATTTGGCTAAAAAAACACATGTTTCTCACATTTCTGTGGCAGAAAGTTCTGGAATCTGAGAGGAGCCACAAATTTCCTTCCACCCAGCGTTCCCCCAAGTCTCCCGATAAAAATGATACCTCACTTGTGTGGGTAGGCCTAGCGCCCGCGACAGGAAACGCCCCAAAGCGCAACGTGGACACATCCAAATTTTTGAAAGAAAACAGGAGGTGTTTTTTGCGAAGTGCCTACCTGTAGATTTTGGCCTCTAGCTCAGCCGGCACCTAGGGAAACCTACCAAACCTGTGCATTTCTGAAAACTAGAGACCTAGGGGAATCGAAGGAGGGGTGACTTGCGGGGCTCAGACCAGGTTCTGTTACCCAGAATCCTTTGCAAACCTCAAAGTTTGGCTAAAAAAAACACATGTTCCTCACATTTCTGTGGCAGAAAGTTCTGAAATCTGAGAGGAGCCACAAATTTCCTTCCACGCAGCGTTCCCCCAAGTCTCCCGATAAAAATGATACCTCACTTGTGTGGGTAGGCCTAGCGCCCGCGACAGGAAACGCCCCAAAGCGCAACGTGGACACATCCAAATTTTTGAAAGAAAACAGGAGGTGTTTTTTGCGAAGTGCCTACCTGTAGATTTTGGCCTCTAGCTCAGCCGGCACCTAGGGAAACCTACCAAACCTGTGCATTTCTGAAAACTAGAGACCTAGGGGAATCCAAGATGGGGTGACTTGCGGGGCTCGGACCAGTTTCTGTTACCCAGAATCCTTTGCAAACCTCAAAATTTGGCTAAAAAAACACATGTTTCTCACATTTCTGTGGCAGAAAGTTCTGGAATCTGAGAGGAGCCACAAATTTCCTTCCACCCAGCGTTCCCCCAAGTCTCCCAATAAAAATGATACCTCACTTGTGTGGGTAGGCCTAGCGCCCGCGACAGGAAACGCCCCAAAGCGCATCGTGGACACATCCAACTTTTTGAAAGAAAACAGGAGGTGTTTTTTGCGAAGTGCCTACCTGTAGATTTTGGCCTCTAGCTCAGCCGGCACCTAGGGAAACCTACCAAACCTGTGCATTTCTGAAAACTAGAGACCTAGGGGAATCCAAGATGGGGTGACTTGCGGGGGTCGGACCAGTTTCTGTTACCCAGAATCCTTTGCAAACCTCAAAATTTGGCTAAAAAAACACATGTTTCTCACATTTCTGTGGCAGAAAGTTCTGGAATCTGAGAGGAGCCACAAATTTCCTTCCACCCAGCGTTCCCCCAAGTCTCCCGATAAAAATGATACCTCACTTGTGTGGGTAGGCCTAGCGCCCGCGACAGGAAACGCCCCAAAGCGCAACGTGGACACATCCAAATTTTTGAAAGAAAACAGGAGGTGTTTTTTGCGAAGTGCCTACCTGTAGATTTTGGCCTCTAGCTCAGCCGGCACCTGGGGAAACCTACCAAACCTGTGCATTTCTGAAAACTAGAGACCTAGGGGAATCGAAGGAGGAGTGACTTGCGGGGCTCGGACCAGGTTCTGTTACCCAGAATCCTTTGCAAACCTCAAAGTTTGGCTAAAAAAAACACATGTTCCTCACATTTCTGTGGCAGAAAGTTCTGAAATCTGAGAGGAACCACAAATTTCCTTCCACGCAGCGTTCCCCCAAGTCTCCCGATAAAAATGATACCTCACTTGTGTGGGTAGGCCTAGCGCCCGCGACAGGAAACGCCCCAAAGCGCAACGTGGACACATCCAAATTTTTGAAAGAAAACAGGAGGTGTTTTTTGCGAAGTGCCTACCTGTAGATTTTGGCCTCTAGCTCAGCCGGCACCTAGGGAAACCTACCAAACCTGTGCATTTCTGAAAACTAGAGACCTAGGGGAATCCAAGATGGGGTGACTTGCGGGGCTCGGACCAGTTTCTGTTACCCTTAATCCTTTGCAAACCTCAAAATTTGGCTAAAAAAACACATGTTTCTCACATTTCTGTGGCAGAAAGTTCTGGAATCTGAGAGGAGCCACAAATTTCCTTCCACCCAGCGTTCCCCCAAGTCTCCCGCTAAAAATGTTACCTCACTTGTGTGGGTAGGCCATAGCGCCCGCGACAGGAAACGCCCCAAAGCGCAACGTGGACACATCCAAATTTTTGAAAGAAAACAGGAGGTGTTTTTTGCGAAGTGCCTACCTGTAGATTTTGGCCTCTAGCTCAGCCGGCACCTAGGGAAACCTACCAAACCTGTGCATTTCTGAAAACTAGAGACCTAGGGGAATCCAAGGAGGGGTGACTTGCGGGGCTCGGACCAGGTTCTGTTACCCAGAATCCTTTGCAAACCTCAAAGTTTGGCTAAAAAAAACACATGTTCCTCACATTTCTGTGGCAGAAAGTTCTGAAATCTGAGAGGAGCCACAAATTTCCTTCCACGCAGCGTTCCCCCAAGTCCCCCGATAAAAATGATACCTCACTTGTGTGGGTAGGCCTAGCGCCCGCGACAGGAAACGCCCCAAAGCGCAACGTGGACACATCCAAATTTTTGAAAGAAAACAGGAGGTGTTTTTTGCGAAGTGCCTACCTGTAGATTTTGGCCTCTAGCTCAGCCGGCACCTAGGGAAACCTACCAAACCTGTGCATTTCTGAAAACTAGGGACCTAGGGGAATCGGAGGAGGGGTGACTTGCGGGGCTCGGAACAGGTTCTGTTACCCAGAATCCTTTGCAAACCTCAAAATGTTGCTAAAAAAACACATTTTCCTCACATTTCTGTGGCAGAAAGTTCTGGAATCTGAGAGGAGCCACAAATTTCCTTCCACCCAGCGTTCCCCCAAGTCTCCCGATAAAAATGATACCTCACTTGTGTGGGTAGGCCTAGCGCCCGCGACAGGAAACGCCCCAAAGCACAACGTGGACACATCCAAATTTTTGAAAGAAAACAGAGGTGTTTTTTGCGAAGTGCCTACCTGTAGATTTTGGCCTCTAGCTCAGCCGGCACCTAGGGAAACCTACCAAACCTGTGCATTTCTGAAAACTAGAGACCTAGGGGAATCCAAGGAGGGGTGACTTGCGGGGCTCGGACGAGGTTCTGTTACCCAGAATCCTTTGCAAATCTCAAAATTTGGCTAAAAAAACACATGTTCCTCACATTTCTGTGGCAGAAAGTTCTGGAATCTGAGAGGAGCCACAAATTTCCTTCCACCCAGCGTTCCCCCAAGTCTCCCGATAAAAATGATACCTCACTTGTGTGGGTAGGCCTAGCGCCCGCGACAGGAAACGCCCCAAAGCGCAACGTGGACACATCCAAATTTTTGAAAGAAAACAGGAGGTGCTTTTTGCGAAGTGCCTACCTGTAGATTTTGGCCTGTAGCTCAGCCGGCACCTAGGGAAACCTACCAAACCTGTGCATTTCTGAAAACTAGAGACCTAGGGGAATCGGAGGAGGGGTGACTTGCGGGGCTCGGACCAGGTTCTGTTACCCAAAATCCTTTGCAAACCTCAAAATGTTGCTAAAAAAACACATTTTCCTCACATTTCTGTGGCAGAAAGTTCTGGAATCTGAGAGGAGCCACAAATTTCCTTCCACCCAGCGTTCCCCCAAGTCTCCCGATAAAAATGATACCTCACTTGTGTGGGTAGGATTACCGCCCGCGACAGGAAACGCCCCAAAGCACAACGTGGACACATCCAAATTTTTGAAAGAAAACAGAGGTGTTTTTTGCGAAGTGCCTACCTGTAGATTTTGGCCTCTAGCTCAGCCGGCACCTAGGGAAACCTACCAAACCTGTGCATTTCTGAAAACTAGAGACCTAGGGGAATCGAAGGAGGGGTGACTTGCGGGGCTCGGACCAGGTTCTGTTACCCAGAATCCTTTGCAAACCTCAAAGATAGGCTAAAAAAAACACATGTTCCTCACATTTCTGTGGCAGAAAGTTCTGGAATCTGAGAGGAGCCACAAATTTCCTTCCACCCAGCGTTCCCCCAAGTCTCCCAATAAAAATGATACCTCACTTGTGTGGGTAGGCCTAGCGCCCGCGACAGGAAACGCCCCAAAGCGCAACGTGGACACATCCAAATTTTTGAAAGAAAACAGAGGTGTTTTTTGCGAAGTGCCTACCTTTAGATTTTGGCCTCTAGCTCAGCCGGCACCTAGGGAAACCTACCGAACCTGTGCATTTCTGAAAACTAGAGACCGAGGGGAATCCAAGGAGGGGTGACTTGCGGGGCTCGGACCAGGTTCTGTTACCCAGAATCCTTTGCAAACCTCAAAATTTGGCTAAAAAAACACATGTTCCTCACATTTCTGTGGCAGAAAGTTCTGCAATCTGAGAGGAGCCACAAATTTCCTTCCACCCAGCGTTCCCCCAAGTCTCCCGATAAAAATGATACCTCACTTGTGTGGGTAGGCCTAGCGCCCGCGACAGGAAACGCCCCAAAGCGCAACGTGGACACATCCAAATTTTTGAAAGAAAACAGGAGGTGTTTTTTGCGAAGTGCCTACCTGTAGATTTTGGCCTCTAGCTCAGCCGGCACCTAGGGAAACCAACCAAACCTGTGCTTTTCTGAAAACTAGAGACCAAGGGGAATCCAAGGAGGGGTGACTTGAGGGGCTCGGACCAGGTTCTGTTACCAGAATCCTTTGCAAACCTCAAAATTTGGCTAAAAAAACACATGTTCCTCACATTTCTGTGGCAGAAAGTTCTGGAATCTGAGAGGAGCCACAAATTACCTTCCACCCAGCGTTCCCCCAAGTCTCCCGATAAAAATGATACCTCACTTGTGTGGGTAGGCCTAGCGCCCGCGACAGGAAACTCGCCAAAGCGCAACGTGGACACATCCAAATTTTTGAAAGAAAACAGGAGGTGCTTTTTGCGAAGTGCCTACCTGTAGATTTTGGCCTCTAGCTCAGCCGGCACCTAGGGAAACCTACCAAACCTGTGCATTTCTGAAAACTAGAGACCTAGGGGAATCGAAGGAGGGGTGACTTGCGGGGCTCGGACCAGGTTCTGTTACCCAGAATCCTTTGCAAACCTCAAAATGTGGCTAAAAAAACACATTTTCCTCACATTTCTGTGGCAGAAAGTTCTGGAATCTGAGAGGAGCCACAAATTTCCTTCCACCCAGCGTTCCCCCAAGTCTCCCGATAAAAATGATACCTCACTTGTGTGGGTAGGCCTAGCGCCCGCGACAGGAAACGCCCCAAAGCACAACGTGGACACATCCAAATTTTTGAAAGAAAACAGAGGTGTTTTTTGCGAAGTGCCTACCTGTAGATTTTGGCCTCTAGCTCAGCCGGCACCTAGAAAAACCTACTGAACCTGTGCATTTCTGAAAACTAGAGACCTAGGGGAATCCAAGGAGGGGTGACTTGCAGGGCTCGGACCAGGTTCTGTTACCCAGAATCCTTTGCAAACCTCAAAATTTGGCTAAAAAAACACATGTTCCTCACATTTCTGTGGCAGAAAGTTCTGCAATCTGAGAGGAGCCACAAATTTCCTTCCACCCAGCGTTTCCCCAAGTCTCCCGATAAAAATGATACCTCACTTGTGTGGGTAGGCTTAGCGCCCGCGACAGGAAACACCCCAAAGCGCAACGTGGACACATCCAAATTTTTGAAAGAAAACAGGAGGTGTTTTTTGCGAAGTGCCTCCCTGTAGATTTTGGCCTCTAGCTCAGCCGGCACCTAGGGAAACCTACCAAACCTGTGCATTTCTGAAAACTAGAGACCTAGGGGAATCCAAGATGGGGTGACTTGCGGGGCTCGGACCAGGTTCTGTTACCCAGAATCCTTTGCAAACCTCAAAATTTGGCTAAAAAAACACGTTTCTCACATTTCTGTGGCAGAAAGTTCTGGAATCTGAGAGGAGCCACAAATTTCCTTCCACCCAGCGTTCCCCCAAGTCTCCCGATAAAAATGATACCTCACTTGTGTGGTTAGGCCTAGCGCCCGCGACAGGAAACGCCCCAAAGCGCAACGTGGACACATACAAATTTTTGAAAGGAAACAGGAGGTGTTTTTTGCGAAGTGCCTACCTGTAGATTTTGGCCTCTAGCTCAGCCGGCACCTAGGGAAACCTACCAAACCTATGCATTTCTGAAACCTAGAGACCTAGGGGAATCGAAGGAGGGGTGACTTGCGGGGCTCGGACCAGGTTCTGTTACCCAGAATCCTTTGCAAACCTCAAAATTTGGCTAAAAAAACACATGTTCCTCACATTTCTGTGGCAGAAAGTTCTGCAATCTGAGAGGAGCCACAAATTTCCTTCCACCCAGCGTTCCCCCAAGTCTCCCGATAAAAATGATACCTCACTTGTGTGGGTAGGCCTAGCGCCCGCGACAGGAAATGCCCCAAAGCGCAACGTGGACACATCCAAATTTTTGAAAGAAAACAGGAGGTGTTTTTTGCGAAGTGCCTACCTGTAGATTTTTGCCTCTAGCTCAGCCGGCACCTAGGGAAACCTACCCAACCTGTGCATTTCTGAAAACTAGAGACCTAGGGGAATCGAAGGAGGGGTGACTTGCGGGGCTCGGACCAGGTTCTGTTACCCAGAATCCTTTGCAAACCTCAAAATGTGGCTAAAAAAACACATGTTCCTCACATTTCTGTGGCAGAAAGTTCTGGAATCTGAGAGGAGCCAGAAATTTCCTTCCACCCAGAGTTCCCCCAAGTCTCCCGATAAAAATGATACCTCACTTGTGTGGGTAGGCCTAGCGCCCGCGACAGGAAACGCCCCAAAGCGCAACGTGGACACATCCAACTTTTTGAAAGAAAACAGAGGTGTTTTTTGCGAAGTGCCTACCTGTAGATTTTGGCCTCTAGCTCAGCCGGCACCTAGGGAAACCTACCAAACCTGTGCATTTCTGAAAACTAGAGACCTAGGGGAATCCAAGATGGGGTGACTTGCGGGGCTCGGACCAGTTTCTGTTACCCAGAATCCTTTGCAAACCTCAAAATTTGGCTAAAAAAACACATGTTTCTCACATTTCTGTGGCAGAAAGTTCTGGAATCTGAGAGGAGCCACAAATTTCCTTCCACCCAGCGTTCCCCCAAGTCTCCCGATAAAAATGATACCTCACTTGTGTGGGTAGGCCTAGCGCCCGCGACAGGAAACGCCCCAAAGCGCAACGTGGACACATCCAAATTTTTGAAAGAAAACAGGAGGTGTTTTTTGCGAAGTGCCTACCTGTAGATTTTGGCCTCTAGCTCAGCCGGCACCTAGGGAAACCTACCAAACCTGTGCATTTCTGAAAACTAGAGACCTAGGGGAATCGAAGGAGGGGTGACTTGCGGGGCTCGGACCAGGTTCTGTTACCCAGAATCCTTTGCAAACCTCAAAGTTTGGCTAAAAAAAACACATGTTCCTCACATTTCTGTGGCAGAAAGTTCTGAAATCTGAGAGGAGCCACAAATTTCCTTCCACGCAGCGTTCCCCCAAGTCTCCCGATAAAAATGATACCTCACTTGTGTGGGAAGGCCTAGCGCCAGCGACAGGAAACGCCCCAAAGCGCAACGTGGACACATCCAAATTTTTGAAAGAAAACAGGAGGTGTTTTTTGCGAAGTGCCTACCTGTAGATTTTTGCCTCTAGCTCAGCCGGCACCTAGGGAAACCTACCAAACCTGTGCATTTCTGAAAACTAGAGACCTAGGGGAATCGGAGGAGGGGTGACTTGCGGGGCTCGGAACAGGTTCTGTTACCCAGAATCCTTTGCAAACCTCAAAATGTTGCTAAAAAAACACATTTTCCTCACATTTCTGTGGCAGAAAGTTCTGGAATCTGAGAGGAGCCACAAATTTCCTTCCACCCAGCGTTCCCCCAAGTCTCCCGATAAAAATGATACCTCACTTGTGTGGGTAGGCCTAGCGCCCGCGACAGGAAACGCCCCAAAGCACAACGTGGACACATCCAAATTTTTGAAAGAAAACAGGAGGTGTTTTTTGCGAAGTGCCTACCTGTAGATTTTGGCCTCTAGCTCAGCCGGCACCTAGGGAAACCTACCAAACCTGTGCATTTCTGAAAACTAGAGACCTAGGGGAATCGAAGGAGGGGTGACTTGCGGGGCTCGGACCAGGTTCTGTTACCCAGAATCCTTTGCAAACCTCAAAATTTGGCTAAAAAAACACATGTTCCTCACATTTCTGTGGCAGAAAGTTCTGCAATCTGAGAGGAGCCACAAATTTCCTTCCACCCAGCGTTCCCCCAAGTCTCCCGATAAAAATGATACCTCACTTGTGTGGTTAGGCCTAGCGCCCGCGACAGGAAACGCCCCAAAGCGCAACGTGGACACATCCAAATTTTTGAAAGAAAACAGGAGGTGTTTTTTGCGAAGTGCCTACCTGTAGATTTTGGCCTCTAGCTCAGCCGGCACCTAGGGAAACCTACCAAACCTGTGCATTTCTGAAAACTAGAGACCAAGGGGAATCCAAGGAGGGGTGACTTGAGGGGCTCGGACCAGGTTCTGTTACCAGAATCCTTTGCAAACCTCAAAATTTGGCTAAAAAAACACATGTTCCTCAGATTTCTGTGGCAGAAAGTTCTGGAATCTGAGAGGAGCCACAAATTTCCTTCCACTCAGAGTTCCCCCAAGTCTCCCGATAAAAATGATACCTCACTTGTGAAGGTAGGCCTAGCGCCCGCGACAGGAAACGCCCCAAAGCGCAACGTGGACACATCCACATTTTTGAAAGAAAACAGGAGGTGTTTTTTGCGAAGTGCCTACCTGTAGATTTTGGCCTCTAGCTCAGCCGGCACCTAGGGAAACCTACCATACCTGTGCATTTCTGAAAACTAGAGACCTAGGGGAATCCAAGGAGGGGTGACTTGCGGGCTCGGACGAGGTTCTGTTACCCAGAATCCTTTGCAAACCTCAAAATTTGGCTAAAAAAACACATGTTCCTCACATTTCTGTGGCAGAAAGTTCTGGAATCTGAGAGGAGCCACAAATTACCTTCCACCCAGCGTTCCCCCAAGTCTCCCGATAAAAATGATACCTCACTTGTGTGGGTAGGCCTAGCGCCCGCGACAGGAAACTCGCCAAAGCGCAACGTGGACACATCCAAATTTTTGAAAGAAAACAGGAGGTGCTTTTTGCGAAGTGCCTACCTGTAGATTTTGGCCTCTAGCTCAGCCGGCACCTAGGGAAACCTACCAAACCTGTGCATTTCTGAAAACTAAAGACCTAGGGGAATCGAAGGAGGGGTGACTTGCGGGGCTCGGACCAGGTTCTGTTACCCAGAATCCTTTGCAAACCTCAAAATGTGGCTAAAAAAACACATTTTCCTCACATTTCTGTGGCAGAAAGTTCTGGAATCTGAGAGGAGCCACAAATTTCCTTTCACCCAGCGTTCCCCCAAGTCTCCCGATAAAAATGATACCTCACTTGTGTGGGTAGGCCTAGCGCCCGCGACAGGAAACGCCCCAAAGCACAACGTGGACACATCCAAATTTTTTAAAGAAAACAGAGGTGTTTTTTGCGAAGTGCCTACCTGTAGATTTTGGCCTCTAGCTCAGCCGGCACCTAGAAAAACCTACTGAACCTGTGCATTTCTGAAAACTAGAGACGTAGGGGAATCCAAGGAGGGGTGACTTGCAGGGCTCGGACCAGGTTCTGTTACCCAGAATCCTTTGCAAACCTCAAAATTTGGATAAAAAAACACATGTTCCTCACATTTCTGTGGCAGAAAGTTCTGCAATCTGAAAGGAGCCACAAATTTCCTTCCACCCAGCGTTCCCCCACGTCTCCCGATAAAAATGATACCTCACTTGTGTGGTTAGGCCTAGCGCCCGCGACAGGAAACGCCCCAAAGCGCAACGTGGACACATCCAAATTTTTGAAAGAAAACAGGAGGTGTTTTTTGCGAAGTGCCTACCTGTAGATTTTGGCCTCTAGCTCAGCCGGCACCTAGGGAAACCTACCAAACCTGTGCATTTCTGAAAACTAGAGACCAAGGGGAATCCAAGGAGGGGTGACTTGAGGGGCTCGGACCAGGTTCTGTTACCAGAATCCTTTGCAAACCTCAAAATTTGGCTAAAAAAACACATGTTCCTCAGATTTCTGTGGCAGAAAGTTCTGGAATCTGAGAGGAGCCACAAATTTCCTTCCACTCAGAGTTCCCCCAAGTCTCCCGATAAAAATGATACCTCACTTGTGAAGGTAGGCCTAGCGCCCGCGACAGGAAACGCCCCAAAGCGCAACGTGGACACATCCACATTTTTGAAAGAAAACAGGAGGTGTTTTTTGCGAAGTGCCTACCTGTAGATTTTGGCCTCTAGCTCAGCCGGCACCTAGGGAAACCTACCATACCTGTGCATTTCTGAAAACTAGAGACCTAGGGGAATCCAAGGAGGGGTGACTTGCGGGCTCGGACGAGGTTCTGTTACCCAGAATCCTTTGCAAACCTCAAAATTTGGCTAAAAAAACACATGTTCCTCACATTTCTGTGGCAGAAAGTTCTGGAATCTGAGAGGAGCCACAAATTACCTTCCACCCAGCGTTCCCCCAAGTCTCCCGATAAAAATGATACCTCACTTGTGTGGGTAGGCCTAGCGCCCGCGACAGGAAACTCGCCAAAGCGCAACGTGGACACATCCAAATTTTTGAAAGAAAACAGGAGGTGCTTTTTGCGAAGTGCCTACCTGTAGATTTTGGCCTCTAGCTCAGCCGGCACCTAGGGAAACCTACCAAACCTGTGCATTTCTGAAAACTAAAGACCTAGGGGAATCGAAGGAGGGGTGACTTGCGGGGCTCGGACCAGGTTCTGTTACCCAGAATCCTTTGCAAACCTCAAAATGTGGCTAAAAAAACACATTTTCCTCACATTTCTGTGGCAGAAAGTTCTGGAATCTGAGAGGAGCCACAAATTTCCTTCCACCCAGCGTTCCCCCAAGTCTCCCGATAAAAATGATACCTCACTTGTGTGGGTAGGCCTAGCGCCCGCGACAGGAAACGCCCCAAAGCACAACGTGGACACATCCAAATTTTTTAAAGAAAACAGAGGTGTTTTTTGCGAAGTGCCTACCTGTAGATTTTGGCCTCTAGCTCAGCCGGCACCTAGAAAAACCTACTGAACCTGTGCATTTCTGAAAACTAGAGACGTAGGGGAATCCAAGGAGGGGTGACTTGCAGGGCTCGGACCAGGTTCTGTTACCCAGAATCCTTTGCAAACCTCAAAATTTGGATAAAAAAACACATGTTCCTCACATTTCTGTGGCAGAAAGTTCTGCAATCTGAAAGGAGCCACAAATTTCCTTCCACCCAGCGTTCCCCCACGTCTCCCGATAAAAATGATACCTCACTTGTGTGGGTAGGCCTAGCGCCCGCGACAGGAAACGCCCCAAAGCGCAACGTGGACACATCCAAATTTTTGAAAGAAAACAGAGGTGTTTTTTGCGAAGTGCCTACCTGTAGATTTTGGCCTCTAGCTCAGCCGGCACCTAGGGAAATCTACTGAACCTGTGCATTTCTGAAAACTAGAGACCTAGGGGAATCCAAGGAGGGGTGACTTGCAGGGCTCGGACCAGGTTCTGTTACCCAGAATCCTGTGCAAACCTCAAAATTTGGCTAAAAAAACACATGTTCCTCACATTTCTGTGGCAGAAAGTTCTGCAATCTGAGAGGAGCCACAAATTTCCTTCCACCCAGCGTTCCCCCAAGTCTCCCGATAAAAATTATACCTCACTTGTGTGGGTAGGCTTAGCGCCCGCGACAGGAAACGCCCCAAAGCGCAACATGGACACATCCAACTTTTTGAAAGAAAACAGAGGTGTTTTTTGCGAAGTGCCTACCTGTAGATTTTGGCCTCTAGCTCAGCCGGCACCTAGGGAAACCTACCGAACCTGTGCATTTCTGAAAACTAGAGACCGAGGGGAATCCAAGGAGGGGTGACTTGCGGGGCTCGGACCAGGTTCTGTTACCCAGAATCCTTTGCAAACCTCAAAATTTGGCTAAAAAAACACATGTTCCTCACATTTCTGTGGCAGAAAGTTCTGGAATCTGAGAGGAGCCACAAATTTCCTTCCACTCAGAGTTCCCCCAAGTCTCCCGATAAAAATGATACCTCACTTGTGTAGGTAGGCCTAGCGCCCGCGACAGGAAACGCCCCAAAGCGCAACGTGGACACATCCAAATTTTTGAAAGAAAACAGGAGGTGTTTTTTGCGAAGTGCCTACCTGTAGATTTTGGCCTCTAGCTCAGCCGGCACCTAGGGAAACCTACCATACCTGTGCATTTCTGAAAACTAGAGACCTAGGGGAATCCAAGGAGGGGTGACTTGCGGGGCTCGGACCAGGTTCTGTTACCCAGAATCCTTTGCAAACCTCAAAATGTGGCTAAAAAAACACATTTTCCTCACATTTCTGTGGCAGAAAGTTCTGGAATCTGAGAGGAGCCACAAATTTCCTTCCACCCAGCGTTCCCCCAAGTCTCCCGATAAAAATGATACCTCACTTGTGTGGGTAGGCCTAGCGCCCGCGACAGGAAACGCCCCAAAGCACAACGTGGACACATCCAAATTTTTTAAAGAAAACAGAGGTGTTTTTTGCGAAGTGCCTACCTGTAGATTTTGGCCTCTAGCTCAGCCGGCACCTAGAAAAACCTACTGAACCTGTGCATTTCTGAAAACTAGAGACGTAGGGGAATCCAAGGAGGGGTGACTTGCAGGGCTCGGACCAGGTTCTGTTACCCAGAATCCTTTGCAAACCTCAAAATTTGGATAAAAAAACACATGTTCCTCACATTTCTGTGGCAGAAAGTTCTGCAATCTGAAAGGAGCCACAAATTTCCTTCCACCCAGCGTTCCCCCACGTCTCCCGATAAAAATGATACCTCACTTGTGTGGGTAGGCCTAGCGCCCGCGACAGGAAACGCCCCAAAGCGCAACGTGGACACATCCAAATTTTTGAAAGAAAACAGAGGTGTTTTTTGCGAAGTGCCTACCTGTAGATTTTGGCCTCTAGCTCAGCCGGCACCTAGGGAAATCTACTGAACCTGTGCATTTCTGAAAACTAGAGACCTAGGGGAATCCAAGGAGGGGTGACTTGCAGGGCTCGGACCAGGTTCTGTTACCCAGAATCCTGTGCAAACCTCAAAATTTGGCTAAAAAAACACATGTTCCTCACATTTCTGTGGCAGAAAGTTCTGCAATCTGAGAGGAGCCACAAATTTCCTTCCACCCAGCGTTCCCCCAAGTCTCCCGATAAAAATTATACCTCACTTGTGTGGGTAGGCTTAGCGCCCGCGACAGGAAACGCCCCAAAGCGCAACATGGACACATCCAACTTTTTGAAAGAAAACAGAGGTGTTTTTTGCGAAGTGCCTACCTGTAGATTTTGGCCTCTAGCTCAGCCGGCACCTAGGGAAACCTACCGAACCTGTGCATTTCTGAAAACTAGAGACCGAGGGGAATCCAAGGAGGGGTGACTTGCGGGGCTCGGACCAGGTTCTGTTACCCAGAATCCTTTGCAAACCTCAAAATTTGGCTAAAAAAACACATGTTCCTCACATTTCTGTGGCAGAAAGTTCTGGAATCTGAGAGGAGCCACAAATTTCCTTCCACTCAGAGTTCCCCCAAGTCTCCCGATAAAAATGATACCTCACTTGTGTAGGTAGGCCTAGCGCCCGCGACAGGAAACGCCCCAAAGCGCAACGTGGACACATCCAAATTTTTGAAAGAAAACAGGAGGTGTTTTTTGCGAAGTGCCTACCTGTAGATTTTGGCCTCTAGCTCAGCCGGCACCTAGGGAAACCTACCATACCTGTGCATTTCTGAAAACTAGAGACCTAGGGGAATCCAAGGAGGGGTGACTTGCGGGGCTCGGACCAGGTTCTGTTACCCAGAATCCTTTGCAAACCTCAAAATTTGGCTAAAAAAACACATGTTCCTCACATTTCTGTGGCAGAAAGTTCTGGAATCTGAGAGGAGCCACAAATTACCTTCCACCCAGCGTTCCCCCAAGTCTCCCGATAAAAATGATACCTCACTTGTGTGGGTAGGCCTAGCGCCCGCGACAGGAAACTCGCCAAAGCGCAACGTGGACACATCCAAATTTTTGAAAGAAAACAGGAGGTGCTTTTTGCGAAGTGCCTACCTGTAGATTTTGGCCTCTAGCTCAGCCGGCACCTAGGGAAACCTACCAAACCTGTGCATTTCTGAAAACTAGAGACCTAGGGGAATCGAAGGAGGGGTGACTTGCGGGGCTCGGACCAGGTTCTGTTACCCAGAATCCTTTGCAAACCTCAAAATGTGGCTAAAAAAACACATTTTCCTCATATTTCTGTGGCAGAAAGTTCTGGAATCTGAGAGGAGCCACAAATTTCCTTCCACCCAGCGTTCCCCCAAGTCTCCCGATAAAAATGATACCTCACTTGTGTGGGTAGGCTTAGCGCCCGCGACAGGAAACGCCCCAAAGCGCAACGTGGACACATCCAAATTTTTGAAAGAAAACAGGAGGTGTTTTTTGCGAAGTGCCTCCCTGTAGATTTTGGCCTCTAGCTCAGCCGGCACCTAGGGAAACCTACCAAACCTGTGCATTTCTGAAAACTAGAGACCTAGGGGAATCCAAGGAGGGGTGACTTGCTGGGCTCGGACCAGGTTCTGTTACCCAGAATCCTTTGCAAACCTCAAAATTTGGCTAAAAAAACACATGTTCCTCACATTTCTGTGGCAGAAAGTTCTGGAATCTGAGAGGAGCCACAAATTACCTTCCACCCAGCGTTCCCCCAAGTCTCCCGATAAAAATGATACCTCACTTGTGTGGGTAGGCCTAGCGCCCGCGACAGGAAACTCGCCAAAGCGCAACGTGGACACATCCAAATTTTTGAAAGAAAACAGGAGGTGCTTTTTGCGAAGTGCCTACCTGTAGATTTTGGCCTCTAGCTCAGCCGGCACCTAGGGAAACCTACCAAACCTGTGCATTTCTGAAAACTAGAGACCTAGGGGAATCGAAGGAGGGGTGACTTGCGGGGCTCGGACCAGGTTCTGTTACCCAGAATCCTTTGCAAACCTCAAAATGTGGCTAAAAAAACACATTTTCCTCACATTTCTGTGGCAGAAAGTTCTGGAATCTGAGAGGAGCCACAAATTTCCTTCCACCCAGCGTTCCCCCAAGTCTCCCGATAAAAATGATACCTCACTTGTGTGGGTAGGCCTAGCGCCCGCGACAGGAAACGCCCCAAAGCACAACGTGGACACATCCAAATTTTTGAAAGAAAACAGAGGTGTTTTTTGCGAAGTGCCTACCTGTAGATTTTGGCCTCTAGCTCAGCCGGCACCTAGAAAAACCTACTGAACCTGTGCATTTCTGAAAACTAGAGACCTAGGGGAATCCAAGGAGGGGTGACTTGCAGGGCTCGGACCAGGTTCTGTTACCCAGAATCCTTTGCAAACCTCAAAATTTGGCTAAAAAAACACATGTTCCTCACATTTCTGTGGCAGAAAGTTCTGCAATCTGAGAGGAGCCACAAATTTCCTTCCACCCAGCGTTTCCCCAAGTCTCCCGATAAAAATGATACCTCACTTGTGTGGGTAGGCTTAGCGCCCGCGACAGGAAACACCCCAAAGCGCAACGTGGACACATCCAAATTTTTGAAAGAAAACAGGAGGTGTTTTTTGCGAAGTGCCTCCCTGTAGATTTTGGCCTCTAGCTCAGCCGGCACCTAGGGAAACCTACCAAACCTGTGCATTTCTGAAAACTAGAGACCTAGGGGAATCCAAGATGGGGTGACTTGCGGGGCTCGGACCAGGTTCTGTTACCCAGAATCCTTTGCAAACCTCAAAATTTGGCTAAAAAAACACGTTTCTCACATTTCTGTGGCAGAAAGTTCTGGAATCTGAGAGGAGCCACAAATTTCCTTCCACCCAGCGTTCCCCCAAGTCTCCCGATAAAAATGATACCTCACTTGTGTGGTTAGGCCTAGCGCCCGCGACAGGAAACGCCCCAAAGCGCAACGTGGACACATACAAATTTTTGAAAGGAAACAGGAGGTGTTTTTTGCGAAGTGCCTACCTGTAGATTTTGGCCTCTAGCTCAGCCGGCACCTAGGGAAACCTACCAAACCTATGCATTTCTGAAACCTAGAGACCTAGGGGAATCGAAGGAGGGGTGACTTGCGGGGCTCGGACCAGGTTCTGTTACCCAGAATCCTTTGCAAACCTCAAAATTTGGCTAAAAAAACACATGTTCCTCACATTTCTGTGGCAGAAAGTTCTGCAATCTGAGAGGAGCCACAAATTTCCTTCCACCCAGCGTTCCCCCAAGTCTCCCGATAAAAATGATACCTCACTTGTGTGGGTAGGCCTAGCGCCCGCGACAGGAAACGCCCCAAAGCGCAACGTGGACACATCCAAATTTTTGAAAGAAAACAGGAGGTGTTTTTTGCGAAGTGCCTACCTGTAGATTTTTGCCTCTAGCTCAGCCGGCACCTAGGGAAACCTACCCAACCTGTGCATTTCTGAAAACTAGAGACCTAGGGGAATCGAAGGAGGGGTGACTTGCGGGGCTCGGACCAGGTTCTGTTACCCAGAATCCTTTGCAAACCTCAAAATGTGGCTAAAAAAACACATGTTCCTCACATTTCTGTGGCAGAAAGTTCTGGAATCTGAGAGGAGCCAGAAATTTCCTTCCACCCAGAGTTCCCCCAAGTCTCCCGATAAAAATGATACCTCACTTGTGTGGGTAGGCCTAGCGCCCGCGACAGGAAACGCCCCAAAGCGCAACGTGGACACATCCAACTTTTTGAAAGAAAACAGAGGTGTTTTTTGCGAAGTGCCTACCTGTAGATTTTGGCCTCTAGCTCAGCCGGCACCTAGGGAAACCTACCAAACCTGTGCATTTCTGAAAACTAGAGACCTAGGGGAATCCAAGATGGGGTGACTTGCGGGGCTCGGACCAGTTTCTGTTACCCAGAATCCTTTGCAAACCTCAAAATTTGGCTAAAAAAACACATGTTTCTCACATTTCTGTGGCAGAAAGTTCTGGAATCTGAGAGGAGCCACAAATTTCCTTCCACCCAGCGTTCCCCCAAGTCTCCCGATAAAAATGATACCTCACTTGTGTGGGTAGGCCTAGCGCCCGCGACAGGAAACGCCCCAAAGCGCAACGTGGACACATCCAAATTTTTGAAAGAAAACAGGAGGTGTTTTTTGCGAAGTGCCTACCTGTAGATTTTGGCCTCTAGCTCAGCCGGCACCTAGGGAAACCTACCAAACCTGTGCATTTCTGAAAACTAGAGACCTAGGGGAATCGAAGGAGGGGTGACTTGCGGGGCTCGGACCAGGTTCTGTTACCCAGAATCCTTTGCAAACCTCAAAGTTTGGCTAAAAAAAACACATGTTCCTCACATTTCTGTGGCAGAAAGTTCTGAAATCTGAGAGGAGCCACAAATTTCCTTCCACGCAGCGTTCCCCCAAGTCTCCCGATAAAAATGATACCTCACTTGTGTGGGTAGGCCTAGCGCCAGCGACAGGAAACGCCCCAAAGCGCAACGTGGACACATCCAAATTTTTGAAAGAAAACAGGAGGTGTTTTTTGCGAAGTGCCTACCTGTAGATTTTTGCCTCTAGCTCAGCCGGCACCTAGGGAAACCTACCAAACCTGTGCATTTCTGAAAACTAGAGACCTAGGGGAATCGGAGGAGGGGTGACTTGCGGGGCTCGGAACAGGTTCTGTTACCCAGAATCCTTTGCAAACCTCAAAATGTTGCTAAAAAAACACATTTTCCTCACATTTCTGTGGCAGAAAGTTCTGGAATCTGAGAGGAGCCACAAATTTCCTTCCACCCAGCGTTCCCCCAAGTCTCCCGATAAAAATGATACCTCACTTGTGTGGGTAGGCCTAGCGCCCGCGACAGGAAACGCCCCAAAGCACAACGTGGACACATCCAAATTTTTGAAAGAAAACAGGAGGTGTTTTTTGCGAAGTGCCTACCTGTAGATTTTGGCCTCTAGCTCAGCCGGCACCTAGGGAAACCTACCAAACCTGTGCATTTCTGAAAACTAGAGACCTAGGGGAATCGAAGGAGGGGTGACTTGCGGGGCTCGGACCAGGTTCTGTTACCCAGAATCCTTTGCAAACCTCAAAATTTGGCTAAAAAAACACATGTTCCTCACATTTCTGTGGCAGAAAGTTCTGCAATCTGAGAGGAGCCACAAATTTCCTTCCACCCAGCGTTCCCCCAAGTCTCCCGATAAAAATGATACCTCACTTGTGTGGTTAGGCCTAGCGCCCGCGACAGGAAACGCCCCAAAGCGCAACGTGGACACATCCAAATTTTTGAAAGAAAACAGGAGGTGTTTTTTGCGAAGTGCCTACCTGTAGATTTTGGCCTCTAGCTCAGCCGGCACCTAGGGAAACCTACCAAACCTGTGCATTTCTGAAAACTAGAGACCAAGGGGAATCCAAGGAGGGGTGACTTGAGGGGCTCGGACCAGGTTCTGTTACCAGAATCCTTTGCAAACCTCAAAATTTGGCTAAAAAAACACATGTTCCTCAGATTTCTGTGGCAGAAAGTTCTGGAATCTGAGAGGAGCCACAAATTTCCTTCCACTCAGAGTTCCCCCAAGTCTCCCGATAAAAATGATACCTCACTTGTGAAGGTAGGCCTAGCGCCCGCGACAGGAAACGCCCCAAAGCGCAACGTGGACACATCCACATTTTTGAAAGAAAACAGGAGGTGTTTTTTGCGAAGTGCCTACCTGTAGATTTTGGCCTCTAGCTCAGCCGGCACCTAGGGAAACCTACCATACCTGTGCATTTCTGAAAACTAGAGACCTAGGGGAATCCAAGGAGGGGTGACTTGCGGGCTCGGACGAGGTTCTGTTACCCAGAATCCTTTGCAAACCTCAAAATTTGGCTAAAAAAACACATGTTCCTCACATTTCTGTGGCAGAAAGTTCTGGAATCTGAGAGGAGCCACAAATTACCTTCCACCCAGCGTTCCCCCAAGTCTCCCGATAAAAATGATACCTCACTTGTGTGGGTAGGCCTAGCGCCCGCGACAGGAAACTCGCCAAAGCGCAACGTGGACACATCCAAATTTTTGAAAGAAAACAGGAGGTGCTTTTTGCGAAGTGCCTACCTGTAGATTTTGGCCTCTAGCTCAGCCGGCACCTAGGGAAACCTACCAAACCTGTGCATTTCTGAAAACTAAAGACCTAGGGGAATCGAAGGAGGGGTGACTTGCGGGGCTCGGACCAGGTTCTGTTACCCAGAATCCTTTGCAAACCTCAAAATGTGGCTAAAAAAACACATTTTCCTCACATTTCTGTGGCAGAAAGTTCTGGAATCTGAGAGGAGCCACAAATTTCCTTCCACCCAGCGTTCCCCCAAGTCTCCCGATAAAAATGATACCTCACTTGTGTGGGTAGGCCTAGCGCCCGCGACAGGAAACGCCCCAAAGCGCAACGTGGACACATCCAAATTTTTGAAAGAAAACAGGAGGTGTTTTTTGCGAAGTGCCTACCTGTAGATTTTGGCCTCTAGCTCAGCCGGCACCTAGGGAAACCTACCAAACCTGTGCATTTCTGAAAACTAGAGACCTAGGGGAATCGAAGGAGGGGTGACTTGCGGGGCTCGGACCAGGTTCTGTTACCCAGAATCCTTTGCAAACCTCAAAGTTTGGCTAAAAAAAACACATGTTCCTCACATTTCTGTGGCAGAAAGTTCTGAAATCTGAGAGGAGCCACAAATTTCCTTCCACGCAGCGTTCCCCCAAGTCTCCCGATAAAAATGATACCTCACTTGTGTGGGTAGGCCTAGCGCCAGCGACAGGAAACGCCCCAAAGCGCAACGTGGACACATCCAAATTTTTGAAAGAAAACAGGAGGTGTTTTTTGCGAAGTGCCTACCTGTAGATTTTTGCCTCTAGCTCAGCCGGCACCTAGGGAAACCTACCAAACCTGTGCATTTCTGAAAACTAGAGACCTAGGGGAATCGGAGGAGGGGTGACTTGCGGGGCTCGGAACAGGTTCTGTTACCCAGAATCCTTTGCAAACCTCAAAATGTTGCTAAAAAAACACATTTTCCTCACATTTCTGTGGCAGAAAGTTCTGGAATCTGAGAGGAGCCACAAATTTCCTTCCACCCAGCGTTCCCCCAAGTCTCCCGATAAAAATGATACCTCACTTGTGTGGGTAGGCCTAGCGCCCGCGACAGGAAACGCCCCAAAGCACAACGTGGACACATCCAAATTTTTGAAAGAAAACAGGAGGTGTTTTTTGCGAAGTGCCTACCTGTAGATTTTGGCCTCTAGCTCAGCCGGCACCTAGGGAAACCTACCAAACCTGTGCATTTCTGAAAACTAGAGACCTAGGGGAATCGAAGGAGGGGTGACTTGCGGGGCTCGGACCAGGTTCTGTTACCCAGAATCCTTTGCAAACCTCAAAATTTGGCTAAAAAAACACATGTTCCTCACATTTCTGTGGCAGAAAGTTCTGCAATCTGAGAGGAGCCACAAATTTCCTTCCACCCAGCGTTCCCCCAAGTCTCCCGATAAAAATGATACCTCACTTGTGTGGTTAGGCCTAGCGCCCGCGACAGGAAACGCCCCAAAGCGCAACGTGGACACATCCAAATTTTTGAAAGAAAACAGGAGGTGTTTTTTGCGAAGTGCCTACCTGTAGATTTTGGCCTCTAGCTCAGCCGGCACCTAGGGAAACCTACCAAACCTGTGCATTTCTGAAAACTAGAGACCAAGGGGAATCCAAGGAGGGGTGACTTGAGGGGCTCGGACCAGGTTCTGTTACCAGAATCCTTTGCAAACCTCAAAATTTGGCTAAAAAAACACATGTTCCTCAGATTTCTGTGGCAGAAAGTTCTGGAATCTGAGAGGAGCCACAAATTTCCTTCCACTCAGAGTTCCCCCAAGTCTCCCGATAAAAATGATACCTCACTTGTGAAGGTAGGCCTAGCGCCCGCGACAGGAAACGCCCCAAAGCGCAACGTGGACACATCCACATTTTTGAAAGAAAACAGGAGGTGTTTTTTGCGAAGTGCCTACCTGTAGATTTTGGCCTCTAGCTCAGCCGGCACCTAGGGAAACCTACCATACCTGTGCATTTCTGAAAACTAGAGACCTAGGGGAATCCAAGGAGGGGTGACTTGCGGGCTCGGACGAGGTTCTGTTACCCAGAATCCTTTGCAAACCTCAAAATTTGGCTAAAAAAACACATGTTCCTCACATTTCTGTGGCAGAAAGTTCTGGAATCTGAGAGGAGCCACAAATTACCTTCCACCCAGCGTTCCCCCAAGTCTCCCGATAAAAATGATACCTCACTTGTGTGGGTAGGCCTAGCGCCCGCGACAGGAAACTCGCCAAAGCGCAACGTGGACACATCCAAATTTTTGAAAGAAAACAGGAGGTGCTTTTTGCGAAGTGCCTACCTGTAGATTTTGGCCTCTAGCTCAGCCGGCACCTAGGGAAACCTACCAAACCTGTGCATTTCTGAAAACTAAAGACCTAGGGGAATCGAAGGAGGGGTGACTTGCGGGGCTCGGACCAGGTTCTGTTACCCAGAATCCTTTGCAAACCTCAAAATGTGGCTAAAAAAACACATTTTCCTCACATTTCTGTGGCAGAAAGTTCTGGAATCTGAGAGGAGCCACAAATTTCCTTCCACCCAGCGTTCCCCCAAGTCTCCCGATAAAAATGATACCTCACTTGTGTGGGTAGGCCTAGCGCCCGCGACAGGAAACGCCCCAAAGCACAACGTGGACACATCCAAATTTTTTAAAGAAAACAGAGGTGTTTTTTGCGAAGTGCCTACCTGTAGATTTTGGCCTCTAGCTCAGCCGGCACCTAGAAAAACCTACTGAACCTGTGCATTTCTGAAAACTAGAGACGTAGGGGAATCCAAGGAGGGGTGACTTGCAGGGCTCGGACCAGGTTCTGTTACCCAGAATCCTTTGCAAACCTCAAAATTTGGATAAAAAAACACATGTTCCTCACATTTCTGTGGCAGAAAGTTCTGCAATCTGAAAGGAGCCACAAATTTCCTTCCACCCAGCGTTCCCCCACGTCTCCCGATAAAAATGATACCTCACTTGTGTGGGTAGGCCTAGCGCCCACGACAGGAAACGCCCCAAAGCGCAACGTGGACACATCCAAATTTTTGAAAGAAAACAGAGGTGTTTTTTGCGAAGTGCCTACCTGTAGATTTTGGCCTCTAGCTCAGCCGGCACCTAGGGAAATCTACTGAACCTGTGCATTTCTGAAAACTAGAGACCTAGGGGAATCCAAGGAGGGGTGACTTGCAGGGCTCGGACCAGGTTCTGTTACCCAGAATCCTGTGCAAACCTCAAAATTTGGCTAAAAAAACACATGTTCCTCACATTTCTGTGGCAGAAAGTTCTGCAATCTGAGAGGAGCCACAAATTTCCTTCCACCCAGCGTTCCCCCAAGTCTCCCGATAAAAATGATACCTCACTTGTGTGGGTAGGCTTAGCGCCCGCGACAGGAAACGCCCCAAAGCGCAACATGGACACATCCAACTTTTTGAAAGAAAACAGAGGTGTTTTTTGCGAAGTGCCTACCTGTAGATTTTGGCCTCTAGCTCAGCCGGCACCTAGGGAAACCTACCGAACCTGTGCATTTCTGAAAACTAGAGACCGAGGGGAATCCAAGGAGGGGTGACTTGCGGGGCTCGGACCAGGTTCTGTTACCCAGAATCCTTTGCAAACCTCAAAATTTGGCTAAAAAAACACATGTTCCTCACATTTCTGTGGCAGAAAGTTCTGGAATCTGAGAGGAGCCACAAATTTCCTTCCACTCAGAGTTCCCCAAAGTCTCCCGATAAAAATGATACCTCACTTGTGTAGGTAGGCCTAGCGCCCGCGACAGGAAACGCCCCAAAGCGCAACGTGGACACATCCAAATTTTTGAAAGAAAACAGGAGGTGTTTTTTGCGAAGTGCCTACCTGTAGATTTTGGCCTCTAGCTCAGCCGGCACCTAGGGAAACCTACCATACCTGTGCATTTCTGAAAACTAGAGACCTAGGGGAATCCAAGGAGGGGTGACTTGCGGGGCTCGGACCAGGTTCTGTTACCCAGAATCCTTTGCAAACCTCAAAATTTGGCTAAAAAAACACATGTTCCTCACATTTCTGTGGCAGAAAGTTCTGGAATCTGAGAGGAGCCACAAATTACCTTCCACCCAGCGTTCCCCCAAGTCTCCCGATAAAAATGATACCTCACTTGTGTGGGTAGGCCTAGCGCCCGCGACAGGAAACTCGCCAAAGCGCAACGTGGACACATCCAAATTTTTGAAAGAAAACAGGAGGTGCTTTTTGCGAAGTGCCTACCTGTAGATTTTGGCCTCTAGCTCAGCCGGCACCTAGGGAAACCTACCAAACCTGTGCATTTCTGAAAACTAGAGACCTAGGGGAATCGAAGGAGGGGTGACTTGCGGGGCTCGGACCAGGTTCTGTTACCCAGAATCCTTTGCAAACCTCAAAATGTGGCTAAAAAAACACATTTTCCTCATATTTCTGTGGCAGAAAGTTCTGGAATCTGAGAGGAGCCACAAATTTCCTTCCACCCAGCGTTCCCCCAAGTCTCCCGATAAAAATGATACCTCACTTGTGTGGGTAGGCTTAGCGCCCGCGACAGGAAACGCCCCAAAGCGCAACGTGGACACATCCAAATTTTTGAAAGAAAACAGGAGGTGTTTTTTGCGAAGTGCCTCCCTGTAGATTTTGGCCTCTAGCTCAGCCGGCACCTAGGGAAACCTACCAAACCTGTGCATTTCTGAAAACTAGAGACCTAGGGGAATCCAAGGAGGGGTGACTTGCTGGGCTCGGACCAGGTTCTGTTACCCAGAATCCTTTGCAAACCTCAAAATTTGGATAAAAAAACACATGTTCCTCACATTTCTGTGGCAGAAAGTTCTGCAATCTGAAAGGAGCCACAAATTTCCTTCCACCCAGCGTTCCCCCACGTCTCCCGATAAAAATGATACCTCACTTGTGTGGGTAGGCCTAGCGCCCGCGACAGGAAACGCCCCAAAGCGCAACGTGGACACATCCAAATTTTTGAAAGAAAACAGAGGTGTTTTTTGCGAAGTGCCTACCTGTAGATTTTGGCCTCTAGCTCAGCCGGCACCTAGGGAAATCTACTGAACCTGTGCATTTCTGAAAACTAGAGACCTAGGGGAATCCAAGGAGGGGTGACTTGCAGGGCTCAGACCAGGTTCTGTTACCCAGAATCCATGTGCAAACCTCAAAATATGGCTAAAAAAACACATGTTCCTCACATTTCTGTGGCAGAAAGTTCTGCAATCTGAGAGGAGCCACAAATTTCCTTCCACCCAGCGTTCCCCCAAGTCTCCCGATAAAAATGATACCTCACTTGTGTGGGTAGGCTTAGCGCCCGCGACAGGAAACGCCCCAAAGCGCAACGTGGACACATCCAAATTTTTGAAAGAAAACAGGAGGTGTTTTTTGCGAAGTGCCTACCTGTAGATTTTGGCCTCTAGCTCAGCCGGCACCTAGGGAAACCTACCAAACCTGTGCATTTCTGAAAACTAGAGACCTAGGGGAATCGAAGGAGGGGTGACTTGCGGGGCTCGGACCAGGTTCTGTTACCCAGAATCCTTTGCAAACCTCAAAATTTGGCTAAAAAAACACATGTTCCTCACATTTCTGTGGCAGAAAGTTCTGGAATCTGAGAGGAGCCACAAATTACCTTCCACCCAGCGTTCCCCCAAGTCTCCCGATAAAAATGATACCTCACTTGTGTGGGTAGGCCTAGCGCCCGCGACAGGAAACTCGCCAAAGCGCAACGTGGACACATCCAAATTTTTGAAAGAAAACAGGAGGTGCTTTTTGCGAAGTGCCTACCTGTAGATTTTGGCCTCTAGCTCAGCCGGCACCTAGGGAAACCTACCAAACCTGTGCATTTCTGAAAACTAGAGACCTAGGGGAATCGAAGGAGGGGTGACTTGCGGGGCTCGGACCAGGTTCTGTTACCCAGAATCCTTTGCAAACCTCAAAATGTGGCTAAAAAAACACATTTTCCTCATATTTCTGTGGCAGAAAGTTCTGGAATCTGAGAGGAGCCACAAATTTCCTTCCACCCAGCGTTCCCCCAAGTCTCCCGATAAAAATGATACCTCACTTGTGTGGGTAGGCCTAGCGCCCGCGACAGGAAACGCCCCAAATCACAACGTGGACACATCCAAATTTTTGAAAGAAAACAGGAGGTGCTTTTTGCGAAGTGCCTACCTGTAGATTTTGGCCTCTAGCTCAGCCGGCACCTAGGGAAACCTACCAAACCTGTGCATTTCTGAAAACTAGAGACCTAGGGGAATCGAAGGAGGGGTGACTTGCGGGGCTCGGACCAGGTTCTGTTACCCAGAATCCTTTGCAAACCTCAAAATGTGGCTAAAAAAACACATTTTCCTCATATTTCTGTGGCAGAAAGTTCTGGAATCTGAGAGGAGCCACAAATTTCCTTCCACCCAGCGTTCCCCCAAGTCTCCCGATAAAAATGATACCTCACTTGTGTGGGTAGGCCTAGCGCCCGCGACAGGAAACGCCCCAAAGCACAACGTGGACACATCCAAATTTTTGAAAGAAAACAGAGGTGTTTTTTGCGAAGTGCCTACCTGTAGATTTTGGCCTCTAGCTCAGCCGGCACCTAGAAAAACCTACTGAACCTGTGCATTTCTGAAAACTAGAGACCTAGGGGAATCCAAGGAGGGGTGACTTGCAGGGCTCGGACCAGGTTCTGTTACCCAGAATCCTTTGCAAACCTCAAAATTTGGCTAAAAAAACACATGTTCCTCACATTTCTGTGGCAGAAAGTTCTGCAATCTGAGAGGAGCCACAAATTTCCTTCCACCCAGCGTTTCCCCAAGTCTCCCGATAAAAATGATACCTCACTTGTGTGGGTAGGCTTAGCGCCCGCGACAGGAAACGCCCCAAAGCGCAATGTGGACACATCCAAATTTTTGAAAGAAAACAGGAGGTGTTTTTTGCGAAGTGCCTCCCTGTAGATTTTGGCCTCTAGCTCAGCCGGCACCTAGGGAAACCTACCAAACCTGTGCATTTCTGAAAACTAGAGACCTAGGGGAATCCAAGGAGGGGTGACTTGCTGGGCTCGGACCAGGTTCTGTTACCCAGAATCCTTTGCAAACCTCAAAATTTGGATAAAAAAACACATGTTCCTCACATTTCTGTGGCAGAAAGTTCTGCAATCTGAAAGGAGCCACAAATTTCCTTCCACCCAGCGTTCCCCCACGTCTCCCGATAAAAATGATACCTCACTTGTGTGGGTAGGCCTAGCGCCCGCGACAGGAAACGCCCCAAAGCGCAACGTGGACACATCCAAATTTTTGAAAGAAAACAGAGGTGTTTTTTGCGAAGTGCCTACCTGTAGATTTTGGCCTCTAGCTCAGCCGGCACCTAGGGAAATCTACTGAACCTGTGCATTTCTGAAAACTAGAGACCTAGGGGAATCCAAGGAGGGGTGACTTGCAGGGCTCGGACCAGGTTCTGTTACCCAGAATCCTGTGCAAACCTCAAAATCTGGCTAAAAAAACACATGTTCCTCACATTTCTGTGGCAGAAAGTTCTGCAATCTGAGAGGAGCCACAAATTTCCTTCCACCCAGCGTTCCCCCAAGTCTCCCGATAAAAATGATACCTCACTTGTGTGGGTAGGCTTAGCGCCCGCGACAGGAAACGCCCCAAAGCGCAACATGGACACATCCAACTTTTAGAAAGAAAACAGAGGTGTTTTTTGCGAAGTGCCTACCTGTAGATTTTGGCTTCTGGCTCAGCCGGCACCTAGGGAAACCTACCAAACCTGTGCATTTCTGAAAACTAGAGACCTAGGGGAATCCAAGGAGGGGTGACTTGCAGGGCTCGGACCAGGTTCTGTTACCCAGAATCCTTTGCAAACCTCAAAATTTGGCTAAAAAAACACATGTTCCTCACATTTCTGTGGCAGAAAGTTCTGCAATCTGAGAGGAGCCACAAATTTCCTTCCACCCAGCGTTCCCCCAAGTCTCCCGATAAAAATGATACCTCACTTGTGTGGGTAGGCTTAGCGCCCGCGACAGGAAACGCCCCAAAGCGCAACGTGGACACATCCAAATTTTTGAAAGAAAACAGGAGGTGTTTTTTGCGAAGTGCCTCCCTGTAGATTTTGGCCTCTAGCTCAGCCGGCACCTAGGGAAACCTACCAAACCTGTGCATTTCTGAAAACTAGAGACCTAGGGGAATCGAAGGATGGGTGACTTGCGGGGCTCGGACCAGGTTCTGTTACCCAGAATCCTTTGCAAACCTCAAAATTTGGCTAAAAAAAACACATGTTCCTCACATTTCTGTGGCAGAAAGTTCTGGAATCTGAGTGGAGCCACAAATTTCCTTCCACCCAGCGTTCCCCCAAGTCTCCCGATAAAAAAGATACCTCACTTTGTGGGTAGTCCTAGCGCCCGCGACAGGAAACGCCCCAAAGCGCAACGTGGACACATCCAAATTTTTGAAAGAAAACAGGAGGTGTTTTTTGCGAAGTGCCTACCTGTAGATTTTGGCCTCTAGCTCAGCCGGCACCTAGGGAAACCTACCATACCTGTGCATTTCTGAAAACTAGAGACCTAGGGCAATCCAAGGAGGGGTAACTTGCGGGGCTCGGACGAGGTTCTGTTACCCAGAATCCTTTGCAAACCTCAAAATTTGGCTACAAAAACACATGTTCCTCACATTTGTGTGGCAGAAAGTTCTGGAATCTGAGAGGAGCCACAAATTTCCTTCCACCCAGCGTTCCCCCAAGTCTCCCGATAAAAATGATACCTCAGTTGTGTGGGTAGGCCTAGCGCCCGCGACAGGAAACGCCCCAAAGCGCAACGTGGACACATCCAAATTTTTGAAAGAAAACAGAGGTGTTTTTTGCGAAGTGCCTACCTGTAGATTTTGGCCTCTAGCTCAGCCGGCATCCAGGGAAACCTACCAAACCTGTGCATTTCTGAAAACTAGAGACCTAGGGGAATCGAAGGAGGGGTGACTTGCGGGGCTCGGACCAGGTTCTGTTACCCAGAATCCTTTGCAAACCTCAAAGATAGGCTAAAAAAAACACATGTTCCTCACATTTCTGTGGAAGAAAGTTCTGGAATCTGAGAGGAGCCACAAATTTCCTTCCACCCAGTGTTCCCCCAAGTCTCCCAATAAAAATGATACCTCACTTGTGTGGGTAGGCCTAGCGCCCACGACAGGAAACGCCCCAAAGCGCAACGTGGACACATCCAAATTTTTGAAAGAAAACAGAGGTGTTTTTTGCGAAGTGCCTACCTGTAGATTTTGGCCTCTAGCTCAGCCGGCACCTAAGGAAACCTACCGAACCTGTGCATTTCTGAAAACTAGAGACCGAGGGGAATCCAAGGAGGGGTGACTTGTGGGGCTCGGACCAGGTTCTGTTACCCAGAATCCTTTGCAAACCTCAAAATTTGGCTAAAAAAACACATGTTCCTCACATTTCTGTGGCAGAAAGTTCTGCAATCTGAGAGGAGCCACAAATTTCCTTCCACCCAGCGTTCCCCCAAGCCTCCCGATAAAAATGATACCTCACTTGTGTGGGTAGGCCTAGCGCCCGCGACAGGAAACGCCCCAAAGCGAAACGTGGACACATCCAAATTTTTGAAAGAAAACAGGAGGTGTTTTTTGCGAAGTGCCTACCTGTAGATTTTGGCCTCTAGCTCAGCCGGCACCTAGGGAAACCTACCATACCTGTGCATTTCTGAAAACTAGAGACCTAGGGGAATCCAAGGAGGGGTGACTTGCGGGGCTCGGACGAGGTTCTGTTACCCAAAATCCTTTGCAAACCTCAAAATTTGGCTAAAAAAACACATGTTCCTCACATTTCTGTGGCAGAAAGTTCTGCAATCTGAGAGGAGCCACAAATTTCCTTCCACCCAGCGTTCCCCCAAGTCTCCCGATAAAAATGATACCTCACTTGTGTGGGTAGGCCTAGCGCCCGCGACAGGAAACGCCCCAAAGCGCAACGTGGACACATCCAAATTTTTGAAAGAAAACAGGAGGTGCTTTTTGCGAAGTGCCTACCTGTAGATTTCAGCCTGTAGCTCAGCCGGCACCTAGGGAAACCTACCAAACCTGTGCATTTCTGAAAACTAGAGACCTAGGGAAATCGGAGGAGGGGTGACTTGCGGGGCTCGGAACAGGTTCTGTTACCCAGAATCCTTTGCAAACCTCAAAATGTTGCTAAAAAAACACATTTTCTTCACATTTCTGTGGCAGAAAGTTCTGGAATCTGAGAGGAGCCACAAATTTCCTTCCACCCAGCGTTCCCCCAAGTCTCCCGATAAAAATGATACCTCACTTGTGTGGGTAGGCCTAGCGCCCGCGACAGGAAACGCCCCAAAGCGCAACGTGGACACATCCAAATTTTTGAAAGAAAACAGGAGGTGTTTTTTGCGAAGTGCCTACCTGTAGATTTTGGCCTCTAGCTCAGCCGGCACTTAGGGAAACCTACCATACCTGTGCATTTCTGAAAACTAGAGACCTAGGGGAATGAAGGAGGGGTGACTTGCGGGGCTCGGACGAGGTTCTGTTACTCAGAATCCTTTGCAAACCTCAAAATTTGGCTAAAAAAACACATGTTCCTCACATTTCTGTGGCAGAAAGTTCTGGAATCTGAGAGGAGCCACAAATTTCCTTCCACCCAGCGTTCCCCCAAGTCTCCCGATAAAAATGATACCTCACTTGTGTGGGTAGGCCTAGCGCCCGCGACAGGAAACGCCCCAAAGCGCAACGTGGACACATCCAAATTTTTGAAAGAAAACAGGAGGTGCTTTTTGCGAAGTGCCTACCTGTAGATTTCAGCCTGTAGCTCAGCCGGCACCTAGGGAAACCTACCAAACCTGTGCATTTCTGAAAACTAGAGACCTAGGGGAATCGGAGGAGGGGTGACTTGCGGGGCTCGGAACAGGTTCTGTTACCCAGAATCCTTTGCAAACCTCAAAATGTTGCTAAAAAAACACATTTTCTTCACATTTCTGTGGCAGAAAGTTCTGGAATCTGAGAGGAGCCACAAATTTCCTTCCACCCAGCGTTCCCCCAAGTCTCCCGATAAAAATGATACCTCACTTGTGTGGGTAGGCCTAGCGCCCGCGACAGGAAACGCCCCAAAGCGCAACGTGGACACATCCAAATTTTTGAAAGAAAACAGGAGGTGTTTTTTGCGAAGTGCCTACCTGTAGATTTTGGCCTCTAGCTCAGCCGGCACTTAGGGAAACCTACCATACCTGTGCATTTCTGAAAACTAGAGACCTAGGGGAATGAAGGAGGGGTGACTTGCGGGGCTCGGACGAGGTTCTGTTACTCAGAATCCTTTGCAAACCTCAAAATTTGGCTAAAAAAACACATGTTCCTCACATTTCTGTGGCAGAAAGTTCTGGAATCTGAGAGGAGCCACAAATTTCCTTCCACCCAGCGTTCCCCCAAGTCTCCCGATAAAAATGATACCTCACTTGTGTGGGTAGGCCTAGCGCCCGCGACAGGAAACGCCCCAAAGCGCAACGTGGACACATCCAAATTTTTGAAAGAAAACAGGAGGTGTTTTTTGCGAAGTGCCTACCTGTAGATTTTGGCCTCTAGCTCAGCCGGCACCTAGGGAAACCTACCAAACCTGTGCATTTCTGAAAACTAGAGACCTAGGGGAATCCAAGGAGGGTTGACTTGCGGGCTCGGACTAGGTTCTGTTACCCAGAATCCTTTGCAAACCTCAAAATTTGGCTAAAAAAACACATGTTCCTCACATTTTGTGGCAGAAAGTTCTGCAATCTGAGAGGAGCCACAAATTTCCTTCCACCCAGCGTTCCCCCAAGTCTCCCGATAAAAATGATACCTCAGTTGTGTGGGTAGGCCTAGCGCCCGCGACAGGAAACGCCCCAAAGCGCAACGTGGACACATCCAAATTTTTGAAAGAAAACAGAGGTGTTTTTTGCGAAGTGCCTACCTGTAGATTTTGGCCTCTAGCTCAGCCGGCATCTAGGGAAACCTACCAAACCTGTGCATTTCTGAAAACTAGAGACCTAGGGGAATCGAAGGATGGGTGACTTGCGGGGCTCGGACCAGGTTCTGTTACCCAGAATCCTTTGCAAACCTCAAAATTTGGCTAAAAAAAACACATGTTCCTCACATTTCTGTGGCAGAAAGTTCTGGAATCTGAGTGGAGCCACAAATTTCCTTCCACCCAGCGTTCCCCCAAGTCTCCCGATAAAAAAGATACCTCACTTGTGTGGGTAGTCCTAGCGCCCGCGACAGGAAACGCCCCAAAGCGCAACGTGGACACATCCAAATTTTTGAAAGAAAACAGGAGGTGTTTTTTGCGAAGTGCCTACCTGTAGATTTTGGCCTCTAGCTCAGCCGGCACCTAGGGAAACCTACCATACCTGTGCATTTCTGAAAACTAGAGACCTAGGGCAATCCAAGGAGGGGTAACTTGCGGGGCTCGGACGAGGTTCTGTTACCCAGAATCCTTTGCAAACCTCAAAATTTGGCTACAAAAACACATGTTCCTCACATTTGTGTGGCAGAAAGTTCTGGAATCTGAGAGGAGCCACAAATTTCCTTCCACCCAGCGTTCCCCCAAGTCTCCCGATAAAAATGATACCTCAGTTGTGTGGGTAGGCCTAGCGCCCGCGACAGGAAACGCCCCAAAGCGCAACGTGGACACATCCAAATTTTTGAAAGAAAACAGAGGTGTTTTTTGCGAAGTGCCTACCTGTAGATTTTGGCCTCTAGCTCAGCCGGCATCTAGGGAAACCTACCAAACCTGTGCATTTCTGAAAACTAGAGACCTAGGGGAATCGAAGGAGGGGTGACTTGCGGGGCTCGGACCAGGTTCTGTTACCCAGAATCCTTTGCAAACCTCAAAGATAGGCTAAAAAAAACACATGTTCCTCACATTTCTGTGGAAGAAAGTTCTGGAATCTGAGAGGAGCCACAAATTTCCTTCCACCCAGTGTTCCCCCAAGTCTCCCAATAAAAATGATACCTCACTTGTGTGGGTAGGCCTAGCGCCCACGACAGGAAACGCCCCAAAGCGCAACGTGGACACATCCAAATTTTTGAAAGAAAACAGAGGTGTTTTTTGCGAAGTGCCTACCTGTAGATTTTGGCCTCTAGCTCAGCCGGCACCTAAGGAAACCTACCGAACCTGTGCATTTCTGAAAACTAGAGACCGAGGGGAATCCAAGGAGGGGTGACTTGTGGGGCTCGGACCAGGTTCTGTTACCCAGAATCCTTTGCAAACCTCAAAATTTGGCTAAAAAAACACATGTTCCTCACATTTCTGTGGCAGAAAGTTCTGCAATCTGAGAGGAGCCACAAATTTCCTTCCACCCAGCGTTCCCCCAAGCCTCCCGATAAAAATGATACCTCACTTGTGTGGGTAGGCCTAGCGCCCGCGACAGGAAACGCCCCAAAGCGAAACGTGGACACATCCAAATTTTTGAAAGAAAACAGGAGGTGTTTTTTGCGAAGTGCCTACCTGTAGATTTTGGCCTCTAGCTCAGCCGGCACCTAGGGAAACCTACCATACCTGTGCATTTCTGAAAACTAGAGACCTAGGGGAATCCAAGGAGGGGTGACTTGCGGGGCTCGGACGAGGTTCTGTTACCCAAAATCCTTTGCAAACCTCAAAATTTGGCTAAAAAAACACATGTTCCTCACATTTCTGTGGCAGAAAGTTCTGCAATCTGAGAGGAGCCACAAATTTCCTTCCACCCAGCGTTCCCCCAAGTCTCCCGATAAAAATGATACCTCACTTGTGTGGGTAGGCCTAGCGCCCGCGACAGGAAACGCCCCAAAGCGCAACGTGGACACATCCAAATTTTTGAAAGAAAACAGGAGGTGCTTTTTGCGAAGTGCCTACCTGTAGATTTCAGCCTGTAGCTCAGCCGGCACCTAGGGAAACCTACCAAACCTGTGCATTTCTGAAAACTAGAGACCTAGGGAAATCGGAGGAGGGGTGACTTGCGGGGCTCGGAACAGG
Organism: Pleurodeles waltl; assembly: GCF_031143425.1. Classification (NCBI taxonomy): domain Eukaryota; kingdom Metazoa; phylum Chordata; class Amphibia; order Caudata; family Salamandridae; genus Pleurodeles; species Pleurodeles waltl. The sequence continues at coordinate 1,177,489,653 of NC_090444.1, forward strand.
TTCTGTTACCCAGAATCCTTTGCAAACCTCAAAATGTTGCTAAAAAAACACATTTTCTTCACATTTCTGTGGCAGAAAGTTCTGGAATCTGAGAGGAGCCACAAATTTCCTTCCACCCAGCGTTCCCCCAAGTCTCCCGATAAAAATGATACCTCACTTGTGTGGGTAGGCCTAGCGCCCGCGACAGGAAACGCCCCAAAGCGCAACGTGGACACATCCAAATTTTTGAAAGAAAACAGGAGGTGTTTTTTGCGAAGTGCCTACCTGTAGATTTTGGCCTCTAGCTCAGCCGGCACTTAGGGAAACCTACCATACCTGTGCATTTCTGAAAACTAGAGACCTAGGGGAATGAAGGAGGGGTGACTTGCGGGGCTCGGACGAGGTTCTGTTACTCAGAATCCTTTGCAAACCTCAAAATTTGGCTAAAAAAACACATGTTCCTCACATTTCTGTGGCAGAAAGTTCTGGAATCTGAGAGGAGCCACAAATTTCCTTCCACCCAGCGTTCCCCCAAGTCTCCCGATAAAAATGATACCTCACTTGTGTGGGTAGGCCTAGCGCCCGCGACAGGAAACGCCCCAAAGCGCAACGTGGACACATCCAAATTTTTGAAAGAAAACAGGAGGTGCTTTTTGCGAAGTGCCTACCTGTAGATTTCAGCCTGTAGCTCAGCCGGCACCTAGGGAAACCTACCAAACCTGTGCATTTCTGAAAACTAGAGACCTAGGGGAATCGGAGGAGGGGTGACTTGCGGGGCTCGGAACAGGTTCTGTTACCCAGAATCCTTTGCAAACCTCAAAATGTTGCTAAAAAAACACATTTTCTTCACATTTCTGTGGCAGAAAGTTCTGGAATCTGAGAGGAGCCACAAATTTCCTTCCACCCAGCGTTCCCCCAAGTCTCCCGATAAAAATGATACCTCACTTGTGTGGGTAGGCCTAGCGCCCGCGACAGGAAACGCCCCAAAGCGCAACGTGGACACATCCAAATTTTTGAAAGAAAACAGGAGGTGTTTTTTGCGAAGTGCCTACCTGTAGATTTTGGCCTCTAGCTCAGCCGGCACTTAGGGAAACCTACCATACCTGTGCATTTCTGAAAACTAGAGACCTAGGGGAATGAAGGAGGGGTGACTTGCGGGGCTCGGACGAGGTTCTGTTACTCAGAATCCTTTGCAAACCTCAAAATTTGGCTAAAAAAACACATGTTCCTCACATTTCTGTGGCAGAAAGTTCTGGAATCTGAGAGGAGCCACAAATTTCCTTCCACCCAGCGTTCCCCCAAGTCTCCCGATAAAAATGATACCTCACTTGTGTGGGTAGGCCTAGCGCCCGCGACAGGAAACGCCCCAAAGCGCAACGTGGACACATCCAAATTTTTGAAAGAAAACAGGAGGTGTTTTTTGCGAAGTGCCTACCTGTAGATTTTGGCCTCTAGCTCAGCCGGCACCTAGGGAAACCTACCAAACCTGTGCATTTCTGAAAACTAGAGACCTAGGGGAATCCAAGGAGGGTTGACTTGCGGGCTCGGACTAGGTTCTGTTACCCAGAATCCTTTGCAAATCTCAAAATTTGGCTAAAAAAACACATGTTCCTCACATTTTGTGGCAGAAAGTTCTGCAATCTGAGAGGAGCCACAAATTTCCTTCCACCCAGCGTTCCCCCAAGTCTCCCGATAAAAATGATACCTCACTTGTGTGGGTAGGCCTAGAGCCCGCGACAGGAAACGCCCCAAAGCGCAACGTGGACACATCCAAATTTTTGAAAGAAAACAGGAGGTGTTTTTTGCGAAGTGCCTACCTGTAGATTTTGGCCTCTAGCTCAGCCGGCACCTAGGGAAACCTACCATACCTGTGCATTTCTGAAAACTAGAGACCTAGGGGAATCCAAGGAGGGGTGACTTGCGGGGCTCGGACGAGGTTCTGTTACCCAGAATCCTTTGCAAACCTCAAAATTTGGCTACAAAAACACATGTTCCTCACATTTGTGTGGCAGAAAGTTCTGGAATCTGAGAGGAGCCACAAATTTCCTTCCACCCAGCGTTCCCCCAAGTCTCCCGATAAAAATGATACCTCACTTGTGTGGGTAGGCCTAGCGCCCGCGACAGGAAACGCCCCAAAGCGCAACGTGGACACATCCAAATTTTTGAAAGAAAACAGAGGTGTTTTTTGCGAAGTGCCTACCTGTAGATTTTGGCCTCTAGCTCAGCCGGCATCTAGGGAAACCTACCAAACCTGTGCATTTCTGAAAACTAGAGACCTAGGGGAATCGAAGGAGGGGTGACTTGCGGGGCTCGGACCAGGTTCTGTTACCCAGAATCCTTTGCAAACCTCAAAGATAGGCTAAAAAAAACACATGTTCCTCACATTTCTGTGGAAGAAAGTTCTGGAATCTGAGAGGAGCCACAAATTTCCTTCCACCCAGCGTTCCCCCAAGTCTCCCAATAAAAATGATACCTCACTTGTGTGGGTAGGCCTAGCGCCCGCGACAGGAAACGCCCCAAAGCGCAACGTGGACACATCCAAATTTTTGAAAGAAAACAGGAGGTGCTTTTTGCGAAGTGCCTACCTGTAGATTTTGGCCTGTAGCTCAGCCGGCACCTAGGGAAACCTACCAAACCTGTGCATTTCTGAAAACTAGAGACCTAGGGGAATCGGAGGAGGGGTGACTTGCGGGGCTCGGAACAGGTTCTGTTACCCAGAATCCTTTGCAAACCTCAAAATGTTGCTAAAAAAACACATTTTCCTGACATTTCTGTGGCAGAAAGTTCTGGAATCTGAGAGGAGCCACAAATTTCCTTCCACCCAGCGTTCCCCCAAGTCTCCCGATAAAAATGATACCTCACTTGTGTGGGTAGGCCTAGCGCCCGCGACAGGAAACGCCCCAAAGCGCAACGTGGACACATCCAAATTTTTGAAAGAAAACAGGAGGTGCTTTTTGCGAAGTGCCTACCTGTAGATTTTGGCCTCAAACTCAGCCGGCACCTAGGGAAACCTACCAAACCTGTGCATTTCTGAAAACTAGAGACCTAGGGGAATCGAAGGAGGGGTGACTTGCGGGGCTCGGACCAGGTTCTGTTACCCAGAATCCTTTGCAAACCTCAAAATTTGGCTAAAAAAACACATGTTCCTCACATTTCTGTGGCAGAAAGTTCTGCAATCTGAGAGGAGCCACAAATTTCCTTCCACCCAGCGTTCCCCCAAGTCTCCCGATAAAAATGGTACCTCACTTGTGTGGGTAGGCCTAGAGCCCGCGACAGGAAAGGCCCCAAAGCGCAACGTGGACACATCCAAATTTTTGAAAGAAAACAGGAGGTGTTTTTTGCAAAGTGCCTACCTGTAGATTTTGGCCTCTAGCTCAGCCGGCACCTAGGGAAACCTACCATATCTGTGCATTTCTGAAAACTAGAGAACTAGGGGAATCCAAGGAGGGGTGACTTGCGGGGCTCGGACGAGGTTCTGTTAACCAGAATCCTTTGCAAACCTCAAAATTTGGCTACAAAAACACATGTTCCTCACATTTGTGTGGCAGAAAGTTCTGGAATCTGAGAGGAGCCACAAATTTCCTTCCACCCAGCGTTCCCCCAAGTCTCCCGATAAAAATGATACCTCACTTGTGTGGGTAGGCCTAGCGCCCGCGACAGGAAACGCCCCAAAGCGCAACGTGGACACATCCAAATTTTTGAAAGAAAACAGGAGGTGCTTTTTGCGAAGTGCCTACCTGTAGATTTTGGCCTGTAGCTCAGCCGGCACCTAGGGAAACCTACCAAACCTGTGCATTTCTGAAAACTAGAGACCTAGGGGAATCGGAGGAGGGGTGACTTGCGGGGCTCGGAACAGGTTCTGTTACCCAGAATCCTTTGCAAACCTCAAAATGTTGCTAAAAAAACACATTTTCCTGACATTTCTGTGGCAGAAAGTTCTGGAATCTGAGAGGAGCCACAAATTTCCTTCCACCCAGCGTTCCCCCAAGTCTCCCGATAAAAATGATACCTCACTTGTGTGGGTAGGCCTAGCGCCCGCGACAGGAAACGCCCCAAAGCGCAACGTGGACACATCCAAATTTTTGAAAGAAAACAGGAGGTGCTTTTTGCGAAGTGCCTACCTGTAGATTTTGGCCTGTAGCTCAGCCGGCACCTAGGGAAACCTACCAAACCTGTGCATTTCTGAAAACTAGAGACCTAGGGGAATCGGAGGAGGGGTGACTTGCGGGGCTCGGAACAGGTTCTGTTACCCAGAATCCTTTGCAAACCTCAAAATGTTGCTAAAAAAACACATTTTCCTCACATTTCTGTGGCAGAAAGTTCTGGAATCTGAGAGGAGCCACAAATTTCCTTCCACCCAGCGTTCCCCCAAGTCTCCCGATAAAAATGATACCTCACTTGTGTGGGTAGGCCTACCGCCCGCGACAGGAAACGCCCCAAAGCACAACGTGGACACATCCAAATTTTTGAAAGAAAACAGAGGTGTTTTTTGCGAAGTGCCTACCTGTAGATTTTGGCCTCTAGCTCAGCCGGCACCTAGGGAAACCTACCATACCTGTGCATTTCTGAAAACTAGAGACCGAGGGGAATCCAAGGAGGGGTGACTTGCGGGGCTCGGACGAGGTTCTGTTACCCAGAATCCTTTGCAAACCTCAAAATTTGGCTAAAAAAACACATGTTCCTCACATTTCTGTGGCAGAAAGTTCTGGAATCTGAGAGGAGCCACAAATTACCTTCCACCCAGCGTTCCCCCAAGTCTCCCGATAAAAATGATACCTCACTTGTGTGGGTAGGCCTAGCGCCCGCGACAGGAAACTCGCCAAAGCGCAACGTGGACACATCCAAATTTTTGAAAGAAAACAGGAGGTGCTTTTTGCGAAGTGCCTACCTGTAGATTTTGGCCTCTAGCTCAGCCGGCACCTAGGGAAACCTACCAAACCTGTGCATTTCTGAAAACTAGAGACCTAGGGGAATCTAAGGAGGGGTGACTTGCGGGGCTCGGACCAGGTTCTGTTACCCAGAATCCTTTGCAAACCTCAAAATGTGGCTAAAAAAACATATTTTCCTCACATTTCTGTGGCAGAAAGTTCTGGAATCTGAGAGGAGCCACAAATTTCCTTCCACCCAGCGTTCCCCCAAGTCTCCCGATAAAAATGATACCTCACTTGTGTGGGTAGGCCTAGCGCCCGCGACAGGAAACGCCCCAAAGCACAACGTGGACACATCCACATTTTTGAAAGAAAACAGAGGTGTTTTTTGCGAAGTGCCTACCTGTAGATTTTGGCCTCTAGCTCAGCCGGCACCTAGAAAAACCTACTGAACCTGTGCATTTCTGAAAACTAGAGACCTAGGGGAATCCAAGGAGGGGTGACTTGCAGGGCTCGGACCAGGTTCTGTTACCCAGAATCCTTTGCAAACCTCAAAATTTGGCTAAAAAAACACATGTTCCTCACATTTCTGTGGCAGAAAGTTCTGCAATCTGAGAGGAGCCACAAATTTCCTTCCACCCAGCGTTCCCCCAAGTCTCCCGATAAAAATGATACCTCACTTGTGTGGGTAGGCTTAGCGCCCGCGACAGGAAACGCCCCAAAGCGCAACGTGGACACATCCAACTTTTTGAAAGAAAACAGAGGTGTTTTTTGCGAAGTGCCTACCTGTAGATTTTGGCCTCTAGCTCAGCCGGCACCTAGGGAAACCTACCAAACCTGTGCATTTCTGAAAACTTGAGACCTAGGGGAATCCAAGGAGGGGTGACTTGCAGGGCTCGGACCAGGTTCTGTTACCCAGAATCCTTTGCAAACCTCAAAATTTGGCTAAAAAAACACATGTTCCTCACATTTCTGTGGCAGAAAGTTCTGCAATCTGAGAGGAGCCACAAATTTCCTTCCACCCAGCGTTCCCCCAAGTCTCCCGATAAAAATGATACCTCACTTGTGTGGGTAGGCCTAGCGCCCGCGACAGGAAACGCCCCAAAGCGCAACGTGGACACATCCAAATTTTTGAAAGAAAACAGGAGGTGCTTTTTGCGAAGTGCCTACCTGTAGATTTTGGCCTGTAGCTCAGCCGGCACCTAGGGAAACCTACCAAACCTGTGCATTTCTGAAAACTAGAGACCTAGGGGAATCGGAGGAGGGGTGACTTGCGGGGCTCGGAACAGGTTCTGTTACCCAGAATCCTTTGCAAACCTCAAAATGTTGCTAAAAAAACACATTTTCCTGACATTTCTGTGGCAGAAAGTTCTGGAATCTGAGAGGAGCCACAAATTTCCTTCCACCCAGCGTTCCCCCAAGTCTCCCGATAAAAATGATACCTCACTTGTGTGGGTAGGCCTAGCGCCCGCGACAGGAAACGCCCCAAAGCGCAACGTGGACACATCCAAATTTTTGAAAGAAAACAGGAGGTGCTTTTTGCGAAGTGCCTACCTGTAGATTTTGGCCTGTAGCTCAGCCGGCACCTAGGGAAACCTACCAAACCTGTGCATTTCTGAAAACTAGAGACCTAGGGGAATCGGAGGAGGGGTGACTTGCGGGGCTCGGAACAGGTTCTGTTACCCAGAATCCTTTGCAAACCTCAAAATGTTGCTAAAAAAACACATTTTCCTCACATTTCTGTGGCAGAAAGTTCTGGAATCTGAGAGGAGCCACAAATTTCCTTCCACCCAGCGTTCCCCCAAGTCTCCCGATAAAAATGATACCTCACTTGTGTGGGTAGGCCTACCGCCCGCGACAGGAAACGCCCCAAAGCACAACGTGGACACATCCAAATTTTTGAAAGAAAACAGAGGTGTTTTTTGCGAAGTGCCTACCTGTAGATTTTGGCCTCTAGCTCAGCCGGCACCTAGGGAAACCTACCAAACCTGTGCATTTCTGAAAACTAGAGACCTAGGGGAATCGAAGGAGGGGTGACTTGCGGGGCTCGGACCAGGTTCTGTTACCCAGAATCCTTTGCAAACCTCAAAGATAGGCTAAAAAAAACACATGTTCCTCACATTTCTGTGGCAGAAAGTTCTGGAATCTGAGAGGAGCCACAAATTTCCTTCCACCCAGCGTTCCCCCAAGTCTCCCAATAAAAATGATACCTCACTTGTGTGGGTAGGAATAGCGCCCGCGACAGGAAACGCCCCAAAGCGCAACGTGGACACATCCAAATTTTTGAAGGAAAACAGAGGTGTTTTTTGCGAAGTGCCTACCTTTAGATTTTGGCCTCTAGCTCAGCCGGCACCTAGGGAAACCTACCGAACCTGTGCATTTCTGAAAACTAGAGACCGAGGGGAATCCAAGGAGGGGTGACTTGCGGGGCTCGGACCAGGTTCTGTTACCCAGAATCCTTTGCAAACCTCAAAATTTGGCTAAAAAAACACATGTTCCTCACATTTCTGTGGCAGAAAGTTCTGCAATCCGAGAGGAGCCACAAATTACCTTCCACCCAGCGTTCCCCCAAGTCTCCCGATAAAAATGATACCTCACTTGTGTGGGTAGGCCTAGCGCCCGCAACAGGAAACTCGCCAAAGCGCAACGTGGACACATCCAAATTTTTGAAAGAAAACAGGAGGTGCTTTTTGCGAAGTGCCTACCTGTAGATTTTGGCCTCTAGCTCAGCCGGCACCTAGGGAAACCTACCAAACCTGTGCATTTCTGAAAACTAGAGACCTAGGGGAATCTAAGGAGGGGTGACTTGCGGGGCTCGGACCAGGTTCTGTTACCCAGAATCCTTTGCAAACCTCAAAATGTGGCTAAAAAAACATATTTTCCTCACATTTCTGTGGCAGAAAGTTCTGGAATCTGAGAGGAGCCACAAATTTCCTTCCACCCACCGTTCCCCCAAGTCTCCCGATAAAAATGATACCTCACTTGTGTGGGTAGGCCTAGCGCCCGCGACAGGAAACGCCCCAAAGCACAACGTGGACACATCCACATTTTTGAAAGAAAACAGAGGTGTTTTTTGCGAAGTGCCTACCTGTAGATTTTGGCCTCTAGCTCAGCCGGCACCTAGAAAAACCTACTGAACCTGTGCATTTCTGAAAACTAGAGACCTAGGGGAATCCAAGGAGGGGTGACTTGCAGGGCTCGGACCAGGTTCTGTTACCCAGAATCCTTTGCAAACCTCAAAATTTGGCTAAAAAAACACATGTTCCTCACATTTCTGTGGCAGAAAGTTCTGCAATCTGAGAGGAGCCACAAATTTCCTTCCACCCAGCGTTCCCCCAAGTCTCCCGATAAAAATGATACCTCACTTGTGTGGGTAGGCTTAGCGCCCGCGACAGGAAACGCCCCAAAGCGCAACGTGGACACATCCAACTTTTTGAAAGAAAACAGAGGTGTTTTTTGCGAAGTGCCTACCTGTAGATTTTGGCCTCTAGCTCAGCCGGCACCTAGGGAAACCTACCAAACCTGTGCATTTCTGAAAACTTGAGACCTAGGGGAATCCAAGGAGGGGTGACTTGCAGGGCTCGGACCAGGTTCTGTTACCCAGAATCCTTTGCAAACCTCAAAATTTGGCTAAAAAAACACATGTTCCTCACATTTCTGTGGCAGAAAGTTCTGCAATCTGAGAGGAGCCACAAATTTCCTTCCACCCAGCGTTTCCCCAAGTCTCCCGATAAAAATGATACCTCACTTGTGTGGGTAGGCTTAGCGCCCGCGACAGGAAACACCCCAAAGCGCAACGTGGACACATCCAAATTTTTGAAAGAAAACAGGAGGTGTTTTTTGCGAAGTGCCTCCCTGTAGATTTTGGCCTCTAGCTCAGCCGGCACCTAGGGAAACCTACCAAACCTGTGCATTTCTGAAAACTAGAGACCTAGGGGAATCCAAGGAGGGGTGACTTGCTGGGCTCGGACCAGGTTCTGTTACCCAGAATCCTTTGCAAACCTCAAAATTTGGCTAAAAAAACACATGTTCCTCACATTTCTGTGGCAGAAAGTTCTGCAATCTGAGAGGAGCCACAAATTTCCTTCCACCCAGCGTTCCCCCAAGCCTCCCGATAAAAATGATACCTCACTTGTGTGGGTAGGCCTAGCGCCCGCGACAGGAAACGCCCCAAAGCGAAACGTGGACACATCCAAATTTTTGAAAGAAAACAGGAGGTGTTTTTTGCGAAGTGCCTACCTGTAGATTTTGGCCTCTAGCTCAGCCGGCACCTAGGGAAACCTACCATACCTGTGCATTTCTGAAAACTAGAGACCTAGGGGAATCCAAGGAGGGGTGACTTGCGGGGCTCAGACGAGGTTCTGTTACCCAGAATCCTTTGCAAACCTCAAAATTTGGCTAAAAAAACACATGTTCCTCACATTTCTGTGGCAGAAAGTTCTGCAATCTGAGAGGAGCCACAAATTTCCTTCCACCCAGCGTTCCCCCAAGTCTCCCGATAAAAATGATACCTGACTTGTGTGGGTAGGCCTAGAGCCCGCGACAGGAAAGGCCCCAAAGCGCAACGTGTACATATCCAAATTTTTGAAAGAAAACAGGAGGTGTTTTTTGCAAAGTGCCTACCTGTAGATTTTGGCCTCTAGCTCAGCCGGCACCTAGGGAAACCTACCATATCTGTGCATTTCTGAAAACTAGAGAACTAGGGGAATCCAAGGAGGGGTGACTTGCGGGGCTCGGACGAGGTTCTGTTAACCAGAATCCTTTGCAAACCTCAAAATTTGGCTACAAAAACACATGTTCCTCACATTTGTGTGGCAGAAAGTTCTGGAATCTGAGAGGAGCCACAAATTTCCTTCCACCCAGCGTTCCCCCAAGTCTCCCGATAAAAATGATACCTCACTTGTGTGGGTAGGCCTAGCGCCCGCGACAGGAAATGCCCCAAAGCGCAATGTGGACATATCCCATTTTTTGAAAGAAAACAGTGCCTACCTGTGGATTTTGGCCTGTAGCTCAGCCGTCACCTAGGGAAACCTACCAACCCTGTGCATTTCTGAAAACTAGAGACCTAGGGGAATCCAAGATGGGGTGACTTGTTGGGCTCGGACCAGGTTCTGTTACCCAGAATCCTTTGCAAACCTCAAAATTTGGCTAAAAAAACACATGTTCCTCACATTTCTGTGGCAGAAAGTTATGCAATCTGAGAGGAGCCACAAATTTCCTTCCACCCAGCGTTCCCCCAAGTCTCCCGATAAAAATGATACCTCACTTGTGTGGGTAGGCCTAGCGCCCGCGACAGGAAACGCCCCAAAGCGCAACGTGGACACATCCAAATTTTTGAAAGAAAACAGGAGGTGCTTTTTGCGAAGTGCCTACCTGTAGATTTTGGCCTCAAACTCAGCCGGCACCTAGGGAAACCTACCAAACCTGTGCATTTCTGAAAACTAGAGACCTAGGGGAATCGAAGGAGGGGTGACTTGCGGGGCTCGGACCAGGTTCTGTTACCCAGAATCCTTTGCAAACCTCAAAATTTGGCTAAAAAAACACATGTTCCTCACATTTCTGTGGCAGAAAGTTCTGCAATCTGAGAGGAGCCACAAATTTCCTTCCACCCAGCGTTCCCCCAAGTCTCCCGATAAAAATGGTACCTCACTTGTGTGGGTAGGCCTAGAGCCCGCGACAGGAAAGGCCCCAAAGCGCAACGTGGACACATCCAAATTTTTGAAAGAAAACAGGAGGTGTTTTTTGCAAAGTGCCTACCTGTAGATTTTGGCCTCTAGCTCAGCCGGCACCTAGGGAAACCTACCATATCTGTGCATTTCTGAAAACTAGAGAACTAGGGGAATCCAAGGAGGGGTGACTTGCGGGGCTCGGACGAGGTTCTGTTAACCAGAATCCTTTGCAAACCTCAAAATTTGGCTACAAAAACACATGTTCCTCACATTTGTGTGGCAGAAAGTTCTGGAATCTGAGAGGAGCCACAAATTTCCTTCCACCCAGCGTTCCCCCAAGTCTCCCGATAAAAATGATACCTCACTTGTGTGGGTAGGCCTAGCGCCCGCGACAGGAAATGCCCCAAAGCGCAATGTGGACATATCCCATTTTTTGAAAGAAAACAGTGCCTACCTGTGGATTTTGGCCTGTAGCTCAGCCGTCACCTAGGGAAACCTACCAACCCTGTGCATTTTTGAAAACTAGAGACCTAGGGGAATCCAAGATGGGGTGACTTGTTGGGCTCGGACCAGGTTCTGTTACCCAGAATCCTTTGCAAACCTCAAAATTTGGCTAAAAAAACACATGTTCCTCACATTTCTGTGGCAGAAAGTTCTGCAATCTGAGAGGAGCCACAAATTTCCTTCCACCCAGCGTTCCCCCAAGTCTCCCGATAAAAATGATACCTCACTTGTGTGGGTAGGCCTAGCGCCCGCGACAGGAAACGCCCCAAAGCGCAACGTGGACACATCCAAATTTTTGAAAGAAAACAGGAGGTGTTTTTTACGAAGTGCCTACCTGTAGATTTTGGCCTCTAGCTCAGCCGGCACCTAGGGAAACCTACCAAACCTGTGCATTTCTGAAAACTAGAGACCTAGGGGAATCGAAGGAGGGGTGACTTGCGGGGCTCGGACCAGGTTCTGTTACCCAGAATCCTTTGCAAACCTCAAAGTTTGGCTAAAACATTTCTGTGGCAGAAAGTTCTGGAATCTGAGAGGAGCCACAAATTTCCTTCCACCCAGCGTTCCCCCAAGTCTCCCGATAAAAATGATACCTCACTTGTGTGGGTAGGCCTAGCGCCCGCGACAGGAAACGCCCCAAAGCGCAACGTGGACACATCCAAATTTTTGAAAGAAAACAGGAGGTGCTTTTTGCGAAGTGCCTACCTGTAGATTTTGGCCTCAAACTCAGCCGGCACCTAGGGAAACCTACCAAACCTGTGCATTTCTGAAAACTAGAGACCTAGGGGAATCGAAGGAGGGGTGACTTGCGGGGCTCGGACCAGGTTCTGTTACCCAGAATCCTTTGCAAACCTCAAAATGTGGCTAAAAAAAAAACATTTTCCTCACATTTCTGTGGCAGAAAGTTCTGGAATCTGAGAGGAGCCACAAATTTCCTTCCACCCAGCGTTCCCCCAAGTCTCCTGATAAAAATGAAACCTCACTTGTGTGGGTAGGCCGAGCGCCCGCGACAGGAAACGCCCCAAAGTGCAACGTGGACACATCCAAATTTTTGAAAGAAAACAGGAGGTGTTTTTTGCGAAGTGCCTACCTGTAGATTTTGGCCTCTAGCTCAGCCGGCACCTAGGGAAACCTACCAAACCTGTTCATTTCTGAAAACTAGAGAGCTAGGTGAATCGAAGGAGGGGTGACTTGCGGGTCTCGGACCAGGTTCTGTTACCCAGAATCCTTTGCAAACCTCAAAGATAGGCTAAAAAAAACACATGTTCCTCACATTTCTGTGGCAGAAAGTTCTGGAATCTGAGAGGAGCCACAAATTTCCTTCCACCCAGCGTTCCCCCAAGTCTCCCAATAAAAATGATACCTCACTTGTGTGGGTAGGCCTAGCGCCCGCGACAGGAAACTCCCCAAAGCGCAACGTGGACACATCCAAATTTTTGAAAGAAAACAGGAGGTGTTTTTTGCGAAGTGCCTACCTGTAGATTTTGGCCTCTAGCTCAGCCGGCACCTAGGGAAACCTACCATACCTGTGCATTTCTGAAAACTAGAGACCTAGGGGAATCCAAGGAGGGGTGACTTGCGGGGCTCGGACGAGGGTCTGTTACCCAGAATCCTTTGCAAACCTCAAAATTTGGCTAAAAAAACACATGTTCCTCACATTTCTGTGGCAGAAAGTTCTGCAATCTGAGAGGAGCCACAAATTTCCTTCCACCCAGCGTTCCCCCAAGTCTCCCGATAAAAATGATACCTCACTTGTGTGGGTAGGCCTAGAGCCCGCGACAGGAAAGGCCCCAAAGCGCAACGTGGACACATCCAAATTTTTGAAAGAAAACAGGAGGTGTTTTTTGCAAAGTGCCTACCTGTAGATTTTGGCCTCTAGCTCAGCCGGCACCTAGGGAAACCTACCATATCTGTGCATTTCTGAAAACTAGAGAACTAGGGGAATCCAAGGAGGGGTGACTTGTGGGGCTCGGACCAGGTTCTGTTACCCAGAATCCTTTGCAAACCTCGAAATTTGGCTAAAAAAACACATGTTCCTCACATTTCTGTGGCAGAAAGTTCTGCAATCTGAGAGGAGCCACAAATTTCCTTCCACCCAGCGTTCCCCCAAGCCTCCCGATAAAAATGATACCTCACTTGTGTGGGTAGGCCTAGCGCCCGCGACAGGAAACGCCCCAAAGCGAAACGTGGACACATCCAAATTTTTGAAAGAAAACAGGAGGTGTTTTTTGCGAAGTGCCTACCTGTAGATTTTGGCCTCTAGCTCAGCCGGCACCTAGGGAAACCTACCATACCTGTGCATTTCTGAAAACTAGAGACCTAGGGGAATCCAAGGAGGGGTGACTTGCGGGGCTCGGACGAGGTTCTGTTACCCAGAATCCTTTGCAAACCTCAAAATTTGGCTAAAAAAACACATGTTCCTCACATTTCTGTGGCAGAAAGTTCTGCAATCTGAGAGGAGCCACAAATTTCCTTCCACCCAGCGTTCCCCCAAGTCTCCCGATAAAAATGATACCTGACTTGTGTGGGTAGGCCTAGAGCCCGCGACAGGAAAGGCCCCAAAGCGCAACGTGTACATATCCAAATTTTTGAAAGAAAACAGGAGGTGTTTTTTGCAAAGTGCCTACCTGTAGATTTTGGCCTCTAGCTCAGCCGGCACCTAGGGAAACCTACCATATCTGTGCATTTCTGAAAACTAGAGAACTAGGGGAATCCAAGGAGGGGTGACTTGCGGGGCTCGGACGAGGTTCTGTTAACCAGAATCCTTTGCAAACCTCAAAATTTGGCTACAAAAACACATGTTCCTCACATTTGTGTGGCAGAAAGTTCTGGAATCTGAGAGGAGCCACAAATTTCCTTCCACCCAGCGTTCCCCCAAGTCTCCCGATAAAAATGATACCTCACTTGTGTGGGTAGGCCTAGCGCCCGCGACAGGAAATGCCCCAAAGCGCAATGTGGACATATCCCATTTTTTGAAAGAAAACAGTGCCTACCTGTGGATTTTGGCCTGTAGCTCAGCCGTCACCTAGGGAAACCTACCAACCCTGTGCATTTCTGAAAACTAGAGACCTAGGGGAATCCAAGATGGGGTGACTTGTTGGGCTCGGACCAGGTTCTGTTACCCAGAATCCTTTGCAAACCTCAAAATTTGGCTAAAAAAACACATGTTCCTCACATTTCTGTGGCAGAAAGTTATGCAATCTGAGAGGAGCCACAAATTTCCTTCCACCCAGCGTTCCCCCAAGTCTCCCGATAAAAATGATACCTCACTTGTGTGGGTAGGCCTAGCGCCCGCGACAGGAAACGCCCAAAGCGCAACGTGGACACATCCAAATTTTTGAAAGAAAACAGGAGGTGCTTTTTGCGAAGTGCCTACCTGTAGATTTTGGCCTCAAACTCAGCCGGCACCTAGGGAAACCTACCAAACCTGTGCATTTCTGAAAACTAGAGACCTAGGGGAATCGAAGGAGGGGTGACTTGCGGGGCTCGGACCAGGTTCTGTTACCCAGAATCCTTTGCAAACCTCAAAATTTGGCTAAAAAAACACATGTTCCTCACATTTCTGTGGCAGAAAGTTCTGCAATCTGAGAGGAGCCACAAATTTCCTTCCACCCAGCGTTCCCCCAAGTCTCCCGATAAAAATGATACCTCACTTGTGTGGGTAGGCCTAGAGCCCGCGACAGGAAAGGCCCCAAAGCGCAACGTGGACACATCCAAATTTTTGAAAGAAAACAGGAGGTGTTTTTTGCAAAGTGCCTACCTGTAGATTTTGGCCTCTAGCTCAGCCGGCACCTAGGGAAACCTACCATATCTGTGCATTTCTGAAAACTAGAGAACTAGGGGAATCCAAGGAGGGGTGACTTGTGGGGCTCGGACCAGGTTCTGTTACCCAGAATCCTTTGCAAACCTCGAAATTTGGCTAAAAAAACACATGTTCCTCACATTTCTGTGGCAGAAAGTTCTGCAATCTGAGAGGAGCCACAAATTTCCTTCCACCCAGCGTTCCCCCAAGCCTCCCGATAAAAATGATACCTCACTTGTGTGGGTAGGCCTAGCGCCCGCGACAGGAAACGCCCCAAAGCGAAACGTGGACACATCCAAATTTTTGAAAGAAAACAGGAGGTGTTTTTTGCGAAGTGCCTACCTGTAGATTTTGGCCTCTAGCTCAGCCGGCACCTAGGGAAACCTACCATACCTGTGCATTTCTGAAAACTAGAGACCTAGGGGAATCCAAGGAGGGGTGACTTGCGGGGCTCGGACGAGGTTCTGTTACCCAGAATCCTTTGCAAACCTCAAAATTTGGCTAAAAAAACACATGTTCCTCACATTTCTGTGGCAGAAAGTTCTGCAATCTGAGAGGAGCCACAAATTTCCTTCCACCCAGCGTTCCCCCAAGTCTCCCGATAAAAATGATACCTGACTTGTGTGGGTAGGCCTAGAGCCCGCGACAGGAAAGGCCCCAAAGCGCAACGTGTACATATCCAAATTTTTGAAAGAAAACAGGAGGTGTTTTTTGCAAAGTGCCTACCTGTAGATTTTGGCCTCTAGCTCAGCCGGCACCTAGGGAAACCTACCATATCTGTGCATTTCTGAAAACTAGAGAACTAGGGGAATCCAAGGAGGGGTGACTTGCGGGGCTCGGACGAGGTTCTGTTAACCAGAATCCTTTGCAAACCTCAAAATTTGGCTACAAAAACACATGTTCCTCACATTTGTGTGGCAGAAAGTTCTGGAATCTGAGAGGAGCCACAAATTTCCTTCCACCCAGCGTTCCCCCAAGTCTCCCGATAAAAATGATACCTCACTTGTGTGGGTAGGCCTAGCGCCCGCGACAGGAAATGCCCCAAAGCGCAATGTGGACATATCCCATTTTTTGAAAGAAAACAGTGCCTACCTGTGGATTTTGGCCTGTAGCTCAGCCGTCACCTAGGGAAACCTACCAACCCTGTGCATTTCTGAAAACTAGAGACCTAGGGGAATCCAAGATGGGGTGACTTGTTGGGCTCGGACCAGGTTCTGTTACCCAGAATCCTTTGCAAACCTCAAAATTTGGCTAAAAAAACACATGTTCCTCACATTTCTGTGGCAGAAAGTTATGCAATCTGAGAGGAGCCACAAATTTCCTTCCACCCAGCGTTCCCCCAAGTCTCCCGATAAAAATGATACCTCACTTGTGTGGGTAGGCCTAGCGCCCGCGACAGGAAACGCCCAAAGCGCAACGTGGACACATCCAAATTTTTGAAAGAAAACAGGAGGTGCTTTTTGCGAAGTGCCTACCTGTAGATTTTGGCCTCAAACTCAGCCGGCACCTAGGGAAACCTACCAAACCTGTGCATTTCTGAAAACTAGAGACCTAGGGGAATCGAAGGAGGGGTGACTTGCGGGGCTCGGACCAGGTTCTGTTACCCAGAATCCTTTGCAAACCTCAAAATTTGGCTAAAAAAACACATGTTCCTCACATTTCTGTGGCAGAAAGTTCTGCAATCTGAGAGGAGCCACAAATTTCCTTCCACCCAGCGTTCCCCCAAGTCTCCCGATAAAAATGGTACCTCACTTGTGTGGGTAGGCCTAGAGCCCGCGACAGGAAAGGCCCCAAAGCGCAACGTGGACACATCCAAATTTTTGAAAGAAAACAGGAGGTGTTTTTTGCAAAGTGCCTACCTGTAGATTTTGGCCTCTAGCTCAGCCGGCACCTAGGGAAACCTACCATATCTGTGCATTTCTGAAAACTAGAGAACTAGGGGAATCCAAGGAGGGGTGACTTGCGGGGCTCGGACGAGGTTCTGTTAACCAGAATCCTTTGCAAACCTCAAAATTTGGCTACAAAAACACATGTTCCTCACATTTGTGTGGCAGAAAGTTCTGGAATCTGAGAGGAGCCACAAATTTCCTTCCACCCAGCGTTCCCCCAAGTCTCCCGATAAAAATGATACCTCACTTGTGTGGGTAGGCCTAGCGCCCGCGACAGGAAATGCCCCAAAGCGCAATGTGGACATATCCCATTTTTTGAAAGAAAACAGTGCCTACCTGTGGATTTTGGCCTGTAGCTCAGCCGTCACCTAGGGAAACCTACCAACCCTGTGCATTTTTGAAAACTAGAGACCTAGGGGAATCCAAGATGGGGTGACTTGTTGGGCTCGGACCAGGTTCTGTTACCCAGAATCCTTTGCAAACCTCAAAATTTGGCTAAAAAAACACATGTTCCTCACATTTCTGTGGCAGAAAGTTCTGCAATCTGAGAGGAGCCACAAATTTCCTTCCACCCAGCGTTCCCCCAAGTCTCCCGATAAAAATTATACCTCACTTGTGTGGGTAGGCCTAGCGCCCGCGACAGGAAACGCCCCAAAGCGCAACGTGGACACATTTAAATTTTTGAAAGAAAACAGGAGGTGTTTTTTACGAAGTGCCTACCTGTAGATTTTGGCCTCTAGCTCAGCCGGCACCTAGGGAAACCTACCAAACCTGTGCATTTCTGAAAACTAGAGACCTAGGGGAATCGAAGGAGGGGTGACTTGCGGGGCTCGGACCAGGTTCTGTTACCCAGAATCCTTTGCAAACCTCAAAGTTTGGCTAAAACATTTCTGTGGCAGAAAGTTCTGGAATCTGAGAGGAGCCACAAATTTCCTTCCACCCAGCGTTCCCCCAAGTCTCCCGATAAAAATGATACCTCACTTGTGTGGGTAGGCCTAGCGCCCGCGACAGGAAACGCCCCAAAGCGCAACGTGGACACATCCAAATTTTTGAAAGAAAACAGGAGGTGTTTTTTACGAAGTGCCTACCTGTAGATTTTGGCCTCTAGCTCAGCCGGCACCTAGGGAAACCTACCAAACCTGTGCATTTCTGAAAACTAGAGACCTAGGGGAATCCAAGGAGGGGTGACTTACAGGTCTCGGACCAGGTTCTGTTACCCAGAATCCTTTGCAAACCTCAAAATTTGGCTAAAAAAACACATGTTCCTCACATTTCTGTGGCAGAAAGTTCTGCAATCTGAGAGGAGCCACAAATTTCCTTCCACCCAGCGTTCCCCCAAGTCTCCCGATAAAAATGATACCTCACTTGTGTGGGTAGGCTTAGCGCCCGCGACAGGAAACGCCCCAAAGCGCAACGTGGACACATCCAAATTTTTGAAAGAAAACAGGAGGTGTTTTTTGCAAAGTGCCTCCCTGTAGATTTTGGCCTCTAGCTCAGCCGGCACCTAGGGAAACCTACCAAACCTGTGCATTTCTGAAAACTAGAGACCTAGGGGAATCGAAGGAGGGGTGACTTGCGGGGCTCGGACCAGGTTCTGTTACCCAGAATCCTTTGCAAACCTCAAAGTTTGGCTAAAAAAAACACATTTTCCTCACATTTCCGTGGCAGAAAGTTCTGGAATCTGAGAGGAGCCACAAATTTCCTTCCACCCAGCGTTCCCCCAAGTCTCCCGATAAAAATGATACCTCACATGTGTGGGTAGGCCTAGCGCCCGCGACAGGAAACTCGCCAAAGCGCAACGTGGACACATCCAAATTTTTGAAAGAAAACAGGAGGTGCTTTTTGCGAAGTGCCTACCTGTAGATTTTTGCCTCTAGCTCAGCCGGCACCTAGGGAAACCTACCAAACCTGTGCATTTCTGAAAACTAGAGACCTAGGGGAATCGAAGGAGGGGTGACTTGCTGGGCTGCGACCAGGTTCTGTTACCCAGAATCCTTTGCAAACCTCAAAATTTGGATAAAAAAATACATGTTCCTCACATTTCTGTGGCAGAAAGTTCTGGAATCTGAAAGGAGCCACAAATTTCCTTCCACCCAGCGTTCCCCCACGTCTCCCGATAAAAATGATACCTCACTTGTGTGGGTAGGCCTAGCGCCCGCGACAGGAAACGCCCCAAAGCGCAACGTGGACACATCCAAATTTTTGTAAGAAAACAGAGGTGTTTTTTGCGAAGTGCCTACCTGTAGATTTTGGCCTCTAGCTCAGCCGGCACCTAGGAAAACCTACTGAACCTGTGCATTTCTGAAAACTAGAGACCTAGGGGAATCCAAGGAGGGGTGACTTGCAGGGCTCGGACCAGGTTCTGTTACCCAGCATCCTTTGCAAACCTCAAAATTTGGCTAAAAAAACACATGTTCCTCACAATTCTGTGGCAGAAAGTTCTGCAATCTGAGAGGAGCCACAAATTTCCTTCCACCCAGCGTTCCCCCACGTCTCCCGATAAAAATGATACCTCACTTGTGTGGGTAGGCCTAGCGCCCGCGACAGGAAACGCCCCAAAGCGCAACGTGGACACATCCAAATTTTTGTAAGAAAACAGAGGTGTTTTTCGCGAAGTGCCTACCTGTAGATTTTGGCCTCTAGCTCAGCCGGCACCTAGGGAAACCTACCAAACCTGTGCATTTCTGAAAACTTGAGACCTAGGGGAATCCAAGGAGGGGTGACTTGCAGGGCTCGGACCAGGTTCTGTTACCCAGAATCCTTTGCAAACCTCAAAATTTGGCTAAAAAAACACATGTTCCTCACATTTCTGTGGCAGAAAGTTCTGCAATCTGAGAGGAGCCACAAATTTTCTTCCACCCAGCGTTCCCCCAAGTCTCCCGATAAAAATGATACCTCACTTGTGTGGGTAGGCTTAGCGCCCGCGACAGGAAACGCCCCAAAGCGCAACATGGACACATCCAACTTTTTGAAAGAAAACAGAGGTGTTTTTTGCGAAGTGCCTACCTGTAGATGTTGGCCTCTACCTCAGCCGGCACCTAGGGAAATCTACTGAACCTGTGCATTTCTGAAAACTAGAGACCTAGGGGAATCCAAGGAGGGGTGACTTGCAGGGCTCGGACCAGGTTCTGTTACCCAGAATCCTTTGCAAACCTCAAAATTTGGCTAAAAAAACACATGTTCCTCACATTTCTGTGGCAGAAAGTTCTGCAATCTGAGAGGAGCCACAAATTTCCTTCCACCCAGTGTTCCCCCAAGTCTCCTGATAAAAATGATACCTCACTTGTGTGGGTAGGCTTAGCGCCCGCGACAGGAAACGCCCCAAAGCGCAACGTGGACACATCCAAATTTTTGAAAGAAAACAGGAGGTGTTTTTTGCGAAGTGCCTCCCTGTAGATTTTGGCCTCTAGCTCAGCCGGCACCTAGGGAAACCTACCAAACCTGTGCATTTCTGAAAACTAGAGACCTAGGGGAATCGAAGGAGGGGTGACTTGCGGGGCTCGGACCAGGTTCTGTTACCCAGAATCCTTTGCAAACCTCAAAGTTTGGCTAAAAAAAACACATTTTCCTCACATTTCTGTGGCAGAAAGTTCGGGAATCTGAGAGGAGCCACAAATTTCCTTCCACCCAGCGTTCCCCCAAGTCTCCCGATAAAAATGATACCTCACTTGTGTGGGTAGGCCTAGCGCCCGCGACAGGAAACGCCCCAAAGCACAACGTGGACACATCCACATTTTTGAAAGAAAACAGAGGTGTTTTTTGCGAAGTGCCTACCTGTAGATTTTGGCCTCCAGCTCAGCCGGCACCTAGGGAAACCTACCAAACCTGTGCATTTCTGAAAACTAGAGACCTAGGGGAATCCAAGGAGGGGTGACTTGCGGGGCTCGGACTAGGTTCTGTTACCCAGAATCCTTTGCAAACCTCAAAATTTGGATAAAAAAACACATGTTCCTCACATTTCTGTGGCAGAAAGTTCTGCAATCTGAAAGGAGCCACAAATTTCCGTCCACCCAGCGTTCCCCCACGTCTCCCGATAAAAATGATACCTCACTTGTGTGGGTAGGCCTAGCGCCCGCGACAGGAAACGCCCCAAAGCGCAACGTGGACACATCCAAATTTTTGAAAGAAAACAGAGGTGTTTTTTGCGAAGTGCCTACCTGTAGATTTTGGCCTCTAGCTCAGCCGGCACCTAGGGAAACCTACTGAACCTGTGCATTTCTGAAAACTAGAGACCTAGGGGAATCCAAGGAGGGGTGACTTGCGGGGCTCGGACCAGGTTCTGTTACCCAGACTCCTTTGCAAACCTCAAAATTTGGCTAAAAAAACACATGTTCCTCACATTTCTGTGGCAGAAAGTTCTGCAATCTGAGAGGAGCCACAAATTTCCTTCCACCCAGCGTTCCCCCAAGTCTCCCGATAAAAATGATACCTCACTTGTGTGGGTAGGCTTAGCGCCCGCGACAGGAAACACCCCAAAGCGCAACGTGGACACATCCAACTTTTTGAAAGAAAACAGAGGTGTTTTTTGCGAAGTGCCTACCTG